>NW_027526203.1:274158802-274230449 GCF_048455015.1 Haemaphysalis longicornis
TGTGTGTGTGTGTGTGTGTGTGTGTGTGTGTGTGTGTGTGTGTGTGTGTGTGTGTGTGTGTGTGTGTGTGTGTGTGTGTGTGTGTGTGTGTGTGTGTGTGTGTGTGTGTGTGTGTGTGTTAGAATGGGGGGGAGCTTAAGGTTGTTATCTCACGGTTCAGGTGGTAAGATAATAAACGTTTCAGATGGTACGAAAAGCTTGTTTATGTATCCAAATGTAGCCGAAACGAGGTGCTTTGCGTTTATGACATGCGTGTATGGTATGCAGCGTGTGCACGTTTCGTACCTTTGATTGTCTACTGTCCTTCCACTCGGCACGAGAACGCTTGGCGCGATTTTTGGGTGCTCAAAAAATGTTAATACGACCGGAGGTACGGAAGAAATGACCAACAACTAGTTTCCAAGAACGATGTGAGTTCGCAAAAACTGTCGACCGACACCCGCTTGTTAAGCGTTTACGCAATCTTTGTGCACTGTGCCCGTGCCGCCAAACATCACACACCCGCGGCGAGAAACTCAGTGTTCTGTCATGTTCACTCGTCCCACCATTTGCCGTTTCGCCGTGGTAATGCCCTCTGCCTGCCTCCCGCATCTTGCGTACAGATGGCGATAACAACACCGCGCTGGCTTTTGAAAACCTTTCTTCATGTAGACAGTCGTCACAGTAAAAAAAAGGAGGGATCCTGGGCTCACGTTATTTGCCATATCTGACCTCTACGTTTCGGCTTTCCTGCACATAGACAAGTACCCACAAGCCGCTTTAAGCGGCTCGCAATAGTGAATGCTCCACAGTTCGCATAGCGAACTGACTCTCTGCCCTGCGCCCTCTTGGAGGGAGGTTTCTTTTAGCGCGGTCACCTTTAGTCTCTTGCATGCAAGCGGCATTTTTCAATGACTTTGCGAGTGAGCACTGCTCAAATTCCTCTCAGACAGCGCCAGCCTGCCCTTGTTTCGAAGCCTATTGCGAGCGTACAATAGTGCACTGCTGGCCCTTCCCCCGTTTTCGAGCTCTGCCTTGAGGATCCGCAAAAGGGGGATATCGCGGAGCGGCTTCTGACGGGCCTTCCGCAGTATCGCCTCTGGCGGCTTGATGGGCGCGCGATGCTGAGCGCCGCGCAGCGAATGAGCCGATTTCGGGGGCCATAAACTCCTGACATGAACCCGTTGTATCGGTTCCGACTCGGTCCTTGTGCGTCCCGAGATAGGAAAATCCTTTCCGTCTGCTCGCCCGAGTAAACAAGACCGCTCCCGGAGCGCGCGCTATCCGGCCACACGGTGGGATCGAGCGCGCCTGAGTCATCGGAGTGAGGTAACTGGAGAGAGCCCGCCACAGATTTGTAGCGCTATACGGCACAATGATGGAGCTCTTCCGTAGTGCCACTCTACCGCGGCGAAAGAGCGGGACAGAAGAAAAAAGTATCAATGCAAGAGCGCCGGGCAACGAAATGGCCGAAAGAAAAGCGAAAACGCGTCTTCCTGGAGAAGGAACCGAGTACAGTGAGCGGACCGCTGACTTTCGAATTCGATCGGTCATGCGTCGGCTGAGGAAATCTCTTCGGTTCGAGCTTCTGTGAGTGCGCGAGTTACCTGTGTGCTGCGGGCGACAGTCGATACGGGCCGAGCACCCTGGCGGCTTTTCTCACAGACGAAGGTGCTCCTTATCAGCCAAGCGCGCACTGCCCACTCTCATTTGAGTCGTTTTCTCATATCGTCCCTCCGGGTTACAACGTTCTTCAAGCGACTGCGGTGCGGCCAAACCTATGCCTGTGCGTTGATTAGGACCTCTGGATGGAGGGGCTTAACGCGCTCGTCTCTCTAGTGCTTAGACGGTCGTTTCTTCTTGCTTAGGGCGAAAGGTTGCGGCCTCCGCCATCATACCGGACGTAGGGATTGACTTCTCCTGCCCTTTCGCGTTATTCTCGGGGGTTCACGTCGTAATCCTTCGCTCGTATTGAGGCCGTCCTTCTCATTCCCAACCGCCAAATAGCCGCAGGACGGATATTGTTTTCCTCGCGCACCTGAGCAAAAGTGTTTGTCGATGGGCTCGCTTATTTCCAATAAACGAAATGTCCTAGAAGGATAAGCGTGCTTTCCTCGAGGACATTTATTCACGATCGGACGAAAATCGCCGATATTTATGGGCACAAGATCATAGTTTTCCCCCGTATTGAAGCTTGCAGGACTGAAACGGTAGCGAAAGGGGTCAGCAGCTTCGAAATCGTGCGACAACGGTGATGTTTTTGCAAGCACAGCATGGTCGTGCATTTCATACGGCCAGTACATCAAAGTGTTTTTCCACAGGTTTGACGGCGTTGCATCCAGCTCTGGGCTATAACGCATCGGCCACCTGTGTCGAAGAATTTGTTTGTTCGTACGTCCTTATGCCATGACCTCCTCATTCTCGTCTTCATCTTCATCACCCGATCCGCCGGAGAGCAGAATTATTTATGGAGGCGCTCGAGTCATAAGTGGCGAGTCGCCCCATTCCGCACGCTCATGGGAAGTACATAGCTAGAGGGAGGAGAGGTATAGCGTGCGATCACGCAGTACGTCTCCCCAGGAATACGCTCCTTAAAGTATGCGCTCACTCTTATCTAGCACCCCACACTCCCGCATTATTAAGTCGTGTAAGCCCTTTCGCAACTCACGGGAATCGAATTCATTCTGCCATTTGAATCATATTTGACGCGATTTTTAAAACTTCGCCGCCAGCGAAGTGCGTGGACACTGCCTGGTTGTCTAAAACGAGTGATCCGGGATCAACGAGTAACCGCTTCGTTGCAGGCCACAAACATGTACTCATTTTTTTTTATTATAACTGGAGGAGTGGGGATTTCTGTTACGATTGACAACCCCACCGCTTACCAGGCCAAGTTTCCCCGATCCCTCGAAAGTGCCCCCAGAAGGAAAGGAAGACGAAAGCAGTCTCGGGGCAATGACATCACATTCCTTTGCGTGTGATGTAGCTTTTTCTCAATTTCATTTTTTTGCTCGACTAGAAGCGCCGCCCCTTAGCGAAGATGAAGACGCGAAAACTCCATGGGTCGCACCGTTGTATACAGACACGTCGGCTTCTACAGATCCTTCGCTACCATATTGGGGCTGTCGCGGAGCGCGCGCTTTCAAGGCTTCGACACCGAGGCGCGTACACAGAGCGCATCATCCGCCGGGTGTACATATCACTACCGCCCATGGTAGTGATACGTCCATGCGTGGCGCCCATGAAACCAGTATCGGAGACCGAAAGCGCGTTGTGGGAAGTTGCGCGATAAAATTACTAGCAGCGCCAAACAGCCACTCGGCTGTTGCAGAGGAAACTGGTATTAGTTGGCAGGTGTCGACAAATGACGCTCGGTGCTGCTATAGACGCCGGTCTTTTAGTCCCGCTGAGTGGTGCACCCTGCACGGAAATGGCATTTACGTGTAGAATATTCGCGGTGTGATTGTTAAAATTATTTACTAAAACGAGTAAGCTTTTAGCGATTAGAAAGATGAATATTCTTTTTTTCCTTATTACAAAGCTGTGCAAGATGTAAAAAGAAAGGCCGCTATATTTTCTCAGAATGACGCTCATGTAGAAGGTTCTTGCGTGTTTTTGAGGAAACGCTCAAGATTAAAGATTACCCTGACAGCGAGGTGGCGCGTCCATGTATGGCGGCTGTGTTTCTGTTAGATGAGAAAAACAAGGAGGCCTGTAGGGATAATTTTTTTTTTCCGCGGGCGCCATCATCATCAGCACGCACACTCATCACCGTGCGCCGCGCGTGGCTCAGCGCGCCAGTTAGAGCTGGCTGGCGCGCGTCACGATAAACGAGCCTGTTACGACGGCTGCGTAGGCGCGCTTCATAAAGGCGTCTGCAGTTAGCAATTAATATTACAGCGGCGCTAATGTGGCTACCAGCAGGCAAGAAGAGCGCTCCATTAACTGGCCCTTTTCGGTGCGCTTGTAAGATTTTTTTTTTGTTTCTCTCCCGGGGTTGCTCTTTTTAAATCAAAATGCATCTTTTATGCAATTCCCGAAAATTTCACCTGGCAACCCAGGCGTGCGTTTATGGCGTACTTGCCCTTTGCATCGTGCATCATTGATGCGAACGAATCAGGAAGTTGCCGATCGGTGTCTCCTGCCTGCGAAGGTAGTCCGTCGAAAAAGCAATACGCACGCCTTATGGGCTGCATGGAACCGCTGTTTCAACATTTTAAAATTAATGGTCCATGAAGTACCGGGGCCGTACATCTTTGTTCTACGCATATCAGATGACTTCGAAGCTCCCGCGAGGGATTTTCCACCCTTTCTCCGTTCGAAGTGTGGGCACTGTTTGCGTGTTTTAGGGAAATCACTCGAGCAGCGTTCCCGCAGTCGGCCAGCTGCCTTTCAGCTACGGCAATAAACGCATGCGGCGGTTACTTTAGAGAAAATCGCAACAAATGCGCAGCATCGGCTAGAAGAGGTGCGTCATGCGGCAAGCAAATCACGCAGTGTCGCTCTCGGTGGGCGCAAACTGTAGCTTTCGAAGTGCTTACCGACACCAAGGACGGAGTGATAGCGTTTAAGGCCATCGCTGCAGGGTCCCCTTACCGTTCTTTGGCTAGCTGTCCAAGATTTGGGAATCGCTAAATATAAAGATGACGTTTTGTAAAGACCCAAAAAGCGAATCCTGACGAGCGGGCAGGTTAACACTCAGAAATGAGGAAGGTGATGGGAGGGGGATGGATTGGGCTGAGAAGGGAAAAGGAGCGCAGTGCTATGGCTCAACTCAGGTTATCGTATGTTCGGTCAGTACGGAATTATGGCACTAAAGCATTATCACTCCTAATCACTTAAGTGAGCTTGTTTGTTCGAATATCCTTGAAAAAGAATGTTAGTAACAGCGGGGTGTAGTTATTTTCAGGATAAGCCTGTGTACGAAGTAAAGGCTTTGCTGAACATTCGGATTGTAATCAAAGAAATAATAGATTAGTTGGCTCGTCATAACTGCTGTTTGTAAAGTTATTGACGCAACATAACACTTCTAGAGAAAGAAATTGCACGTGTTCCAATTATGCCCTAGAAGGGCTTTTTTGGGGTGGTTGTTTATTATATTTATTGATTTCTTCTTTCAGCATACATTGTAATATAGTTCGCTGACCCCAAAACAAGAATAGACTATAGAAAACAATATGTAATCCTTTTACTTAATTTTGATGACGCTGCTGTGGAGGTTTTAGTGACAGACGTGTTTGTGTATTTATTTATTTATTTATTTATTTATTTATTTATTTATTTATTTATTTATTTATTTATTTATTTATTTATTTATTTATTTATTTATTTATATTGGTTCACTCAAGAAAAAAATTCGTTGCATATGGCAAGTAGGCGGTGTTAGAGAGGGGAATGGTTAACAATATTTTCAAGGAAAAAGACACAACAGTACAGCAAAGAAGAAAAACCCAATTTAGCACAAATGTTTCTATAATTATGCGTACATCATTTGCTAATGTGGTCCCAAGATCTGGCGGTCTTGAACTGTTGCTGTCAAGTGCAGGAAGTCTATTTCATTCTTCATATGTACAGGGTATGAAGCACTGGGATGAAGTCTTAGTTCAGCAGGGTGCAAAACCGTGTACCTATTAAGAGGTTTTTTTTTTTGTTTTTTTTAAGATCCCGTAGACTCTGCCACGTTTGTGCCAGAAACTGGCACACTTCCGTCCACTTTCTAAGCAGTCATCTTGCGCACTGAGGAATAGCTCTCTGGACGCTGAGATAAATACACGAGAGTAGAACAGTTTAAACTTCAGAGCATCTCAACTCCAAAGTACACCGTGCACAGACAGAAACTAATACTATCTTTGTGCAGGCAGCTTGGCAAGGGACTTGAGGGCTGTTTTGGGACCTTGGTCGGGTTTCAGTCAGGCGTAACGTGCAATCAAAGCTCTCTGGGTGTTTCTTCGGAGTACAGAACTGGATAGACTTTTGTGATTGAAAATTTTGTCCGCTTCAAATGACATCTTTTCATTTTTATAGTTTTGGTTGTGTTTTTTGGTTTCTTTCTTTAGTTTTTTTGCTTTATTTCTCTTTTTCTTCTATCATCTAGCGTAGCAAGCCAGTGCAACGGCTCGGCTAACCTCGCTGGTATTCATTAAAGTTTCTGTTCCTCTCTCTCTCTCTCAACTCGAAAAGAAATGCCGCAAATGGAACCGCAAGCTCGATATCTGCAGTGCGCGTAACTTGATCTCAAATAGACGGACAGCTTTAGTGCTTATGTGGCCCTTTGCGCCGTGAGTTCTGCTTATTCCGGCCGTTCAATGTGTGCGTGTGTGTGTCGCCAGGGAATGAATCAAAAATCGGGGCCCACTCTCGCCCGCAGGCGAAGAGAAGGTGCTGATGCTGCCCGGCGTGATCCAGTCGAAGCTGGTGACGCGGCTGCGCGAGGGCACCGAGTACGCCGTGGTGCTGTCGGCCGTCTACCCGAACGTGCAGACGGCCGCCGCCCCCAAGCTGAGCGTCCGCACGGCGCTGCCCGTCTCCGAGTTGCCCGTCGGAGACGACTCGTACCTGGACAACAAGATCCGTGAGTGTCGCCCGCCCTCATTCCTCGGTTCTTTATCTCTCTAGAACGCACGACGCCCCGGGTCACACACTGTAAAGGCTGATCTGCTCGGGCTGGGTGATGACTCGTGTACAGTCATAGACAAATGAAACACGGACACAACGGTATTAATCAGAACACAGAAAATAAGTGAGTTTTTCTTCAAGGAGAAAAAATTTTGCATGGCCCATTTGCAATAATGAAGAATGATATCACTAAGTACAACCGAACCGCGAAATTATTCGACGTTCATGCACCGTAGTCTTCAAATTATAGTGTTAGTTTTTTTGTTTTTTCGTGACTGTGTGTGCACATGAATCATTTTGTGTGTTCACGGACTTACCCAGCATAGGGGGATAAATACAAGTTTAAATAGACGGTTCCCTGACAATGTTAACTGAAGACAAATAGGAGGACATTTTCTTGTCCCCTTTAGCTGGCGTTTAAGGCAAGTTACACCAAGCACGAACACGAAGTGTTTGCTTCGAGCTTATTTACGTAATCTTTGTCAAAGTCAATTTCCTTTACTTTCACGAAGAACAACAGGCGACACATGAAAGCGCCGTTAACTTGTTGAACTGTCGAACTTCATCCTGTCCGTGCAGTTGTAGGTGTGCCCTGCAAATTTATTGAACGACTCATCGATCCTACCGTACACCGACTCAAAGTATGGTCATAATACGTGCGAGGACGTTTCGTATATTCTTCAAGATACTGCTAGGTCGGCTTTCGACAAATGCAGTTGAATTTTCATCTATGCTGCCAGAATAGCTTTGTACGTTATGGATGAGGCCCTGTATACGATTTGGCTAAAATAATGAGATCTGTGATAACACACTACGCAATACGAACATTGCATTTTTAATTACGTCACGCACAGATCCACTTTTTTTTTTGCCAAATTGTTTCCCAGGCCTCTTTATGCGCTAAATTTTCCGCTTTTGATGGGCAGATCGGCGGCTCAGGGGCATTGTCCCCGCCAAGGTGGATCAGCGGGTAAAGCGCTGCGTAACTGAACACGGATTCTCGGGTTACATTCCCTGCCATTGTGGCTATTTTTATTGTTATTATTCGCAATAACCTACAGGCTCGTGAGAGCATTGAGTAAGGAAGGTTTACAACCAACGAGTCGCAACAAAACATAAAAGTGGTTTGAGTGCACATTTAAAAAAAAACCTGGAAGGCTTAGGCCACCTTGCTAAATCACCGCCACATTCCCCGACGAAGCTGCTAAAAAAAGGAAATGTCAACCTCATGTCACCTCTACTAAAGCTTCCTTTTACGTCACACATGACACGATCACCATCCACGCCAAATTGAAATTTGGTGACACATGTAGTGCTTCCACGACACCGGGATACGAATCCACGCACTCTATAAACAATGCGCGTAACGCTTTCGATTGCTTACATTAGTAATTTCTCTCAAATGCAGTGTTTAGGCCACTCATTCTAAACTTTTCTCGCACATGAGCGTTAATACACCCGATATTCCCGGCAAGTTTGAACGGTGTGCCGCGTTTAGTTCTTTCAAGGCAAGGGGGGAAACATTGTATGCGCTTGTGCCTACAGTGTATCTGAATAGGGCGAAAGCTCCCGTTCAGCAATTTTCTACAAAGGGCGTAATCCAGACACAAGTTGGAAGCGTTGGCCTGACGTTAACACTGACACGCCCCCTATTTGCTCCAAATTTAAACCCTGGTCCGCGTTTGTTCTCCCGGGGCGCTAATTCGATATAAAATGCGCTAATGTGTTAAATGCGCTAATTCGACACAGAAATAGCGTGCGGACACAGAACACTGTTCGAGTCCCGTTTTGGTATCTAATTAACGCATTTAACGCCTCCTAATGAACTATCAACTAGCCCAACATAAAACTTTGCCATTTGTTCACTCGACGTTCCCGGTAATTCGACCGAACCGTGCGGTCCGGTAGGGGTCGAATTACCGGGAGTATTAATTTAGGCCGCCTAAGGGTTCGCGCACCAAGCATATCGTGTACCGCTGACTTTTTAAAGGCGCCCTCTTCAATACATACGAACAGTCGCTGCGGCCGGAAATTTCAGCCCGTGCGCGGCAACTTAGCCGCCCTGTCATTATGGCGCCGCAGCAGGCCGCATAACGCCTGCGGGTTGTGAGCGTTTTTCGGACATGGGCCGGCTTAATGTTAACTGCGCTGTCTTTGCTACAAGGGTCATCTAAGCACAGGGGCAGTGGAAAGCTCACTCTTATAAGTAATCGCGTTTCAGCGCTTCACCTTCATTTAAATGCTTCCGCCGAATATCGAGCTGCGAAACATTGTGTTATGCTCAGCCGCAGTAAGGGGCAGTCTTAAAAAGCCCGAGGGTAATAAACATGGCACACATACTATGGCACTTCTTACTTTTCGTTGCGAAACACTTGTTAGCCGCAACGCGGAGTTTCGCTCGTAGTTGTAAATTTGCTTAGCTTTACGGCTGTACGCTTTTTCTCCTAAAATTCAACTGGTTTACTGGCTATTAGGCATTAATTTAATCCATGATAAATTGCTTGCTGACGTCTGCTTAGGATTGGTCTGGCAGTTTGGTAAATACAATTCAATACAATCTAAACAAATAAAATTCAAAGTAATCCAATTCCTCCTTTCCTCAGATCTTCCCATTTCTCTCAAATTTCCCCCTTTCCCTTTTTCTGAGGACTTGATTGATTGTAGGGTTTAACGCGCCGACGCAACGCAGGCGATGAGGCGTGCCGTAGTGGAGGGCTCCGGATTAATTTTGACCACCTGGGGATCTTTAACGTGCGCCAAAATCTCGTACACACGGGCATTTTTGCTTTTCGCCTCCATCAGAAAAGCGACCGCCGCGGCCGGGAATCGAACCCGCGACCTCGTGCTCAGCAGCGCAACGCCTTAGCCACTGAGCCACCTCGGTGGTTTTTGTTTTTGTTTTTGTTTTTGTTTTCCTGAGGACCGACTATGACAGGGAGTGAATTGCTTGGCGAGTAGCCTAACAAGGTTTCTTGTTAACTGAGTAACAGGCGTCTTGTAGACGATGAAAGAACAGTGATGGATGCCTGGGGGAAAATTTACCGCACTCGGAAATGCTGGCACTTGGAAAGTGGCTGCGGCCCGCTAGGCTGGGATATCGCCGGTATTCCTTCACAAGGTTAGCGCCGCCTGCAAAGAGCAACAATTAACATTTTGGATAATTTTCTACCAAATTCATTTTGTGTATATGGCTGGATTTAAAAAAACACAAGTTGGAAGCGTTGGAACCAAGCGTTGGAAACACAAGTTGGAACCAATTAATGGTACAAGCTATCGGCCTTTCATTTGTTTCTGATCGAATTGACCCTATGACCACCATCATCAAACTCCGGCAACGTAGCACAACCGTGACCTGAGGCACTCTGGGCGGCTTTATTTCCAGCAGCAGCAGTTTGCTACACGTGACAGGTGAAAAATCGCCCGATGTACTTTTATGGGACAGGTGGGGTGCGGTACGAGAACTTGCAGATGAACGCCGTTCATTCTCCCACTATTTCTCCTCCTTCCGAGACCTATGACTGCCACCTATTAGCACGCCACAGCACATTCCCCCCCACCTGCCCCCTCTTCCGTTTCTTTCGCCGTGCAGTAGTGGATGGCCACCTTCGCGTGAGACCGCCGCTGCCGATACCGTTTCTCGCGTACACATAAGCCGCGAGTGCCCACTAACTCCCCCCTTCTCTCCCGTGGTTCCCTCCTCCTGTGTGCAGAGTGCAACTGCAGCGAGGAAGGCATGGTGGCGTGCACGCGGTCGGCCCTGCAGGACATGGCGTGCAGCTGCTTCCCCAGCTACACGGGCCGGTGGTGCGAGCTGTGCGCGAGCGGCTTCTTCCGCGTGGGCAAGCGCTGCACCGTCTGCCCCTGCAGCAACGCCACGTCCACTGGCGAGTGCGAGGCCAGCGGCGCCGACAGCGTCTCGTGCCGCGCCTGTCTGCCGGGACACCGGGGTCCGCTGTGCTCGGCTTGCGCCGCGGGATACCACTGGAAGGGTGACCGCTGCGAGCCCATCGCCTGCCGGAGCTTCGCCCTGTGCGCCCGAGAACCGGACAACCCGGGCTGCAGGGACTGCCACCTCGTGCAGAACAGCCTGCCGCCGGTCGCCCAGAAGAGCTCAGGTACGCGGGGCTGCCGCCTTCGGGCTGCCTCCGGAGCGCTCGTTGGCACTGACGTGAGAAATTTCGCTCTCTTGCTGTGTGACCCCGGTCAAAGTTTCTCGTCGCTAGCCAGGACGTCGTCGGCAAATACCTCTGTCCGTAAGCATGCCACAAAAGGAGCGACTAGACCCACGCCATTAGCGAAGACATGGGGTGAGCGTTTTGGCGTAGCTTTAACCAACCTCATTTAGCTAGGCCCCACTTTGAGTCATGGCTGTTTCATATCTCAGAAGAACGGACCAAAAGCGCGTTGACTGCAGGCTAGTCTTTTGGTACAATATTTAAATTCTTTGCTTTGTGGTTAAGTAGAAAATCCATTTAACCGACATGAACGAAACACTGTTTTCTCGTGCATTTTATGTGTGGATCTCAATTGATAGGTTTGGCATCGGGCAAAATCGCGCTCAGCAATATCTTGTTCACAAAAAGTACGAAACTCACCAGATCATGTAGTAATGCGACAATTTTGCACTTCGTTCAGAACCGCCTCAACTGTCCGCCATTTGGGGTTGAGAGACGTCTTCTTCCTGACCTGCGGAACCACTGGCTTGTAAGGTCACTCACACTGTGTCGTTTTCTTCATCACTCCTACTTATACAGCGCTAGCATTTATGCAGACACCAATTTCGTGCGTGTACCTCGATCCGAAAGAGCAGACATGCATGCGGACAGATGCTGCAAATAAAAAACTAAATGCATAAATGCATGGTACTCGTGAGAAAGCAATTCAAAATGAGCACGTAAAATTTAAAACCATGATGCTACGTCATTATCTAATACCACACACGTACATTTGCTCCGCAAGAACCCACTGTATGCTCAGCAATAATGTTTATCTTGGTTGTTAGCTTTTGCCCACTTATAATATCAATTTAAAAACTAAATTTCTCTCGTTTTTACCGGGGACACATAAATTTCCAGTATCATCTTAGAAACAGCTCCGACCACTCGTTTGGCGAAGCCGTAGTGCACGCTTTATTGGTACTCCAGAGCAACGGGTAGGCAGTGCTCAGCCGCTCCCAAATCTGCTTTTAGGAATGCAGGGCCTTTGTCGATCGGTCACTGTTGCTGCCGAATGCCTTTCGTAAAACGTTTCCAAATGACGGTGCTCGGGTAAATGGCAGACGAGTGTAGACGCAAATGAGCAGCACAGAGGCTTTCGCGACTAGCGAATTCCTTAAATTCGATTTACTCTCACTGAGCTTAATTGCCGAAATATGCGCACCAGCCACGACATATATACTGGGGAATTTTAACCAAACACGCGTAATTTCTGCGTGCTTCTCTTTTCGTTCCTCACGATATTTCTCAGTCGGATCTGCAACGCTGTTCCTAAAATGACGCCTAAACTTGGTCTGGATGATGAAATCTTACTCAAAATTTCTTCTCGAGGCTAATAACGGAAGCTACCTGAAATGCGATTAGAACTTTACCAGGCTTGGCGCTTCGCGTACTTATTTCTCATTTGTGTGTGCATGAACGATATACACTACCGTAGCTACGCGAGGTAAGATATATGCTAGCAGGAATATCTGCGCCGGTTTGTGGAAAGGCACCATGCGGGAGCCAGTTCCTCAGCCCACACTGCCAACATTGGGCTTCCGTCACTTGACAGAGTCGCTCGGAGGTCTAAGCTAGCGTACACAAGAAATTAAATGATCCTTGTTAAAGTTACGAAGGCGTACGACTACGACACGTCCCATCGCGGCGGCGTGCTTGGAGAGTGGCTTGCAGGAGAGTTGCCTCCGTTCCGACGACGAAGGGTCAATAACCAAACTTAACTTGTTTAATGCGTCGCGAGTAGAGAAAAAAGATGGTAGAAGTAGCAGCGCACGTGCGTGCTTATAATATGACGTGCAGAGAAACGTTCTCCGTGGAGCCCAACACGCACTCACTCGGTTCGCTTAAAGGCAAGGATAAATACTCAGAATTCGCAACCGCCAGACGTTCAGCGTGTTGCGAACGGCACCAAAATGTACAAATACACAAAACAACGCCCACTGGTCTTGTAATGGTTTTCCCAGAAGCCGGGGAACGCTGTGCCGGAGAGAGATGGGGGGGAAGAGGGGAGTTCACCGGACGGCCGTCGTATGTAGAATGATTGTTCGAACGCACCTTTGCTGGACCCAGTTTTTACCGGTTCTCGCAACGGCTGCAACCATGGCTCACAGGCCCCGAGCAGCCGCGCCGCAGCCGGGCTCCGCCTTGCCACAACATAAAAGCTCCTGATGAGCTGGCTTCACCGCCACCCATGAAAATTTTCTTCGATGGCCAAAACTTAGCTGCACACGGTGTATCTCGCGCGCACAGGTCAACGGCAAAGCACTTCGCGCGGATTTGTAACAGCCTGAAGGCGCTCTGCTGCGATGAAACGTCTCGTGATGCGTGTCGATACATCGCTTCCGCCCCTCCACATTAAATAAACTTCAAAAATCGTATATTTGTTACCAATGTGTAAAGTTCCATGCAAAAGAAATCTCTGCATTCGCTCGATACGAGATATTTATACGAGATGTCTACGAAACAATCATTTATAGAAATTACAGTGATTCACTCGACCGCGGTGTATACACGGGGTATTACTGCTGCTAACTGGCGATTGGTACTGCAGCTGCCAACTGCCAACTGAAATTTTCAATTCAATTCAATTCCATTCAATTCGAATTATTTCTGACAGATAGTGTTTACAGTCATAGTACATTCAAAATACAAAAGGAAAATACACACTGCTGTCAAGGTAAGCGAGGCAAAAAGCGACTGACTACCTGATCTGGGCATCGTTTCCTGTATGTTTTGCATTGCTATACGTGGCACTTGAAGAGAATAGCACATTGTTCCGGTCCACGCGATCAAAAGTGCACAGTTCAAGCCACTTAAAAGCCCACTTCAACAACAGGATGCAATTTTGCACGTTATAGAAACAGCAAGAAACAGAAAAAGAAACTGAATACACATCAGGATATATATATATATATATATATATATATATATATATATATATATATATATATATATATATATATATATATATATATATATATATATATATATATATATATATGTATATAAGTACATGGCGATTACTAAAGGCTTAGCGGAAGGGCTTACACGTTTTTTAAACGTAGCAATTGTCTTTGACTCACGCGCTATTTCAGGTAATTGCGGACATTTATTTAGAAGGTCAGGTGTACCCTATTTACACGATTCTAAAGCGCACCTTTTTTTAAAAATAAAAATAGGCGTTCAAAAATACCTGCGCGTTGCAATCGGTCTCGAAAATCGAAAACAGTAAAACCGAAACCGCGAACTTGGAACCGAAACGAAGCGGCTCAATGACTGTAGGAGGCTTCGTTTAAACGCAAAGTAATCATCTTGGCGGAAATGGAAGGGAGTCAGGCAGCGTCCGGTGCATAAGGCGTCCCGGAATCGGTTATTCGCGATTGACGAAAACAAAGGGACCACATTTTTAACTGCAAAGCTTCACGGAAGGGTTTTAGCGGCCCATAGCGTGTGCCGACTTATGTTCAATTAAGTGTTTTGTGCAATTTTGAGGCATCTGTTAATTGAATTATTTCGCGTCCGCAGTACAGTCGGCGCCAAGACATGTTTGTGGATTTTAGTGCTTGAATTATACTGTGCTTTACCATCGGGGACGCGTAAGATTCGCGCAAATGCGGTACTGCATTCTATTGACTGGGTTCCATAGGGCGTTCGCACCCTTTATTTAATATATGGATTCTGTCTGAATTTGCAACCGCATTCTGGCCGTTTGTGACCCGACAGAAACGGCGTAGCACTATGTTTCAAATTATTGTAAATTTGTAGACCTAAATGGTGAGGATAGATGTGTTCAGCTATTAGGATTTTGTGTTTTTGGAGAAAAAAAGTGGCAGTGTATGTTCTTCGGGCAAAAGGTTTTCGATAAACCTAAAACATCCGTGTTGTGATATGAAAGGCGTCACCTCCACAACCACCCTTCCCCGACCTTTGCACATTTCGTGTCCATCCATGCCCTTTCCGTTTCGTTCCTGTGGAGAGGGTGGAAATGGCGGAGGGAGACAAAGGAGGAAAGCTTCCCTACCCCCTTGTTCCCCGTACTGTGCTGTAATTTGTCAGAGCTCCCTCTAACGCCACGTCGTCTTCCATTTTGCAGAAAGTAATCGACTGCTGTGACTGACAGTGACACCGCGTTGACAGCGACTTCGGTCACTTCGTAGTTTGGCCTAATTGGGTAAAAAGAATTCATCAGGGAACTTACTCTTCAACTACGCAGCTAAATCGTAGACTGCTTTCAATGACCGCAAAATCAATTGCGTTGATGTATGTATGTATTTATTGCACAAAAAACAAGAAAGGAAGTTCCACCAACAGGCGTAAATTGTCTCGCCTAGGGGCGGACACCGGAACGCCTGCTGGTGTAGGGGAGGTGGGATAGGGAGGAAAGAGTACAGAGGAATAGGGGGATAGGGTAGAGGGCTAACATAAATATATAAAACAATGGCAAGAATAACCTATATACAACGTTAGGTGAAAGAAAAAAAAACTAAAAAAAAACAAAAAAAACGAAACACTAGACAAATAAATAAATATCAAAATACAGGACACGAAGGAGTAGGACACCTGCACACTTATACACACACACACACACACACACACACACACACACACACACACCCACACACACACACACAGGAATTCTACCCTAACAGCTACACTCCACTGCGACCCGGGCAGTTACGTAGAGTTGTAGCTTAGTGCATTGTGGAGCCCCGAGGCCCCCAGGTATGCTCCCAGGGCCTCGAGCTCTTCGTCCCGCTCCCTGGCATTTCCTGGGGGCCAAAGCAGTTCCTCGAGCGGCCGCACTCCTCGGAGCACGGCCAGAAGCTCCGCCCGCCCTGCCGCAAACTTGGGGCACTCGTACAGTACATGCGGCAGGGACTGCACGGGCGCTCGGCAGTGAGTACAGGCGGGACTGGCCACCCGCCCCAGTCGGTGCTTCCGCTCTGACGTCCACGCGGCCCCCACGCGGAGGCGCAGGACGGCCGAGCGCAGTCGACGAGGCAGGCGTGATGCCCGCTCAGGCGGCAGACCCCCTCCGACACGCAGCCGCGGGTCTGGATGCCCGGTGCGGAGGTGTCGCTGGATGAGCAGGCGGGCGTCGTCCGCTGCCGCCTGGGCCAACATGTCCGAGGGAGGCAGCGCGTGAGCCCCGGCGGCCAGCTCGTCTGCCCGCTCGTTTCCGTCCAGGCCGATGTGGGCGGGGACCCACTGAAGGCACAGCCGAGTGCCCCGGTCCGCCAGCTGCGCCGCTTTCTCCCGGATGCCCCGCACCAACAGGGAGTGCGAGTCGCCGTCCCGTAGACGAATCTATAGCCTATACATCGTTCTCGTGTCCTTCGGTATATCGAAAATGTAATAAATTCAAGGTCACTTGTTGGAAAATGTAGCAGATGTAGGGCTCCAGCCTAGGAATGACTGTCTGTCTTCTCTGTGACGACTTAGCGACGAGGCGTTACGCGAGGGAAAGATAGGGAGGGAGGTTGCAGCGAGGAGCGACATTCCATGCACCTATAGGCAGCGTGGGGCATAAACCCTTTACTCTTTTTTCTCTTCCTGAGCCGTTTTTCTTCGCATTCCGCTCTGTCTATTCCCAAACGAGTTTCTCGTCGTGACGTTAACCGGGTGCTGCCTGCGCTTACCTTCTTCGCAACAGTTCAAGCTTAAGCATTATTTGCCTACTACCCCAAGACGAACAATATGCCTTGTCACAAAAATGCGTGATTGGTGAAGTTGAGACGTGTGATATATATAATAGTGTAAGTTTGGATCATTTTAAAACAAATCAAAGAAACAAGAAAACTGCGCACAAGAAAGCAAAACGAAAAGCCACCCCCTTGGGCTATTCATGGCCAAATAATGTGATTCGGCTATTGATAGCCAAGTCTGGAAACCATTCCATCCATCGCAGCAAACTAGAGAATAGATAAAATAAAAAAAAACTGTGGTTGATTCATCTGTCATAGGAGTCGGTAAAACACGAAAGTTAAACGTGCAGCGAAATCTGCAGCTGAGCATGATTTGCGGGTCGGCGGCTTTCTTGTGGGTGGGCTTGGCGAGCGACGTCCTGCTGGCAGGTCGCTTCGGCAAAGGTGTGCTGGCATCATTTCCACGACGTATATTACGTCAGTGAAATATTCGTGAACCACGGCATAAAACACTTTCGTGTTCAAATATAAATCCCGAAAACGAACAACCCTAAGTATAACGTACTCTTTTGTACTAAAGGTAGCTTCTCCGCAAGAACACTCTGTGTGCAGGGGTGCACCCTTCACAGGCCGCTTGCTTCGTTGTACTGGCATTTCCATGGCGCATTTCCGTGGCGCATATGACGTCAGTGAAATCCATCGTGTATCCCGGAATAAAACACTTTCGTATTAAACAAATTGATACAAGCTTACCCAAGATAAGCGCCCTCAGTGGAGTCACTAAAAAGCAAAGAAAAAAGACGCTGTCTGTGTTGTCGCGTTGCTTTGATGCCACTGAGAAAAATGAGGTTGGGGAAACAGGGAAGGGGAGTGAAACTGCTTTTCATTAGTTGACAACCCTCCAAAATGAAATATTTGCTAGGTAAAACATTATTTTATCTTATTTTTTCCATAATAGGAAGAAAAAAAACTCGCGCAACGACGCAGTTAATTCAGGGCTTGCTTCCTTACACATTGACCCAATAACTCCGTCGAAATATCGTAGGCCCAAGGTTGGTGACAGTTTGTAGAGATGCTCGAACAACTGATTTGCCGAGGTGAAAATCACGTGCATTAAGAGCTCGGAATCACGGCGCTGCTATAGTGGAGTGTATAAAATCTGTTCGGGCACAAAGCGCTGGAATGTGCACATTAAGGTACGACACCTGTAATGCCTGCAAACGATGTGGTGGATATTATGTGTGCTCTGGGGGAAGAAACGACGTTTTGGTGCACCCGTACGGATGCTGCTAAACGTCGCACTATTTCCCTCGCAGCCACCTGGCTACTACTAAATGCTGCCGATAAACCGAGTAGCCCGCTATTCTCTGTCATCGTTGGCTGTACAGAGCGAAGCCAGCAAAGCCGAGAAAAGCGACAAACCACGAGGAAGAAACCACTGCCTGTGGGCGAACGAAGAGGCCACGTGCGCTAACCACGGCGGCAGCGGCGCACATGGGGCCCCGAATTCCCGTCGCCGTCGGTGGGCGCTTATCATGCAAATACGAGGCCGGGATGAGCCGCACCCGATGGTCGGCAGCATCGATTACACTTACGCCGCTTCTCATGCAAATTCACGGGCAAACGACTTCCCTGCTCGTTTTTCTTGCTTCCCAGCTGACGCGCCGAGTCCGAGGAAATTGCCCACGGTCGGCGAAAGAGGAAAAGCACGGCTCCGCAGGTCCGGGAAATAAAAGGGACCCGGTGAGCGAAGCGGACTGCACTCTGCGGCGCGAAAGGGGGCAGCCAGATCGCCCACCAGACAACAAGCCTGCTCGGGGAATTGACGGCGCAAGAGCGCTGCTGCCAACGGCGAAAGGCCTTTTCTCCCGCGCCCTGTGGGTGGACGCGTCTAATCGCTACTTCATGAGAACGACGAGCAAGGATTGGGAGGTCAATCCCTCATTGAAAGGCAACGTACGAGGCCTTTATACTGTCGTATACGGGAACACAAAGGCCCGTATAAAGCAGCTTCACTTAAAAAGACATCAAACGAGCACGAAACAAATTGCGAGACAGGTCACAAAAACACGACTACGAGAGGTCAAATACCGTTCCATTATAAAGCGAAACGATGTCGCATGATGGATGGAGCTGGCCGCGCCCCGCACAGGTCGTTGTCACTCCGACCGCGTCCAGCTCGGCTGTGTGAACTTTCACCCGGCGTCCTCGGGCCAGCCTGCAACCATCTGTATGGAAGCAGCGCGAGACCGCCGGGCCGCACTAATCAAAGCAGACTTGTGTGCTGACAGCCGCGTAAGCAGTGCCGCTGCCGTCATCGTGGTGCGGATGCAAGGCACGTCCCGGGCACGTCTCGCCGCGAACGCCGCTCCCCGCTTGACGGCTGCTGCAGACGCTCGTGTTTGTCCACGGGACTGCCGCGTTCTCTGCCGGCCAGTTTTGCGAACCCTCCTGGCCTTATTCGGCTGCCCCGTCCACCTCTTGGCTTCGTCGGTCGCGACGTCGATTTGTTTGCGCTCCGTCTTTCGGGGGGTCATTGTCTTACTGCAACGGTGAACGCTTGCGAGGTTAGGTTAATCAGTGGGCAATACGCGTGCTCGTCTGTTTGCGCCAGATGGAAAAAAGAGCAAAAACATCCGCGTGCCTCAAACGTAAAGGCCATGGGTGTGATGTGAATGAACACTGGTCAGTAAAGCCATGGCTCTGTATAATTTAAAGGCCAGATCAATTAGGCGTGTGGGGAGAAGTTGCGTTTGACCACTTACGTCCGGGAAATCAGTTTAAGGTGGCTTTGGTTACCGTCCTATATACCCCTTTTCTTTCGTTCCAAAGAATCCGATGCGGCACTGTTATGCCAAACATCTGGTGTAGTTCATTCACAATTAAGCATCATTTCGTTCGTAGCGTTTTTATAAATGCCCGTATTCAGCATTCATATTTCACCTAACAACCTGGCCTTGCGCATGCCGCAGGGAACTCGACTGTTTTTGTGCGTGCGCGCGCGCGTGTGGTTTTTGTATCGTTTGGGTATGGTTTTTGAGGATGTCAGCTTTTGCATGGTCAGGGGGCGACAGATGGGCGTCCCCGGAAACAAGGGGGAATTTTTAGGTGAAAAAAACTTTTAATCACGAAATTCTTGTCATGGAACTAAGCACTCTGGCAATTTTGGGCCTGCGTTCGTATGTTTTATTGCAGATACGCGACAAGGCAACCAACAACTGCGTGTCATCGTACAATCTAAGAGCGGCATCAATTACGTAATGTGTAATAATGTTGATTTTTAAGGACTGTGCGACTTTTTATTTTGCAGCTCCGTTTAAGGAGACGGTTTTTATGTCTTCGTCGCTATACCGATTGAAGTGGCTGCTCAGAAGTGCTAACTTTATGTGGCTCGCGGTTCGGGGCCAGCCTCTCCGCCGCAAAAAAAAAAACTACCTTTTCCCCGCCTTCATGCAGCGGAGATGCGATTCCATGATTTCTTTAGCCTTTATATGGTATTACGCAACCCCTTCATGTCACGAACTGCGCTTGCACCTATTACACTGCAACCTGCAAATGTTTATGACGTTATCTTTTCTTTAATTCACATTCCTTATTTATCCAGTTCACAGACCACCAGCCTATTTCTTGCACTTCCGCTCAACGCTTTTGACAATTTTATTTATTTATTTATTTATTTATTTATTTATTTATTTATTTATTTATTTATTTATTTAATTTATTTATTTATTTATTTATTTATTTATTTATTTATTTATTTATTTATTTATTTATTTATTTATTTATTTATTTATTTATTTATTTATTTATTTATTTATTTATTTATTTATTTATTTATTTATTTATTTATTTATTTATTTATTTATTTATTTATTTATTTATTTATTTATTTATTTATTTATTTATTTATTTATTTATTTATTTATTTATTTATTTATTTATTTATTTATTTATTTATTTATTTATTTATTTATTTATTACCATACTTTCAAGACCCGGAGGCATTGCAGAGAGGAGTGGTGTAATTACAAATAAACTCGTTTGCAACGTTCTTGAAGTTAGCGGCGTCAGTGATGGCAGCGATGGAGCAGGGCGGTGGTTCCAGTCATTCGTCGTTCGTAGTAAAAGCGAATCAAAAAGAACATTGGTGTGACAAGCCGGAACTTCAGCCATGAAACGATGGTCTGTGCACGAGTATGATGGCGGAAGATTAGTTTATTCCAGAGGGTCTCCTTAGAGTAATAAATCCTTTGGAAAAGTCACAAGCAAAAGTATTTACGATGTAACTCTAGGTTAGGCAATCCAAGGGTTAGTTTCATCAACAAAACACTGCATGGCGGGAACGATTACGAAGAATGAAACGAGCAGCACGATTTTGGGTTAACAGGTGACGTCAGAGTAGTTTCGCAATACCATCTATCGCATGCGCCTCAACGCGGCTCACAAAAATAGATTTCTTTTTTAAACTTTGTGGAGCTATGTCCCGGTTTGCCCGACTTGCTTCGCATGGGATTTTTGCTAGGGCCCCGACTTCGCTTATCCAGACAATTGCTGACTACTTCCGTGTGCCTGCGTTCCCATTTTGGGCTAACGTTAAGGGACATCTTTTTTTTTTGCACGGACTAATGTGCCTAACGCTCCACAAAAATCATTTTGGCCTTTTTTGTGGACAGTGGACTAAATCAAGCATTGTAAACACTTAGGGTAACTGAGCTCACGTGTGGTTGAGTGTGTTTTTGCGCGTGTGTATATGGTTATAGGATAGCGTTCACGACCATTTTGTCGCTATTTTGATCTGGAGAAGAAAGTTGGGTGCCTTGTGCTGGCACTACAAGCAGTGAAGTACCTCTCTCTCTCTCTCTCTCTCTCTCTCTCTCTCTCTCTCTCTCTCTCTCTCTCTCTCTCTCTCTCTCTCTCTCTCTCTCTCTCTCTCTCTCTCTCTCTCTCTCTCTCTCTCTCTCTCTCCTCTCTCTCTCTCTCTCTCTCTCTCTCTCTAAACCTTTGTGCATTAATCACACACTCGGGGTCGAACAGGGCGGAGGCGCCTTCTCGACGCGATTCTCGATTGAATCATTTCCGCTCTTGCAATGTATTTAACACGGATGTTTTTTTTTTAGCGCTTTTGTCAGAACTTGGCTTAGAATTCAAGCCCAGACCCCGTAGGTATCGAATCGGGAGGCCGAATCATTTCTGAAGATACCAAAATTTCCGTGTTTTATGTGCATGTTTTCAGGTCATTCTGGACTGAAGCAACAACAATTCATTGTAGGTCGTACAATGTGCCTCCACTGGTACCAGACAATGGCGCAAATACAGAAGCTATTTGCTGGATAAATCTGAAAGTTTGGTCCGTGCCGCAGTCGTCGGATTGGCCAAGTGAATTACTTAGGAAATGGGCTGCTAGAGAGATCTGAAGTGTCAGCTGGCGGGAAAGCGAGCCGCTATCCGCATGCGCGATCAGCCAAGGATAAACAAAGGCTCCATTCACCATGCCAGCAGTGCCAGACGGTTTATTTTCGCATTTCATGCACTCCGTGACTTTCTTAGCTGGCGAGGGCGCGCATGCAGGCAACCATGTGAGTGCGCCGTCCACTCGTTATGTCGGGCTCCGCGGGATGGCGGTACTTGTCCGTGCTAAGCACATGACTGTGTTGCGCGTTACAAACTCTGCCTCACCGAACGCCAAGTATTGCCTCTGTTCCACTGTGAGTGCGATTAATAACATATCTGTTGACCACCACCGTTGAGAATCGGGGTGAAACGGAGCAGACGACGCACGCCGGTTTTTTTTTTTTTTTTTCTTCGGCGTGAGGGTGCAGGGGCCCATGCAGCGCCATGTCCGTGGCGCATCGACCATGTCTGTGGCCGTTTCCAGTGTTGCCAAGCGAAGAAATTGACAGCTAAACTTTTCGACGAATACCACCTATACTGTCAATTTGTTTTGTATCGTTAGGTTTTTTTTTTTCGTTTCTGCCCTCTCTTTTCTCACATTTTTCACACCTCTGCCCTCACTTTTCACACATTACATTCTCACCCCCCCCCCTCAATTTACACCCCTCGTTCATAGCGTCGAGTCGAAAAAAGGGCTTCCTATATTACCTTTTATTATTATTGAATGTACGTGTTTCTCCTTCACTGTGTGAGCTGATGCGCTTTACATCGGGTTTCCGTTCCGATCCAAACACTATACGTATCTCGCGCTATTTGCTCAGTTGATAGCACTATAAATAGGCGGTGCTCCAACCCAGCACAACGCATTTTTCTTCTGCAGCGGAAAGTAATGAGGGGCCCTCGTGTGGCCTGCGGCAGTGGTGAAGTGATCGATAATGCTACTGTTTGTTTCCTATTTAATTTTCACTCCCCCTTGCTGACTCCGCCAAAACTGTTTCGTCCCTAAAACCCCTCTTAGTCACGAGCTAAAGATTAATTCGCCCTCGTACTGCCCACTGGCGTTGATACCGTTTTCTAGGATCGCTGGCCTAGACAGGCGGGGGTCGTGGGTTCTCACTCATGGCTTTGACCAATGTTAGTTTTGTGCAGTTTATATATATGTGTATATATATATATATATATATATATATATATATATATATATAATATATATATATATATATATATATATATATATATATATATATATTATATATATATATATATATATATATATATATATATATATATATATATATATATATATATATATATATATATATTTGTAGTAACTGCGAGAAAAAAGCCTCTGTTTATCAAAAAGCACTGCACGTCTTGGCCAGTTCATGTATTGGCCATTCGTTTTATTGCAATCTTTCTTCAACTTGTAGCCGTACTAAATATTACTAAATGTAAACGGTCTGTTTTGTGGGAAAGTTGAACTTTTCGAAAAAAAAAGAAAAACTTCTTGCCCATTTTTCGCCTCTTGGTCTAAGAACGGCGCCGATGTGGGACCGAACAATTTGTCATTCTCCGAGCGAACCGAACCAGACAGCCTGCATGCGTTTGATCCAAAATCAGCTGCAGGGTGCTGCCCCACCTGTAGTCCAAAGGTGCTAATTGAGCGTACGGCTAGTCCGCCGGAGAAGAGGTACCACATTTGTAAACGGTCGGATCTTCGAGCCTCAGAAGAGTTGAAGCTTGAGCCGGTTGGTACATACGTTTGAGAGTAGAGGGCAGCGCAATGAACGAGACGAAGCGGAGACGAGACAAACACAAGCGCTTGTGTTTGCCTCGTCTCCGCTTCGTCTCGTTCATTGCGCTGCCCTCTACTCTCAAAGAATCTTCGAGGTCGCCGGGAAACGCCCGCTGACGCGCGCTGTGGTTAGTTAGGGATTCGTGTGCGTTTAGGCGAGATTCGCTTTTTGCGGCTGACAGAGCGCTCGCCGAATAGCATCCATCCCACATGCGTGAGCTCCGCCATCGCGTTTATGTGGTTCGCCCGGCATCCACTCCGCTTGCGGTTACGGTATTTTCGCGTTTTTAAGCACCCTACGATTCTAAATACATTTTCCTTTTGAACCAGCTGGATAATGTTAGAGTAAATAAAACTTTATTACTTGACACTAACGTTACTATAAACAGGCCCCTTTTGGCACATTGTGGTCGTGTGTAGTTAAAAATTGCGGGAAAAGCCGTCGGATTAGACTTTGACTATATTCACCATCTGCCCGAAAAACTACCGCTACCTTATTGGACGCCACCATATGTGGACTGGGTTCTTTACAAGAGCAATGGCGCCACTGAGCATTCAACGCCGGAACCGTTTTCTATCGGTCCTTGGCCGCAGTAGAACGATGTTTATCGTCATGGCAAACCGGCTAGTGTGCAAAGTAGGTCCAAGATGGTGGGAGTTGACTGCGAACAGTAAGAACTCACGAATAAATACAAACTTACACTTTTTTCCGCTTGGGAAAAGGAGCGATGAGGTAGTTTTTCACATCTTCGCGTGCGCCGTAACAGCTGCAAGCCTGCGAGAACTACGCGAAGTTCGAATTCAGAAATTCTAATTAGTGATTAGTATTTCCGACAGCAATGGTCTTGACGCAGTGACGGCACAAATTATACGTTAACATCGACAAGGAATTAAACAAGCCCGTCTCAACATTTCATTTAATTATCTGCCCAGAGGCGCTGATTCAGTGTGACCTTATATCTATCCTAGTGCCATCTCCTCGCATTGTTATTTGTGCGTACCTAATATTGTGTAGCTTCTTGTAGAGTAATGTTGGCACGGGCTTAACGTTCCGCGGTGTTTCGCGAGCGCTTAGGCCGAGTCAATAGGAGGTGAACGCTGCAGCGGCATTTGCCGGCGAGCCGCCAAGCAAAAGGCGGCGTGGGGAGAGTAAACAGAGGTGCGTCGCTCGGATAGAAACTGTGATGAACCCCGGGGCTGCGATGGGCATTTGTTTCGTTGAGCCGCAAGTGTGTGCATTGGAAGCGCCGCTCGCCACGGAGTCCCCGGGCTCCTATTTGTTCTTGTCGGGATCAACGCTTCCGTAAGCTCGGCAGAGAAATGGCGTACGATTGCACTCGACGTGCCGACCGGTGTACGGTTTCGATTACGCCACATTTGATTCAGAAGGAACGTCTCCGCACGGAGCGTAATTTCCTGTTTGGACCTGGACCCACATGTCGGCCTTAGCGGGAAAATTGCGCCAAAGAGTGGCGAATCGGAATCGATGCGGGGGATACTCAACAGCTGTCGGCAGCAGGAGTCAGCGGGCGATGATTGATGGCCGCGACGCCGGTGTACGCAGCGCTAATGCTTTAGGCGATAACGATGTTCGAAATAGTTTCGGACAACCAAAGATCAACACATGAACGGCACGAGCAGGGTGGGAATGTTTGAAAGTTCCGAGCACGTCTGGTTCGGACGTGAAGGGGGCTTCCCGGCAGCGGCTTTTCTTCCGGCGCCGTGCGCGAGCACGCTTTCCCTTTTCCTCCTGCCGCGGTGGCAGCGAATCAGCGCGCATTCTTTGCATACAGCGGCCAGATTAATTCCCCAGCCTTTGGGCGGCGCCAAACGACCTGCCCTGCGCGCGTGATCAATAATCGCGTAGGTAAGAAAATCGCGGCTGAACTGTCTCTTTGCAAAAGAGCCGCGTTCCTCCCGGCCCGCTGCTGTGAACGGGCCAGCCAGACTCGCTCGGCACGTGGGCCATTGAGCCGCATCGCAGGTCCGCCGGCCGGCGCGCGCATTCGCGGTTGCTGCTGCCGCCCAGAGCGATGGCCCATTCAGAGCCGCCTCGGGGCCCGATGCCGTGTGCCACACAGCGGCGGCGGGCTCGCAGTTGATTGTGCCCGCTCTGATCGATCTGGCTTTTTGGCCTGGCTCAGATGCGTCCCAGAGATTAAAGCGGGCCCCGTATTTATAGCGGGCACCGAAGGCCGCTATCTCCCCTCCAGAGGCACGCGAGAAAGATGTCTCGAAAGAAAGCCGCTCCCCATCCTCCGATTTCTCGGCTGGATAAAGACGGTCAGCCGGGCGCACTGCGTGAACAATAAGGAGCCGCCGGAGCGCCACAAAACAGCCGAAACAAGTCCGGGCCGTTTTCCGCGTATCGTCAACAGGGCCGACGCCTTTAGGCCCTGTCAACGCGCCCGCCGAAAACTGCGCCATGGTCCTTTAACCGACGCCGATGCGAGAAACTTTGAAGCCCGCTTTTGTCCCCCATTTGGGCTACCTCAACCGTGGCGCTTGCGACGCTCTGCCGCGGTGTGTAAAATGGTACGTTGCTAAGGGTAGACTTGAGAAGGCAAGCTTCTAAAAAAAACGTGGTGGCAGCTTTATAAACCGGTCGTTGACGAATGTTCGTTTGTTGACGCCTTGCACGTTCTCGCGACAAAAACAGCGTGCATCGTACCGCGATGTGAGCACATATTTTCTCGTCGTCGCTCAGCGGAAAAATTAATAAATCCAGTACTCATGATTCACACACTACTGCAGGCCAAAAGAAATCATTTGCCGTTCTGTCAAACCTACAGTAGTCAAAAATCGGTGCTCCTCAGCTACATTTACCGGAAAGAAATTGCTGCTACCGAACGATCCGTAACGAAGATAAAAGTGTAGACCGAAAAACTACTAAAGACATTTAAATGCGTGCGAAGGACGTCTGCGTTGTCCTCTGCCATGGAAACGATTGCGCATACACAAACACTGTCGGCTGTCCGACTTGGTGGAATGGGTTACGGCGTTAGTGGTAAGCAAACACCGTTCCGGTGTTTGAACGGCTTTTTTCCAGCGGGAAACTGTTTTATAACACGGTAAGGGAACTTGCGAAAGCTATGTAGTATCTCTTTCACCACTGTTTCGTGTGAATCTCAGGCTTCCTGCTCGGGTTTTTTCCTCAAGCATGCATGCCAATATGCATTCAGAGACCGCCTCGAATAATCCATTCTCCCCATTTGTGCGGGCAAAAAGGTAAACGCTAAAGGAAATAAAGGCCACTTTCAGTCGAGTGTCAGTTTCGTTGTATGTTTTAGTCGTCTTGTACGATCCACAAGTGTCCCACTGTTGCCTCTAGAAGCATCTAGAAGCATGGCCTATATATATATATATATATATATATATATATATATATATATATATATATATATATATATATATATATATATATATATATATATATATATATATATATATATATATATATATATATATATATATATATATATATATACCGTGAACAGCATTGCCAGCCAAAAAAATCCGATGACACGTAATCCCTGTTTACCATTTGTGAATCCACAAGCATTAGTGTTCAATCAAACACCATTGAGCCCTCTTTCGAGAGGCTGTGTCGACACCTTGATCCTCCGACGGCAGCTGTAGTCGCCACTTGCCAATCCCAGTGAGTGGGTTTGCGAGTATTGTGGGTGTGCATGTTGACGTCTCAGATAAATGGGAAGTGGTGCCATCGGCACGAGCTTCTGGCAGCAGCTGTCGTTGTCACTAGCCGATTCATCTGAGTGTGTATGCCTGCATTCGAGTCTCAAGGTTAGTCATTTTAAAGTTGAGCCTAATTATGAGCGAAGCAACGTGAAACTCATTGCACATGTAGCTGCGTGCACCGGTTGTCGAAGTTTTTACAAGTCGAAGGCCGCAACGCATTCACTATAGGCCCACCGTTAGTCGGCTAGAGCCATGGAACCGTAGTGGTGCCCCTGCCTCCGTGCGATGCGTGCTCGACTCATGCTCCGCCCGCCCTGCGTTCGATTACCGTGCAGTCCTAAGTTTTTCCTATTTCCTTTTCAGCTCAGTTTCTTTACTTTTATTCCCTCTGCGGCGTTGGCCACTTTAGCGGCCTTTACATTGGATTGCTCCATCGATTGTTCCTGAACTGTTCCAGTCTTCTCGCTGAATTTTTTACGTATCCGCCCGGCCCCGCATTCTCAAACTGTGCTGCGCATTATTCCCACCCGTTCAATGCAAAATCAGTCCCAGTCAGTAAAAATAACCCTGTGCTGCCGTGAAACACTTTTGGCATGGGTGCGCACGAGCCGGCAACCTAACTTCGTGAGTTCGTCCTGAGTTCGCTTGCACCGCCGTCATGGCCAGAGAGAAAATGAAACAGCAGATTGCTTACTCCGTTTCTTTAGCGGCGCTCCCCTGGCATCCCGACTTAAGAATAAGCTAAAATTCACTGCTTCAGCTTTGACAATCAAATGCCATAGGTGGCGTCAATTCTCCCCCGCGCTTCTACGGAAGAAATGTGGTCACATGTCACTGAGGTGTCATCCTTGCGTACCTGCGTGTTTCCCGCAGCGCGAATGAGATGGCCGGGCGTTCATTCCCTTTTCCCCAAAACAGGATTATGAGACCCACGGGTAACCGAAAGCCTTGCGGGCAGCGCGAAGGAGCCGACGGACTGGCCTCCGTCGGCGGTGCCCGAGCGGTTCGAGCAATCGGCGGCGGGCTGAAAAGGCGAGCCAAGGCTTACAGGCTTGCAGCCAGGCGGGAACTGGGCACCCACAAAGTCCGTCCCCAATTAAGTTGGTGGGCTCCGGGTTAAGACCCCCTCCCCGCCCTCGAGAGGAGCGAATGGCCCCGCGGCGTAAACAGCGGGCCGAGCTGGGAGGCGGCGGCGGCAGCAGCAGCAGCAAGAGCGTCAGCTGCACCCAGGGCGCGCCGCCTGCTTGCGCCTCTGCACCTCGCGCGGCCATTTGTGCAAATCGTGGCAAGCATTAGCCACAGCTGCACCGCGTCCGCCCCGCCGCCGGGTGACGAGTGGGCGCTGTTATACCGCGCCTCGTTATTTTGCCCGCCGCCTGTACCTGCTCCTCTGGCGCAAACCTTTCGTGGCTGCTGGAACGAAGCGCCCCTGAGGAATAAGCACCGCAAACGAGAGCTGCCGCATTTGGCTAAATTCCTTCCAGTGAGCGGCTTATATCGACCGTTGCTAGTGACCAGTGGAACGGCAAGGCGCCCCGGGGCTAATACGGCTGCTCTGTGGCGAGCTTTCTTTTTCTACATGAATGGGGTGCGGATTAGAATGATACCGGCGTGTACAGTGAGCACGCACGCAAGTCACAACTGTTTGGGAGGAATACATTCACCTTCGACAGAACGTCATTGTGAATAGATCCCGCAATTGGATATACGCTATATTCAGAAATGCTTAAAATACGTTGACATAACTCAGTGCGCAATTTAGTGGCGTCCGATTATGCGTTAGTGACAACGCCTAATAAGCAACTTGAAACAATTAGCCATACTTTCTAGCTAACAAAGGTCACGTCCTTCCACACAGGGACAAAACCACGAGAGCGTTGATAGATTCTTTTTCCTCATACCTTTCTGGATACTGTACGGTGACAAATTTAGCCTAACTCGCGAATGGTGCGTTTTCGTCGTATGCATTGATCTCTTTGGCTTGATTTGTGTACCTAACGTTCCTCTAAAGACCGTACCTTTGTCTGGAATCCGCACGTGCGTCAGTGCCCGCCGATAGTTGCACGTCACTACACAAACAATCTCAATTCCGGCGCTCAAGAGTGCGTTCTCTTTAGCGTTGCGCTTTAAATAGGTCAGCATGCGAGCAACAATATACTGGTGATGGTTGGCTGAGCCAGTAAATACCAGCGACGCATGACAGAAGGGACGGCCAGGGAGTGGAGGTGCCGATGTATGCAACCACACCCCACCGGGTGATCAGGAGGACACCTTGCTGATGCTCAGTTTGTGACGCCGGTCACGTTCAGTTTAAAATTTGTTCCACGCATAACCACTGAAATTATAACCAAAACAAATTTTCGTTGTATTTTTGCATCTTGGGACACTGGCGTGCAGTTCGTGCTTTGTTTATAGCGATTTAGTTAATTTAAAAGTGTCTTATTCGAATCATGCAATAGTTAACCAGTCAAAAGTAGTTTGGATAACATTTATAAACGTGCTTATTAAATATCTACAAGATACTTGCAGCGAGGCCTCGATGCAAAACCTTGCGCTATCAAGGATGGTTTAATGCACCTGATATAATGTCCTTCATGAAAGCATTATCAACATTCGTGATGCCAGCAAGACTTCAAGGAAATGTAATTCAAATGGCAAAAAGAGGTGCTACATCTCAGCTGTGAATCGCGCCCTGTAGTGGAGGGCGTGCTTAAGTCTTTTTAGGGTTCATTACGGTGCCCTGTGCAGACTATAAGCATGTGCACCCCGGTAAGTCTGCTTCACCGCTGCGTCTGCAAATGACAAGCGCGAACAAAAGAGCGAATTCGGCGTGGGATGAGACACTTCGTTTACTAATTGACTCAAAAAGTGCGATCTGGGCTGTTCATAGCTTCATGCTCGTATTGTGTACTACCGCAGCGTTCAACTCCAGCTGTATGCTGAGCCTCAGTGTTCGCCACCTTTGCCGAATGATTGTAGCGGTGATTGGTCATTCGGGTTGCGTTATATCGGAGCAAATTCACCGGGGCGTGGTGGCCATTTGCTCCGGCACACTTTTGTGTGTGTAAGGGGTGGAGGGGGGGGGGGTAAAAACGTAAAAACCGATAGATACATGTAAGCCATTGAAATCGGAGTGCCCGCTTATATGTGCCGCAGAGGCACATTCGGCGGAAGTAGGCAACAATGCTGTTAAAGCACTGTTGCGTAAACGGCGCTTATCTTGGCACTTCCTTGACTGGCGAAGCTGGGCAGTGGGTGACCCCGTATTTTCGCTCCGCAGAGGGTGGCCTGGCATCTGGAGCTGTTCCCCTCTTGTCGGTGCTGGTGACGCTCTGCTTCCTGCTGGTCGTCGCGGGCGTCGCCACCTGGTACCGGTACCGGCTGCGGCGGCGGTCTCGAGCCGGTCTGCCCTTCTGGAGCATTGAACTGCGCGAAGAGAAGCCAGCGCCGGCGGCAGACTACCAGCAGCTCGAGGCCGCGTCCAACAGACTCGTGGTCCAGGACGAAGACGCACCACGCTCGGACTCGCACACGCCGCCGCCGCCCCCGGCCCGAGACGTGCCCGTCGCTGTCTGATGCTCCACAGCCGGGAAACTGGGGACCTGGTGGGCTGTGTGTCAGTGCCCGGCGCCGTGACTGTGCGCAGCAGACGCTGAGGACACTGCTGGACAGGCCGGAGGTGTTTGTCTAGGCCACCCCCCCGGGCCTGCTGTGTTCGTTTGGAGCGTTTTTTTTTATTATTTAAAAACAAGCATTGTTAGTGTTCTTGTCACAATTTTGTCCCCGGCAGCAGTACAACTGTCAATGGTGTGAGTTGGCCAGGGACAAAAAATCAGAAGCACGTGTCGAAAAGCTTACGTGTGACAAGGCAGGGTTTTCGTTTTTCGTGTCCCATGCACCCTGCTAGATTGGTTTTGCGTCTCCCAAGCGTGTCGACACTGAATAATTCGGCAGTGACCCGAGTGAGGCTGTCAGTAGTAAGGTCACTTGAAGTATGGACTGCGGTAGTCGATCGCAGCAGCCTTGATGCAAAGGAGCATCGTGTTTGAAACACCGTGCTAGAGTAGCCGAGTAGCCTAGTCAATGGCGTCAGAAATACACTCAAACGTTCATTGCACGACAAATGGTTATTGCGAGTTTCACGCTGAAGCTGTTGCCCCCAATGGTATTCTGCGTGGTGAATTTTGTTTTCGCGAAATTGTCACCGAAGAAAATAAGTGAATTTGCCAACTGCAGACTATATTTCAACCTGCTTGTCAAGCAGCACTCACAAATCCCTGTTCCACGCGATCTTGGAGTCTCGTTACTCGTAACGAGAACATAACTCGTAACGGTAATCGTAACGAGAACTCGTAACGGTAATGTAATGGTCACGCCGTTCTTTCGGCTCAAATGTATGTAGTCTTTTTTGGCCAGATGTGAACTTAATTCCTGCCCTAGCTCGCGTACCATTTTCGAGCCCATTGTGTCGAAGTACACTGGCTGAAGACACATTTAGGTGTGCGAGTCACCAACTACTCGGCGGTGATCCCAGAGAGGCAAGGGCTGAATTGAGAGCGCCTTCCCTCTGCTGTCTTTCCCTGTTAAACTTACGCGCCACTTTATCTGAACAAAGTGTAAATATGAATACACCGCTCGGCAAGATACGATTATATTTTGCCATGTCAAACAGCCTTGGCGGCTTCCCTGTTCGCGTGAAATGGGCCCAGCTGTATTTTCAAGACGCGTGAGTGAAGCACGCAGGTGTCAACCATGCTATGCAGGAAAGGACATGACGACCTCTAACGCCCTGGCACTTGTTCTCGTTCTTTGGTGAGTTCAATAGATACTCCACGTCGGTGAAGATTACAAATACTTATATATCACTATTATGTACACGCTATAAGTCCTGTGATTCCGCATGACCGAGAAGACAGTGTGCCGCAGCATGGCGAAGATATGCATCAAAGTGAAGACCGCAGTTTTTGCCCTTCAGACGTTCGTCGACAAATGTAAAAGGTTATGCTCTTATGGAAGACTCCGCAAAGGGTGCGTTACGTTTCACTTGTGCGACACGCAGTTTCAAAGAATGGTATCTCTCTGAACAGCAACTTTTCACGTATCCAGCGAGATGACTCGGGAACATTCGAGTATGAGTGTAACCGTCCTTTCTTCTACCCATTTCAAGCATGGTGGTACCCACAAACTACGCTGACCGAGCGCTGGGCAAACTTCATTTTATACTCATTCGGCACAGCTTATCAGCGAACCTGGTCGGTGCCTGTTGAACTGAAGTTCGTGAAATTGCCGCATTAATCACTTTCCTGGCATTTTTTTCTCGCGTGCAAGAGAAAAAGCACTTCGAACGCAAGCACCTCAAATACCAAAGACCAATTTACAAGCAATAACTGCGACAGTGGGAACAACGAGAGTCGCTGTGGCTGCCCGCTGTGGCTGCTCGCCTGCCCAACTCAAACCCTTTATCGAACTTAGGAGAATAAAACGGGCCACATCTCGAGGCAGTCGTACTCGTTAGGACCCCAACTGCTCGCATTTGTAGCCTACAATGGTGCACGGCTCGGAGATAGATGGGAGATGGATGTAACATGTAGGTAAAGCCAGAACACTAACGACAGGCGCCTGGGAGAAGAAAAAAAAAGACATTTTTTTTCGACAATTCACACTTCTCACTGAAATTCGCTTCAATACTAAACGCCCTTCATTTTACACTCGGTCATTTTATAAGAAAGAAGTCGTTGTGTTACTACGTTCAAGCGGAAAGTGCGGCATACCATTCCATACGTGAGCTACCACCGCTGTGTTCATTGATGTGAATTAAAGCATGTCAGATCATTCCAGTCAGAGAGAAATGGGCTGATGGTACAAGTTATATAATCGGGCGCATCATGCGAAAAATTCAGCGAATTGACTCCACGCACGACTGTTACGGTTAGGTGCTCGTGGCTAGGGAGTAGATTCTCTAGCTCGTTTCGGACTGTCCTAAACACCTAAGGCCAACTTGGACTGCGCTATAGTTGGCACACTTTCGGCAAAACACGGAGGTATCGGAAAATATTGATGATCCGGCCTCCCCATACAACACGTTTCTCAGCCATTTAAAATTTCACCGAAAATAGCCACTAGTGGTGACGCCTCTCTTTCTTAAAAATCGCCGCATGTGGACTTCACCACAACACTCCAAAACAACCTATCATCATTACCTAATGTGCACATTTGGCGAATGACGAGGCCCACCATGCGGTTAGAGCAAAAACAATGGTATCTGCGCTGTGACAACAGCGCAAAGCGTGCATCTGCACTGTTGGCACTGCGTAGATGCCATTTTTTGCTCTTAGCGCACCTCGTCATTCCCCAAGTTTGCACATTTGATAATGATGATAGGTTGTTTTGGAGTGTTGTGGTGAAGCCAACATGCGGTGATTTTTAAGAGTGAGTTGTCACGTCTGCCCGAAACAATGACCTTCGCCAAGGCACCTAAGAGCCGGCTTTGCTTCGGTCAGTCGCGCTGTGGCGCTGGTTGCTTGTCAGGCTCGCAGCTCTAGATAAAAGCCGAATGAAGGCGATAGCCCAAGCCAAAAGACGACAAGGTAGTCTCTTTGAACATGCGGAGTGCGTAAACGCGGTTTCTGACTTATCACCTTGTGTCCATTGGTAGAGCCAGGCTTGCCTGCATCAGCGGCCCCAAGCATAAACAGTGGAGTAAAAGCAGGCTGGACAGCCGCTTTCCATAAGCTTGTTCCCGATTTATGCCGGCATCGGCTGCGACCGTTCAAAGACACAATTTCTTCGAGTAGCAGCAGGGACAAGCGGGCTCGATGGCGCGGTCAAAGTCTGAGAACCCAATCGTTTAAAACCCCACAAAGCTAGCAGTCAATGTTGACTTCGGTGGCACTGAGACAACGACAATCCCGCTGGCAGTAACGTAGGAAAAAGACTGAAAAAACGTTCATTTCATGGTAGCCACAGCTCGTCTTTTTTTTCTCACTGGCATGGGGCGCTTGAAGGACATAGAACGTTTTTGCGTGCACCCTTCCCATGGCCCGAAATTTTGCGTTCGCTGGCAGAATGTGTCTCAAGATTTAGCTGGAGATATAGCTTCGGAACAGCCCGTTGACAGTAAGTAGACCAGACGCTAATGTTCTTCCTCACTGCCTTTTACGTGTATGGGGCAATTTCTGCGAGAACTATTTAGAATGGTTCGAGGGCTCGGGTGATGTTTCAGCTGTAATACATTCCACTTAGTTGTAATCATCTTGCTTAAAGTTGCGACATTTTGTTTTCGTTTGTGACGGAATCAGCTTAAAGTATTGGAAAAAGAAAATAGTGGCAGTATATTTGCCGCCCTATCGTTTCGCCTTCAAGTGCTTTGTCTAAAGATATCTGTCTGCAGAATATTTGTGACACTATTGACCTAAATTCACACAGCCAGGAATATGTCGGGAAACTGCAATAAGGCTTCAGGATAAACGTCACTGTAGTAGCGTTTGCCTTTCGAGTTGTCCGAAGCCTTCTTCGAAATGACAGGCTACCAATGCGCCAACTGAACTCACCCGTATCTTTTGATGTGATACGCGGCCATGCCTTAGAGCCGAGCCATGAGGTTTTATGGCGAGCTTCCGCAGTTTCGTTCGTTGCTCCGCGTTTTTACTCCAAAGTATACGACGGGATGAGTGCTAGATTTGGATCTTAAGAGCGCTTTACTTAAACAAATGCCTGTCACGTAATTCGGCATCTGAAGTTGCCGCATAAGTTGACGCAAGCTTACGTAGGTGTTGCAGTGAAGGGTTCGACGAAAGTTCGTCTGATCAGGCATTTTTTTGAAGAACCGGTAAAGCAGTCACAGACCAAGTTAGAATCGAAGCCAAGTCAACTTTGACTCGGTCAGAAACTGTTTTGCCGTATATTTTTGCGTTGGTGTTATGGTGTTTGTAAGGGAACACAATCATGACGTTTTGATTAGATGTATACACCTGAGTTGACTTTCTCACCTTAGTGAAACGGAGCGCGAAAAAACAGCGAAAGCCAGTAGGAACAAATACACTGGTACGGAGCGCTTCCCGTTGTATTTGTTCCTCCTGGTTGTCGTTGTTTTTTCGCACTTCGTTTCACCATGCACCCTTACCAAATCGCCAAGCTTTCTTTGTTATTTTTCGCATTAGCTTACCAGAACTTGGTCTAAAAATTTTGCTTTTGTCTTCTGGTCTCCACACGGGATGATCTTCCGCTCGCATAATCTATACAGGAAGAAACGTAGCATCGAGAAAACGGGCGCTGATTCTATTTCACTTCGTCTACTAAACTCTCCCTCTCCCCCAATCTCTATGTCGCTGGACTAATCGCACCAGCGTCTGTCAATCAACAACACGGTAACTTGCGGTGCGTACGGTAGAGGCCTAAAATTGGTCCACACCTAATTTGAAACAACGCTTAGATGGTTCTCGTACAACTCAAACAATCCTCAATGATTATGATGAATTATTCCCGGTGCGATTGATTGCCCGTGCAAGTGTGCAGAACTTCCAGACGATCTGGTTTGACTGAGCACGGGCAGGACTCTCTTTCAAGAAGTAGATTCCCGCCTTTCCTCCGCTCGTAATCACTTATTCGCATTCATCAAACTGCGGCTGGTCAGTCAGCATAGATTTATAAGTGACCTCAACACTTCCGGTTACGGATTTAATTTTCTCGATAAATAAACTAGCAGCGTTCCATAGAATGATACACCGAATATTTTCCATGCGTGCAATGACAGGTCCTGCATTCGGAGCTTTCTCATGTTCTTATGAAAAAGTGACGCCCCGCTTTCACTGCTCTGCACGGTGCCTTGGTTCACCAGAAACCGAAAGCCTCACCTTCAGTTATCCTTGGAGTTATTCCCTATGGTTGCTCGAAAGCTGTCATCCTGGTTTAAGAACGTTCAACAGAATACAGGCACATGATTTCGCATTGGTTATTGTTTTTGACGCCAAGTTTAGTAAAATTTTGCTCTATCTGATCTTTCTTAAAAACAACGCCTCGTTTATAAATAAAGGTTGCCTGAGGAGTATCTAACAGCCAGCCGGCCACCAGACAGAGTTGCGGTAAACAAAAATGCAAGTAAAAGCAAAAAAATACAACTGAGGGGGACAAGGTGCAAAGTAGAGTTGCATGCTGTTCAAACGAAACCATTTGTAACCATTTCCGATATCTCTTATCAATAGAACCAGGAATTATTTGCAGTTGGGCTAGTTTGAGTTGGCAATTCTTAGATGTTCACTGCAAGAACATTGAAAATCTGTTAGGCCTATTTAAAAGGTTCGCAACGCGAATCCTAGATCTGTTTTCATTTTTCATTTTTGCTCTTACACACTTCCCAATTGCTGCAAACCTGTACATCGCTCCGGTGCTCATGCCATTCACTAAAAGGTTGTGTTAACCTACTTTTTATACAATGTGTGGTTGCATTTGTTAGAATCGAGAAAGTGTATTGTCGGTTGCTAGTCTTCTCTCATATGCATTTATTGACTGCCTCATTTTTTATGGAGACTTTTTGGTTGAAGAATATGGCAGCTATAAAACAGCGTGTGCCTGCCTTTCTTGATTCACATTTATTCCTTTTGTTATTCTTCAGCAAATTCTAATGCTTTACACCAAAAATGCTAATAACAGTCCGTTCTTGTTGTTTTCCTCTTTGTGTCGATTTTTGGCTATTTATATATGATTCCTCTTGCGCCGGAACAAGCCAGTGCTATATGTAAACATAACTGTTTCGACAACAATGCATTGATTGTTACTGTACATATGCGTGATAAGCCCTTTTGTCACATCGTCGAAGCCCCGCCCATTGTTCTGTCTATGAAAGGAGAAAGAAGACTCGCCTTTGAGGGTTGTTCACCTGTAAATATGTCTCCAGCACGGACTCTTCCAAGCAAGGCCGCCTACTATGAGCGCTCCCAACTTCGGTGCGTACGTGAGCGCTCGGTCGCCGTTCCATTTCAACCAAAGGAAGCAACTTCGAGGGATGTTTTCCCTGCCGACAGCCATCCACTGTGGACGTGAAAGTTCCGTGCACGCAGTTGAGTGACTCTGTGTTCTTCTGGTTTGTTTTTGTTTCCTAGTCACTTCCGCCTGTCTCTACAGCACAAGGTGTTGACATCAAAGTTCGTCCTGTCACCCATGTATTCTTTCAGCCATTGATTATTAAAATGAAGAGTGTCTATTTTCTCGCACGTGCCCAATCAACACATGTTAGGCCGAAATAATCGCATCGTTTCATTTCCAGCCTGCGTTAACAGAAGCAACGGTCACCAATAGGACGCCGCAGGTTGAAGGTATACCTCACCAGCCCTACCAATTTATTAAAACGACCCCGTGACCCTCGTGCACTTATGGAAACATTCCCTGGGGTAACTATTTCGCCGCATTTTGACTTGCTATCAGGCTTGCCTTTAATTAGCTTTTTTGTTTTTTCCCATCTCTACTTTTGCGGCTTCTTGATATCTTTAGAAAAGCAGGTGCCAAAAACACCAGTTTTATTGTTTATCCCACAAAACAAGTTTTTTTTGGGTCATTTCACAAGACACGTAAGTTCAAGAAGAACGTGTGTCATCTGTGTATGCACCCGGTGCTGTACACAGGCCGCTGTGCACCCAGCAATGCCTAAGTATCGCCAAACACTGTGCGGAAACTGCTGGGCAAATAATGCGCTTACTGTTCGCGCCATGACCTGCGGCCCACCGGTCAGTGCGGAACACTAAGCCAATGCCCAAAAAGTGGTGAGGAGGCCATACTTCTCCCTTTCACTTTTTTTTTTTTTACCCGCCGCTGTGGCTCAGTGGTTAAGGCGTTATGCTGCTGAGCACAAAAACGCGGGTCCGATTCCCGGCAATGGTGGCCGCTTTTCTGATGGAGGCGAAAAGCAAAGACGCCCGTGTGTGCGAGATTTCGGTGCACGTTAAAGATCCCCAGGTTGTCAAAATTAATCCGGAGTCCTCCACTACGGCGCACCTCATCGCGTGCGTTGCGTCGGCGCGTTAAACCCTACAATCAATCAATCAATCAATCAATCAATCAATCAATCAATCAATCAATCAATCAATCAATCAATCAATCAATCTTGGCGCCTAACTACAAGCCTTAACCTTTGATTTTGCTTGCTTGTTCGTATATTCGTCTTCGAATTTCATTTCTTTGTAACTCTACTAACAAGCTAATAACGCCTCCAGTTACCATAATATAAAAATTGGCGCCATTGTACGGAAAGAAAATTTGAGCGCTGGATGCCTATTTCCTCAGAGCAACGACGGCATCGGAACGTTCGTACGAAAAATACATGCGATTGGTCAGCTGAAACAGTGCTGTAGCATGTGCGCCTGCCACGCTGCCACAAAAAAAAAAAAAAAAAAAAAAAGAAATTACTCCCACCTCCCCTCGCGGGAACCCCTGTGTAAATGCGACGCATAGGGGGTTCCGTTGTTGTTTTCGTTAGGTTGATTCTCCCATCGTGTGAAACGTGCCGTGAACCCCCTGCCGCGGCTATGACGCAACGTGGCGTGGCTATGAAGCAACACAATTCAACACAATCTACTTTAATCCAATCCAAATCCAAGCCAATCCAATCGAATCCAATCCAATGCCCCTCGCGAGAGAGTGTTCGCTATCGGAGAGGAGAGGGGGTGAGCGGCGGAGAGCGCAGCTCGCGCGGCGAGGAGAATGGGGGAGGGGTGTGGACGGACAACGACAACGCCGTATGGAGGGACAAGGCGAGTGAATGAGATGCCGTCCCATCTAAAAGAATGGCCATGTTCGGTGGCCAGGTGGAATGGACTTGGTCACGTATGACTGAGTAACCTAGATGGGTTAAGGCGTCAAACACGAAACTTCTGGCCATTCGGCGCGCCACTCCATTGCACACGAACACCAATGATGGTTGTTCGTGGCTAGCGTCAAAAATGGTTCTTCGATCACATTGTTGATGACGAGGGAACACGCTTTGCCTGCAGAGTTCGCCGAAACTCTACAGCAAAGCTGGCAATTAAGCTGATTACAACTACGACTAAACGATGGCAGAATTTCGCCAAGTAACATTATAAAACATCTTCATTGTTGACCTTGAGCCAATGTCAGTACAAGAATGTCCTGCACCGCCCCTGTCCAAGACTCCCTCCCCCCCCCCCTTTTTCCCCCCTAAATAGAGAGTTGCAGAGTACAACGGAGGAACGGTTCCAGTACGGTACAGGATCGTCGACCGGCCCGAATAAAAATAGGGTTCGCAGGAGGACGGACATTGGTTGTGCGCATACGCACGTGCCCCCACAGGGCGCAGTGCCAGGACCGGTTGTCGGCTCTGGTATCACTCCTCTAATCTAATAGAGAGTTGTAGAGCAAAGCGGGGAACCAGTCCCGGTACAAAAAAAAAATGATCGCCATCCCGCCCTGCGAAAGTGGATGTCCAGAAAAGCTACCACTACAAATGGTGATGGGGGAGGGTATGAAATGTTTCCCGCCGCCTCAGCGGGCTTGTCGCTTGCGCTCGGCTAGTGTCACTAAGAAAAACAGCGCAAACGACGGGACGAAGAAAGGTAAGACTAAACACAGGCGCTGTTTGCACTGTTTGCAACGTCCCGTCGTTTGCGCTGTTTTTCTTAGTTTAACAATGTACCAACTGGCCCGTCAGCATACCCTTCTAGTGTCACTAGATAAGGGTACAGAGTATCGGCACTCTTTTCTCCTGTTACTTCATGCAGCCGCCACGATCATTGGTAAGTTCGCATTACGTGACATTTTTTTACACTGCGACGGTTCATGGGCGCCGCCATTTTGCTGTCTATGCGTTTTAGTCGGTCAACTCACTGGTAGGCTTAGCTTGTCCTCCCTGCTCTGCGGCTGCGCGACACTGACGTTGTCCTGAATGCGAAACAAAGATTAACGCGTGTAACAGCACTTCAGCAGCAGAAGCGTGCCCAAAGATGCCGTTTTGCTGCATCTTCAGTAGTGTTGTTAACAAACGGCCCGGTCGAAGTTAACGACGAGGCCGTAGACGCGGCAATCTCGCAACACTGATGAACGACAAAATAGTCGCCGTTGATGACTTGCGTGCCTCTGGCGGTACTCCAAGGCCCGGTTCAGACTGTTGCCGCAACTGTCGTAATAACTTCAAAGAATGACGTCATTTCGTCAGCGAACCGAACTGCGTGACATGCCGTTTTTTTACGTTCATAGCTCACGATATGGATTCTGCGTCCTAAACATGGCATAATACCTTATCTACTGACACTACGCTCGGCTTCTCTGGCGGCAAATGCTGAGTTCTGTCTAGCCATGCGGTCGGCGGCTTGGGCAAGAACTGCTCTATTTAGTGACATTAGTCCTGCCTAACTTTCAAAGGTAATCTTCAAGTATCATCTTTACCAGAAACACATGGTGGGAAGGTCCCATTGTTCACATCCATAATGCGGTTTCAGTGCTTCTTTTGTGGTTTCCTTGAATGAATCCTGAGCTCTATGCTGTATGACTGATTAGCCTGACGCATGCACTTGGCGTTTTAGGCCTTGGCGTTTTTGCCCACGGCAATGAAACTGTTGGGGTTAGAGGTATACAGCTTTGCTGTAAAAATGGTTGTCAACCGGCGCGACAGTAGGCACGGAGAAGAACCGACAATCGTTGCGCGCATGCGGAGGCGAGCCCACACTGCACTGGGCGCCGCACGGAAACCGATTCTCCGCTGTGCTCTATAACTTACTAATAGTACATCTGAATACCGCCCTTACCACCCGCCTATTTTTTTGTTTGAGCGCGAACATGAGACGTTCCCTGCATCCACTCCTTCTTCGCGAATGTACTGAATTTTCTCGGACTCGATGCGTCAACGCCTTCGACGCGTCAACGTGGTTGCGCAGGTTTCCCACATCCTCTATATAACTGGCCACTTGCGCACAGTCTCGTCACCGACGTTTCACACGAAGCTTGCCCAGAGCTGGCAAATGCTCATGAAAGCTGCCCCGCATCAGATCTCGCTATCATATTTTATAAACCGCAAATTTTCGACGTCTGTCACATGGGAGACTACGCTGTACTATTTCATGGCAGCGTCGCATTTGCTGTGTCTGCTTACGCTCTCATAAAAGTGAAGCCTGACCTCAACGTCAGTGTCATCGATACCGCTGAAGATACCGACATACAGGCTGTACAGTATGCAGACTGGAGAAACTGTGATGAAGATGACTTGAAGAATAAACTGACCCGCTGGAAATTATTCAAATGATGCTCTCACCTAGGGCTTTATGCATGCGAGTAATCTTAATCACTCAGACCTAAAAAAAACTGAATGCTTCTGAAACCGAAAGCCCTGTGGCTTTCTTTAACAAAATATTGTAATTTCCTCCCAGCAGTAAATAACAGCTGCAGTAAATATTAATCGATGCTAAAAAGCAGCAACAGTCTTACAAAGGTATTCCTGCAGCCATCTGAAGTCATTTACAGGCGCAAAAAAAATCTTTCAAGGCGTATAGTAGCGTCCAGATTAAACACCGTGGATGAATCGAAACAAGAGTCAATTAATCTATATTTGATATTCAACCCTAAGATGAAGATTTGTGAATACAGGCCCGCAAGCAATTTTAGTAGGTGTTTATTAGACTAGATGAACAAGACTATGTGGCCCTAAAACCACAGGTGGCAAAAATACTCCACATTTATCGGCAATCTTAGCTTCATTGCGAGAGAACCCAGACTAGAGCACTGCACAGACCGCAATTTCTGGGTCCGGCCCGACCCGGCCCCGTAGAGGCTCGGCCAGGGCCAGGCCCGAGCCCGACAAAACATTGAGATAAAAGCCCGAGCCCGGCCCGAGCCCGACAAATTTTATAATTAAATTTTATAATCAAATTTTTTATTAGCCCGAGCCTGGCCCGAGCCTGGACTGAGCCGGACAGAATTTAAAGGTGTTGTGCCACCAAATTTGTTGCTTGTGCATTCTTTGTTGCAAACGTTTTATAATTCGTTAGAAAGCATGATACATGCTCTCACACGCACATATTCTGAGTGAAAAATTTATTATCGCACGATTCATGTGAACAGAATTCGGTTTCGGTTTCTGGGCGCCGATTCAAGCAGTGACGTCGCAGTGTTGCGCCATAGCCTCCTTTAGTAGGTTATATAGGAGGCTATGGTTGCGCGGACGCTCTGCCACGCGTGTCTACCATGCGGCGCTGCGGTACGTTGCGACTTTACTGCGGCGTCTGCTCCTCCACATACGTGCTTCACCACGGAAGTAAACACGCCGACTCGTCACGTCAAGCCGCGACAGCTCCGACCTGGATTCTTTGTCTGCATCCTCGGATGCAGACAAATGAAAACCATGGATTTGCAAACCATAAAAATGCTAAAAAAAACGCTAAAAAAAAAGAAAAAAAAGCTGCCCCCGCCGCGAATCGAACCGGCAACGTTGACCGGATGGGCGGAACGCGCGAGACCACTGAGCCAGCGAACAGACGGTTCCGCTTCGCGATATAGCCGGTGTACTAGATGGAGGCCCATCCTTGGAGTCGTACCTCGGTGTTTACTAGCTAGTTTACAGAATTCCTGGCTTGTAAACTCACATTTTTTAAATAGCGCTTGCGCAGCAAGGTTCCGCGAAGCCCCCGCGACAGCTTATCGCCATCAACTCTGCTCTTCTGCAAAAGCGCTCGCAAAAATAAGTGTGCCCGGCTGCGACTGCGATTTTGCACTGAAGGGATAGTGCTTGCCGTACTTTGGTTTTACGTTTTACGTTAAAAACCTTTGCCGATACTGATCCCTTATTACCCAAATTACCCTACGTAACTGTTCTTCTGCACGAAACTGACCTTATATTTTCTACAGGCGAGCCGATCGCACACGCATTCCGAGGTAGCGGCGTCGCCGAAGAGCACGGCCGAAGCGTCGAACGCCAAAATACGGATCGCATTAGCGCTAGTGTTGAGTTGTATGGGCTTCATGGAACTTACTGAGTTTATTACCCTCCAGAAACTAACAAAATAGAGCCGCGTTCATTGCGGCACGAATGTTGTCGGGGCGCAGTTCTCGCTTCTCGGTCGATTGACGACGCGTCGTGCGACCAGTCAGGCGACCGGTTTTGTTGGCGTCTTCGGTCGGCGAGTCAGTCACACTATGGCGACTTTCCATCGGCCGACGTGTTTGTGTCGCCGTCGGCGTGGTGTGACAACGCGGTCTGGCAATTCGGCAGTTGGCCGATGTTTTAACGACTCGTCGGCGTCGCGTCGTCGTCGCCGTCGTATCGGTATAGTGTGTCGATACGACCAAGCGACCAAACAAACTGTGGTAACTGGAGTTCACGTTGACGTCGCTCGAGTCGCTAGCGTTGTATGACGTCACAAACTTTGCTGCGCTGGCAATTCACTGACGTCATGGTTAGTGGCGCTAGCGATGGGTCCCGATTTCCAGAAGAGCATTTAGGTAATTTTTAGAAACGAATTAAAATATGTATTAAGCGCTTGCTGTACCCAGCACTTCGTGTTGAGGGTCGTTGCATGCAGAGGAAGCCTACAGCAGGCTTTTTACAGACTTAAAATTTGGTGGCACAACACCTTTAATAAAATAAGCCCGAGTCCGCCACACCGTTTTTCCGGCTCATGTTTAGAATCAGACAGACTTTAAACATGAGCCCCAAAAAGTTTGGTTTCTTTAACCTAAAATAAAGCATAGAGCGAGTACAGTTAATTTAAATTCCATCTAAACTTGAACAGATCTTAGTACCACCGAAATATCCTGACTACGAAAATGTGTTTTCTAGATTCTCGGTGAAATATGCACTTTATTTGCGACAGTCCTCGAACTCAAGGCACACCGAGGATCGTTTAAATTACGTTTAGAAAACTAGATAATCTTTCTACTTATGCATTTCTTGAACAGATATTGCACCTTTTCTTGTTTCATTCAATTCGTTTCAAAAAGGACGCTTCTTCCTGCATGTTTTTAAGCTATCCCGCTCTGTGAGAGCTAGTTTAACTTGTAGTTTTCTCAATTTAATTCTCTAAGGTTTGTCAGCGGCGCCTATTGAAGTATGTACTGCCGAATTCTTCACGTGCTCACAAAATTGTCTACTCAAGAAGTCCAGTTATTGGCAAAAAAGAAAATGTATAAGGAGTGTAAGAAATACCCAAGGGTACGTTAGCTTAACTTTGGTGGCATGGTCTGCAGAAAGCGCAAAGTCCAGTTCGCGTTTGTCTTTCAAGCTCGAAAAGCAGAGGAAAAAGACAGCCATGTATACTCCGCAATGGGAGTGCCCTCCTTTTCTACCCGCTTTCTTCCACTATGCCGATTGAGCCACGTGCAATACATTTTTTTTTAATATTTCGTTAACGGCGCCGTAGTGCCTCCACTTCACTTTTTGTTTTAATTTACCGTAAAAAATCAATGAGCCAACTTTTTATTATCAACAAATTAAAATTTGGGGCACACGACTGCCGAGCCTCAGGCACCGCCCAGGTCGGATCGGGCCGACACGGGCCGACACGGCTCGAAAAAAATTTTTTTCAGGACCGAGCCCGGCCTAAGCCAGAAAAAATGCGTGCTACCCTGCCCGAGCCTGGTCCGGGGGCCGGGCTGGGCTCGGGCTTTCGGGCCGGCCTGGGCGCGTGCAGTGCACTTACCCAGACCCAAAGCGCTCTTCTCCTGCAGTATACTCTGAGTGAGGCAGAGCACGCTTTACAGGCAGAGCACGCTTTCCAGGCAGAGCTGTTGCGATTTAACAGCGAAATGATAAACCGTGCTACACTTCACACCGTATTATTTAGGGCGAAAGCCTTAGGTGCCCCATTATGCGATGAGGTGTTGTCATTGTCCGGTACAGAATATGGCCGCCGCTGCAAAGAGTAAAAGACACTGAGAAAAATGTCCGAATTAGCGTCAGGGTGCGCATGCGAAGGAATTTTAACAGCGAAGCTTTTTAGCAAATCGTAATTTTTCGTGTCCGCAGTTAAAGGGGTACTGACACCAATTCTCGTGGCTGATATTATTGTACAGTTCGTTTCCTTTACCCACCAGGATACCCTGCGTAAAGTATGAACAGCATGCGTCGCGTGGAACATATCCTAAATTGATTGCAAATGTAGCGCCGACGAGACTGCTGTGCTGGAGGCTTCCACCGAAATCGACATCGTGTGACATCAGGGTGTGGAAGAGGAAACGAGGCGATGCAGCCGCGTGCTCCCCTACTCCGTGACGTCCACCCTGCACCCCTCTAACGGCAAGGCGCAACCGTCTGGCGCGTGGATTGAGCGTCACGGGTTTTCGCATACCCACGTGAAAGCGCCGGCCCTGTTCAGCGGAAACCGTGACGTGCTAGCGTACTTTTGGCCGCCCGTGAACTCCGGGCTTTTTAAAAACGGCAGCCATTGACGGCGGTTTTCGCTGCGTTATAGTTCCTCATTTATCGTCCGCTGATGTATTTCAACTACTGTTTCATGATAGTTAGCCCCGTAGGCATCGATCTAAGCAATAAAAACATGACGTAAAAATTTGGTGTCAGTACTCCTTTAAAAAATACCAAGAAATTGCCGTGCGTGCACACGTTAGCGCGGACTTCGCGGCGACCGCTCGGCCGTAAACAAAATCAACAAAACCGAGAAAATGCCTAGCGCTCGTGTGTGCGTGCCTTGCGACGACCGTCCAGCGTCCCCGGCGCACGTTTGTCAAGCCAAGCATACCCACTTAGCGAGACTAGCCAAGATTGGCAAAAAAAAAAAATGCTAGCGTTCGCCGTAATCGTGGCAACACTTGCTCTGAACGAGAAAGACGTGTCATAACGTACGCCCCTCCGAGGAGATGACCAATGATTATCACTTACAAAAAAAATAAAATAAAGGAAGCTCGCACTTACAGCAACAATGATGGAGTAAAGGTCGTTGCGGCAGCGAAGCAAATCGGCTGCAATTGTGGACTTAAACCTTCGTGATGGTCGTGAAGGTTGCGTACAGCTTCGCTACCTGCAAATCTTACGCGTTAGTGTGAGCTTCCTTCATTTTTTTATGAAGTAAATCAGTTTGGACAGAAAATGAGAGAGAGGATGGCTTTTAATGGTACTAGTGAGGTTAGCCTGGCAAAGACCCCTGGCTTGCTTCACAAGATGTATGAGAAAAAATTAATTGTTTAAGGGATGATGATGACGCTGATGACAATGATGCGCTAACTAATTAAGCCTCATTTGGACAGTCTGATAGAGTCCTGTACTTTGCAGGAAAATCAATAGAGTTATTGTCACTCGGGCTGCTCGTTTAGAGTTAGACCAAGGGCCTAACAAATCACTTAGTGTTAGTCTTCTAGAACACTAGCAGGGACGTCCTAGCTGCTGTAAAGCGCACATTCACATATTGTGTCGTTCAATTCCTCGCGCACGTAACAAAGAGTGCAGAGGGGGGAAGCAGCCTGTTGGAGCTTGAAGCGAAAATTACTTGTGTAAGAGACATTCAGCTGCACGCGGTGAAGAACCGCTACGTCCTGCTTGGCCAGCTCGTGTGGCATCCTAAAGTTCCCGTGAGTGTCCATGGAGTGAAGCGGGGCGTAATATTGCGGCTTAGCAGCCCACGCAGATCGCTGAAAACTCCAGGCAACCTTTGACTCAAAACGAAAATTTGGTGCACGGGGTTTGTATGTGTGACCTGGAGACCTGGAGGCCTGGAGACCCGGTATCGATTGCAATAGAATAAAATTAGGTGCGCAGGGTTTGTATGGGAACCAAACCCGGTTCTCCGGAGTATGAGCTGAGCGCATTACCATCAGGCCACATCACGGTGGTGTCAGTGGCGGATGAAGAGAGTGGTGAAAAAAGGGTAGCAAAATGGAGCGGGCTCGAAGGGGAGAAGTGTACGGGTAATGATAAGGTGGCGGAGCAGTCGAAATTGGTAAACGCAAAATAATAGGAGGAGAAGGAGCAGTACCAGAGGTAGATTATGAATAATCGGCCATGGTGAGAGCAGTTAGAGGGAGGAGTTGGACAGATGAGGATGGCATGAACATGAGGGTAGCAGAGGGATGGAAGAAGGGAAGGAGAGAGAGGGAAAAAGATAGGTGGCGAGGCCATGAGGAAGTAGAATAGTGGAGGGTGATGAGGGTAGAGTGAGAGGGGTGGAATGAGGAATCGAGTGCGTGAAGTATGGATGTTGGGGAAGGACCACCATCATTATCATCAGCCTGCTTGTGTCCACTGCAGGACGAGGGCCTCTACCGAAGATTTACAGCTACTGCTATCATGAGTTTGCCGAGTCCACTCTCAATCCCTGAATATTTTTAGTTCAACCCTACGCCGAACCGTTGATGTTCCCCTATTTCGTTTACCGACTCTTAGTAACCATTCCGTTAAATGGTTGTTCAATCTGTTGTTTTTGATTTGCATGACATGACCTGTCCAATTCCACTACGTTCGCTTAATTTGAACTAGAATGCCTCCTACGGGAGTTTGTTCTCTCTCAGTGTTGCCCCAAGCATTTTTTTTCAGGGACGGGAATCGCATGAGCGAAAGGATCGAAGGCGAAGGGGGTATATTAGAGGGGAGGTTGGATTGAGGGAAGGCTGGGGAAAAATATGAGAACTAAGAGAGGGGAATGCGAAGCGCGAAAGAGAAAACGAGAAGAGCACCAGAAAAAGGGATGATGGAGGGGTAATTGGGAGAGGAAGTGATGCTGGTGGGGGAGTGAGGAATAGAAGAAAGTGTAGAAGTAAGAAGATAGGAGATGAAGGAACGAAATAACATCGGAGGATTTAGGGAGGCCTGGGTAAAGAAGGCGTAGACAGATGTGAGCTGAATGAGAGTCAAGAAAGGGTACAGGAAGAGCTTGAAGAGTGAGTGGCAGAGGAAAGAAGGGGCATTACGCGGCAGTGGCGGTATTAATAATGCCACCCACTTTCGGCGTCATTTGCAGAGAAGCAGGCGATACGCGGCCAATTTTTGTAGCTTGAACATTTTCAACATCCATTTGCCAAATCTCTTGCTTACATATAACAGGCCTATTTTCGTACTGTAATGAGTATCTCTGATTTTGCTCATTTCTGATTGGGGGTTAAATTTCGGCAGCAATGGCTATTTTTATTTTTCGAAGCAAGAAACAAAACGTCAGTATGTTGAGATGTCGACACGATAAATATCTCCAGAAGGTGTCCGTATCTCTACAATGTGGCGTGTACATTTTCCAGGTACAACTTCGGAGTGTTAAACCATAATTTAACTTGAATTTTTTACGACTTTTTTGCATTTCTATATATTTGAGTATTTTTCTTCAACTAGAGGCGCGCGATTAGCTGCATTGTTCCCGTACAAATATTTTCGATAATACAATAGTGTGTTCAAGGCAACGAAGTTGCTTTTATGGCCATGCAAATAATTGTGCCTCTTTGTCATTTCATTTCATTACTTTTTAAGCCTTGGGGCAAAAGCTGTTGCAAAGGTAAGTGTTCGAGTGGTAAAAAACAACATAAAAGGCAAGGACGCAGAAACCAAAATGCAGCAATTCAGCACCAGCATGCAAACTTCTGATTACACCATGTGCACCAATTCATCGTCGACATGGTGATTAATTTCAATAATTAAAACTTAAGCAAGACGGTCCTCCTACTTCTTGTTGTGCGTGGCACAAACGACTGAGCCAATGGCTGTTTACTCTGTTGGAAGTGTGTAATTACTGCGATTTATGCAGCGGGAAGAATATAATACTAAGGAAGGCTTAGCGAAGGGTAGTACAGTTTATAAAATATCGCTGAAGGAAATACGCTTGTGCGCAACGACCAGAAAGGAAGACAAAGCTTAGATTTTATAGCCGGTATGCCTGCATTAATTAGAGAATATCGATCAAGCATAATCTCTTTTGAACCGTTCAAGTAAAATAGTTACATTATCTTGACTAGTATTTCACACAAATCAGGCGTATATATTTTATAATTGGTTTATTTAGATAGGATGTTAAAGTTTATTTAGATGGGAGGGATGTTTAAGTTGCGGTGTACGGTGCCAGCGTGCGAATTATCACTGTCAGTACATACGAACTATGGAGGTTCAAAATTACTATAATTGTCAAGTGCCACTGACTCTAACGGGGAATTATTTAGTGGTTAAAATGTAGACCTCTGGCACTTGAAGAAGGATAGCGTTAGAGTCCTATGCTGAGCGAGTTAGCATGAGTGCCTCCACGTCCGCAACGACTGCATGCAAAAGCATTTATAGCTAGCCACTTTGAGCTTACTGAGCCGCGCGGGCAGTATTTGGTTCTAACGATTTCGCTTAGCTAAAAAGGTATGCTATAGAGTAATGCAAGTCACTTGGAGAAAAGCTTCCCGCGGTTGGATGCACGCGATCTTGTCGGTTCGCAACTGTGCTAGCGTGAGTGGAAAGAAATACTATTTATTTTAAGTCGCCCGGGAACAATTTCTTCGTACATCTGAACCACAAGCAATCTACTTCCACGTAGCGCACAACATTTTTCTTCATTGCTGTGCTTTTGTTTCGTCCCAAAAATCCCCAAATTGCACTTCCGTCAAACGTTCGGTCATGAATGTCGCTGTTAGTACGAATTAAAAAAGTAACATTTACCAGTTTCATTCATTAGAACCAGGGTGTCGAACCGGAACCGGAACCGGACCGAAAACCAAAACCGAACCCGAATTTCGGCCCGGAACCGGATCCGAATCGTAACCGTATTTGTTCCACCATTTTGGAACTGAACGCGAACCGGAACAATGAATCGAGGGAACCTTTCCGAACTGGTTCCGGGGCTCTGGAACTGCAATTTCTAGTTTTCGATTATGGTGCCCTACCTTGCGTCTGAATATATCTTTACCACTCGCCCTACATCACCACGAAGTATTTTGCATAGTCTGAAATAGTCCCACAATAACCCATCAGGTTATCTTCTTATTATTACCCTCAATTTAATGTAAAGTTCTCCGTATATACTATCAGTTTGCGTTAGATACTGCCCATCTACCCCAAATTTCTTTTGCATCTAGAATAGGTTAAGTTACAACGTATATTCCCAGGCAGCATACCATGGCTTATTCTTTATGGCTTCTATCTGCATGGTGTTTAATATTGTGTACACTTTTCAATGTTTTGTTATTTCGAATGCATCCCTGCCCCCTTGTCTTCATGGGCACCATGAACATCCCTGCCGAATTCGAATGCATCCCTGCCTTCAGGGGCACCATGAACAATAAATCCATATCTTTGATTTGATTGATTGTAGGGTTTAACGCGCCGACGCAGCGCAGGCGATGAGGCGCGCCGTAGTGGAGGGCTCCGGATTAATTTTGACCACCTGGGGATCTTTAACGTGCGCCGAAATCTCGTACACACGGGCGTTTTGCTTTTCGCCTCCATCAGAAAAGCGGCCGCCGCGGCCGGGAATCGAACCCGCGACCTCGTGCTCAGCAGCGCAACGCCTTAGCCACTGAGCCACCGCGGCGGGTAATCCATATCTTCCACTTATACTAGTTTGAATGGGCAGTTATATATAAACAGCAGGGAGACACAAACAGCCGCAGTTCTTTACGTCATCGGCACTTTTTCTTGTACAGTGCCGTTGTGTCCCTTCTGATATAAGAGAGCACGAGAAGCAAAAAAAAAATTCTGGCCTTCTCATTTTCACTGTTAAAGTAGATGCGACAAAATTTCTATGTCATCTTGAATCTTCTCAACCCTAAATTTAAGGGGCGCATGAAAAAAAAAAAGCCGATTAATGCGGATTAGTGGGAAGACTGGGGTGGATTAGTGCGATGAGTGGGTGAGCTAATGTGAATTGGTGGGATTGGTGTGTTGATTAACTTGGAGTAGATGAATTAGCGGGGCAGTTATGGTGGATTAGAGGGTCAAAGCAACCACGATTTCTTTGGGGTCCTTGGTATTTGTTAATTTGGCGGCGCCCTCCTTCTCGACCAATCAGAAAATTTAGTTGCGCAGGAAATAGCCGGAGAGTTGTTACCTGAATGCTGTAAAATGTATTTCTTTATTCACGTTTTGCGCTGTTATGTTGTTTCCAGCGTAAGATTTACATCTCGAACTGAAGTTAATAAATGATTGCCTAATGCGCATTTTATATTCATTCAAGGGTTTTCAAAACATGTATAGCAACTAAACTGAAATAAAAAAAGGAAGGGCGATCAACTGGTTTGATACGAATGACATCCGATAGCATTTTTCAATAAATGCTCTTCCTCTGTGCTAGCGTTTTTCACCCTTCGACAGGTGCAGCATCTCAATCCCCGGACACGGCCCCCTCCAAGCCGAGGAAGCGGATAGCTCGTGCGCTTAGCCAAAGCGGCGCCAAAGTTATCGTAACAGACTCTAAGCAGGCGTGACGCAACACTGCCAACGGTCCAGTGCATGTTACAAGAATTCGAATAATCAGTCAGAGACCACCAACGAGACCAGTCAGGATTGTAAGGGCACCAGCTCACAGCGGCATTCCCGGCAACGAGATCGCCAACCTCGTGGCTCGAGATTTGACCCGCCGAGCCAGCGCTGATGAAGCCGAGCCTGACCGCAGGCATCATCTAGTCACGTACCAGGAAATTACGCAGCACTACAGACTCTCCCGCCGAATGTATTCCTCCCCGCACAAATTGCTACTGATTAACCAGGACAGAATATTCCGTGCCCTTCAGGCGAACACCTCCTCACACCCCACAAGGCTTCCCCTCTTTGACCGGACACAATTCTCCCCACTTTGAAGCTCCTGTGGAGAGCCTAGCTGGGACCCTGAGACACCTATAGTGGGCGGCTGCAACAAATCTATCCTAGACCACCCCAACCCACCTTTTCCCCGGACCCTTGGGAGAGAGCCTTAGCTAGCTCCGGCCTCAAAGATCAGCTGCACCTGACACCTGATCGAAGGGGCTGTCGACTCGGCCCGGGATCAAGCCATCCTTAAATGAAGACTTCTCTCTGAAACTTTTTCTATTTAATTAAAGTATATTCTCTCTCTCTCTCTCTCTCTCTCTCTCTCTCTCTCTCTCTCTCTCTCTCTCTCTCTCTCTCTCTCTCTCTCTCTCTCTCTCTCTCTCTCTCTCTCTCTCTCTCTCTCTCTCTCTCTCTCTCTCTCTCTATCTATCTATCTATCTATCTATCTATCTCTCTCTCTCTCTCTCTCTCTCTCTCTCTCTCTCTCTCTCTCTCTCTCTAAAAGTGAACATTGCCGCTGCTTGTGGCTTTACTACGCTATTATCTTTCCTAGAATCCAATCGCTTCCACCTGTCGCTGAAGTGTAGCAACTTGTTATCGCCGGTGCTTTCCTATATTCAGTCACTCAGTGGGCCCTTCCTTCCTTCTGGCCAGTCTGTTAGCGGGTGGAATATAGGAAGAATGACATCCCTTTAAACGACACCTGCCACGCTTGACAGTGGAGGCTGACACCGACGGGGGACAGTTCTTTGACTTCTAGCACTGCCAATGATCTTGTGTTAAAGCTAAACCGCCGTTGAAACGATGGTTACATGAAAAGCGTAGCAGACCAATCAATTTATTTTCAATGCGAACTTCTTTGCCTCATTGTGCGAAAATACATGGGCGTGCACGCGTGCGTGCATATATATTTGGTGGTACCAAAATCGATAGCGGGAGCACCGGCTCTCTGCTACCCAGAGAAGTTGCCTTCCCCGAAAAGAAGCTGCTCGTTTTCCAGTAAACTACCTGAAGCAAAATGGAGAGACGAGCTCTTTGGTAAACATCCATGAGTGAAACGTAAGCGCAAACTGAGACAGGGACGAGAAATGGAAGCGCTGGTGTCGTTTCCCTTTCTCGTCCCTGTGTCAGTTTGCGCTTAAGCTTCACTCATGGAAGTAAACTACGTGTGTGCCTGTTTGCCTGCCTGCCAGCCAGAAGATTCCAGCGAGGATGCGCGATTATGAAACGAGGGTCGCCCCGTCACAAGACGGCCAGCCGCTCTACGGCGACACTCAGGGTGCCAAAAAATGATGGTGGACGGACGGGTCGTCTGCTTAGTGGACGGACGGGTCAATGGGCAGTCTGCAGGGAGGCTGCCCATTGCCAGAAGATTCAGGCGAGGATGCAAGAAGGGGGGAGACGGGGAGGGAGGGGGCGTCAGCGGCACCAGGCCGCTGCATATTGGCCAGGAGGCTACATGCCTGCCTGCCAGAAGACTGCGGGAAAGATACATTATTTGGAGACGAGGTGCGGCCCATTACTGGTCGGCGAGGGGAGTGGATCATGAGGTGGCACAGCGGCGGCTACGTAGAGCCATGTTTTAAACCTCAGCTCTTAAGCGCCCGCTCCTGTGGTTTTCGCGTAGTCCCTCAGCGTCGTCCTCGTTGTAACCGAGAGAACGAAGAGACGGCCGAAGATAGAACGAGCAGGAAAGCGTAGGATAAAAGTATGGCGAAAGTGTGAGGAATGGGCGGAAATCCGAAACCGTGCATAACATGCTATCCGGCGGCGACGCGCTACAAGATAACGACAGAGTATGGGCCTCGTGCACTGCAGTTTCAAGTATTTACTTGTGGCGCCACCTAGTAGCGGCGGCGGAATTTTTTCTGAAGAACAAAATAAACATAAACAGCAGTTCGCGGTGGGGCCCAATTTAAACAACAACCGGAAAATTAGTATACAACAATTTCCGTGTTTTATTACGTTCACAGTGGTTATATTCATAGAAATGTTCCGCTGAATAATTGTGAAGGAATATAAGCTGAAATATTTAGAAAGCGCCCCTTTTCCAATAAAAGCAGACGACAGTACACGGATCAGCTGCCTGCGACGCCGACGTGCACAAAGCACATAGCAGCCGCGAAAAAAATAAAAAGTACAAACCCATAGGTGAATTTGCGTATCTGCACGCTACTTGGCGTAAGACCGCTGCGAAAAAAATGACGTGTATCCAACTAAACCGGACCAGTGCTTATTTTTGTAGCTCCTCAAATAACCGTTTGTGTCAGTATAACTGCGCACGCATCAGAAAATGCAAGGAGCATCACACGAATATGCATGTTTCCATCGTGCGTAGTCATACCAGCAAAATATAAAGAAAACTTTAAAATGAAAAGATTAGAAACGTAAATATTTACGCTTCATGGCGACACAAGAATAAACAGACGGACACACACCAGCCACAATTCGGAGGCTCACATCTACAGTTTTATTTGAATGACTCTCAAATATCTCACACATATGTTCCTGTACAACTTGTTTAGTTTGGGTTTCAGCCACAGTAGGTCAAAGAAAACGAGTTCAAGTAGAGCTTGTTGCGCAAAATATTTTTGCTCACAAAGATACCATGTACGAGCACAACTATTCCCCCTAGCATGTAGTTACACGAACACCACGTACAACTCTATCAGCTTTGAAACAATTTTCATTATTCCAAATGGTCTCTTTTTTTTCACCGGCACTACGAATGACAGACGACCCATTTGTGCACAATTATAGGTCCTGTTGTGCCCTCTACCTTATCTGTTCCCTTGTCTATGTCGAGCGATAAACAATAAGGTAAATAAACGTTGAGAGGCTTTCATGAAAGCTTACTCACGTGCATCTCGTCCGAAAATATTCGCATATTAAGTACACGTTTATAAACCTACGAAAGCACTTAAAAAGCATCGCGATATTTTTCCGAGCCCATCCAACTAACTTATCGTAGTTACAGCAGTTTGAGGTAGACTTTAGTCAAGCAGCTGCATTTCCAAATACCTGTCTTTACAAACCTGAATCTTCTAGCTCTTGAAGCCGCATATCCTTGGTGTCGCAATATACACATCAACATTTCGCCGCCATTTCACACACACAACGGACATCACCTCACTTCCTGACACGTACAAGGCACAGTGGAGTTTACACGGGAGAAATTCGCTTCTGCAGCCCGTGAAAGTCGCATAACCGGTCTTGTATTCACTAAGCTGTCCGCCAAATGATGCCAGTTGTGCCATTTATGCCCTGACAAGAACCGAAAAGGCGCCGCTAAAGCCGAACAAACCTAATCGTTGCCGTTGCCAGTATATTCTATGCCGTTGCCGCTGCAACATTGCCCCGTAATTCAATAGGTACTGACTACAGTGACGGGGCCCGTCGCTTTAAAATCTGCGCTACAGTGACGGGGCCCCGTCACTTTAAAATCTGCACTACAGTGACGGGGCCCCCTCAATATAACAAAATCAAAACCAGCCGATTAGCAGCCTTTCCTCGTTCAGGGATTTAGTGTAGTGGTTCAGCCGCTGGCTACGGACGTTGTAGTCCGTGGTTCGATTCTCGCATCGTGTTTTTTTATTTGTGTGTGTGTGTGTGTGTGTGTGTGTGTGTGTGTGTGTCTGTGTGTGTTTGTGTTTGTGTGTGTGTGGCCGCGTGGTTAGCGTTTTGTGACAGCAAAACAATTCACGCGGTGAGAGCAGTCGGTCTTGGTTTTTTACTCAAGCGGCCGAACCGCTCCCGCTCACTGGAGCCGAGGCCGACGTAGCCATCGCCAGTTACGCCCGATCTCCTGTAATTATTACCGGTGATTAATAATTAACAGTGACTCTGGCTAGTCAGTGAGCGGAAGCGGTTTGGCCGGTTAGGTAAAAATCAAGACCGACTGCTCTCGCTGAAATATAGTGAAGCGGGCGTCGGGCGGCGGCTTGGAGATCCGTTCGGATAGAGCTAGAGTTAGTCCGACCATCGGTAATTATTAATAATGATTAATAATTATCAGTGATTCTGGCTAGTCAGTGAGCGGTAGCGGTTTGGCCGGTTGGGTAAAAATCAAGAGAGACTGCTCTCAACGCGAGTTGCGTTTCCTCTGGACGGAACTTTAGGGGGGCCCGTCACTGTAGTGCAGATTTTAAAGTGACGGGGCCCCGTCACTGTAGTCAGTACCCTTAAATTCAATGTGCTCTTGCTGGGACGAGGGGCCCCACAGAACAGGAGCACAGGAGTGTCGCCATTGGTGGAGCGATGTCGGCTTCTCTCTCACACACCTTATCGCTTCCAGGAGGCAATGCACACACACACACACACACGCACATTCCTGCACTTCTCTTTCTTTTCCTAAATGGGCTCCTGGGATTTCGCCTATTTATTTTTATCTTTCATTTGGGCGACGCCGCTGGTGTTTAGAACTTGAAGCCGTTGCGAAATGGCAGCATGTTCATACGGCGCAGAATGAGACCCGCGCTTGCATAGAACCAATTTTGTTTTGATGAATCGCTTTCCTGTCGCACTCGCGAAACCTTTTCTCTTTATTAAAGTTCCGTTTGAGTATTTGCATCGCATTGCAAAAGAATAGCGGCCGTTCTTTCTTTCTTGTGCTGATATTCGTGCACTGCGAACGAGACGCTACGGGACGTCGCCAGCTCGCGTAATTCAGAAATTATGTCTTCGTTGTCCGCAAGATGGCGCTGAACACAGCAAATCAAACGCAGTAGTGTGTGTCAAATCAGAGATTCAATCAGGGCTAGAAGTAAATCAGAGGGCCGTAGGTCGATTGGCATTAGGAGCACACAGTAAAACAACAAATGAGGCAGTGCAGGGAGACATGAGATGGGCATCCTTCGAAGTAAGAGAAGCACAGAGCAAAATATGTTTTGAAGAACGACTTAGAAATATGGATGATCAGAGATGGGCGGCCAAAGTGTTACGGTATCTTTACATGAAAAGCGTGGACACACAATGGAGGAAAAGAACCAGAAGGCTCAGGACAAAGTATATGAAACCTGGAAGTGCAGGGGAAACGACCAAGGCAATAAAAAATGAAGTGAAAGAAACAGAAACAACGACCTGGAAAAAGAAGACGGATGCGAAGAAGTGCTTAGATATCTACAGGATCGGAAAGCAGGAGATCACAAGGGAAAAATTATTCGATAATACCAAAGGGAGTGCATTGCTTTTTGAAGCCCGAGCGGGTTGCTTGCGGACAAATACGCTTATCCGCGAGCCGGTACAGGAAGAACTATGCGCAGGCTGCGGAAACGAGCCAGAAACCATGCAACATATTGTAACGGAGTGCAAAAGTATCCGTCCAGTCCTCAGTGATGGAGTCATCCAGCTTCCGGAAGCCCTTGGCTTTAAGGTTAGCGGAAAAGTGAACTGGACAGCAGTAGAGGTTAGTAAAAGAAGGTTAGAATGTTGGTGGGAAAAGAGCAGAGAATAAGCTGGGAAGACATGCGAACAAAGAAATCAGACTAGCACGAAAATTTCGTAAAGTATTTGCTTTTTATTATGACATTATTTTTTGTTTATTTTGTTTGTATTTTTGGTGAGGTGATTGTACAGTAGCGTTGCGACTAAGGCCGCTGTGCAACGCCACCCCGTTACAAAGGGGAAGCCACTAAGCATCATCATCAGTGGCGCCACCATACCAGCGCACGAGGCCCATAGCGCGCGCTGTCGGGCGTTCGCTGATGACGCGATCACTTCCTGAGACGCAGCACCTATGCGCCGTCGCCGAGGAGACTGCCCTTAGCGCTGCACTCAAATTTCGGCGAGTATCGTAATCGTCAGCCAGTTTTTTGTTTTTTTGTGTGTGTGTCTTGTTTCCTCAAGAGAACAACTACGGGGTATGAAACTGTGGGTTTATGAGCCAAGAATAAAATTACTAAGAAAAATAAACTAGCGGCCATAAAGAGGGGGTTGCTTTGCGAATGCGTGTGAACACATACGCAACCTTAACTGTCCCAGAAAACCATTTATTTCTTTTCAGTTACTGTTGTTTTCGTTGACGTGCCATAGAAAACATTTCGTAGTGAATTGTACTGTTAAAGGGACTCTTCAACACTTTCGATAAACGCTTTCACTCTTTACGTCGCTCCTCGAAGCACTGCGAAAGCTATAGCTATTGCCAGCGCGGAGCGGCACTGCGTTATTTGCTCGTCGCAGCGGATACGCCTTTGTTTCTGCTTTGATTTTGTGACTTTCTTTTTAAAGTGGCTATCAAATGCATTCTTTCATTCAACTTAAGGAAAGCGGGAAAATAGCCGCTACACCGCTATAATGACGTAATTCCAGCTGTGGAAGAACGTCAAGACCGGGAAGGAGAGAAAACTATTTTGAGCAAGTTTCTAAGTTGTCTGATGGGCATAAATCAGTAATTTGTGGCTGAGGTACTTCGCGACCCCCTAATATAAGTACTAGATGTGTTGGTTGACTATGTTCTGCAAGCCTTCAAGATTTAGAAAAAAGTTGGAAAAAGTGTTGCAGGATCCCTTAAAGTTGGCCAAAACAAAAAAATTAAAAAAAAAACCTACATTATGACGTTGTTTTTATACCTACGTGACAGAGAAACGAAAACCCAGCACAAAAAATTAACAAAAAAAAAACACTCATGCTTTTTTTTCCTGAACCCATTAGAAGCCATTTGAACCGGTTAGAACCGGTTAGAAACGGAACAAAATGGTGCTCCGGGACCGAACCCGGAACCGAACCAGAAAGGCTTGAACCCGAACCCGAACCGAACCAGAAAAAATACCGGTTCGACACCCTGATTAGAACTCGTTTTGAGAGGCGCTGAATTTAAGGATCAAATTTTCTTCATTGCATAACATGCCAAGTATGCCTAAATGATTAAAGGCTGTTACCAAACATGGCAGCAAAAAGAAGCGACACAAAAGAGCACTCAGAAAACCGAAGGAATACCTTACTAGTAGAAGGTCTTTCAGAAGGATTATTGATTGGCAATGCAACAGTTCCAGAGCGCCAACAATGGCTGGCGAACATGTTTTTTCATTTTATTGGGATGAAAACGAAGTAGTTATTTTGTGTAGTCACGTCGCGGCACGCCGCTTTTTCTCAATTATTTTTTTTTTTTCAAGAAGCGTCTGTTTTTGTTTTTTGTTTTTTGTATTTTGCAGAAGGCGAAGCGCGGCCTGCCGTCCTGTTTCCTGCCTACAACCCCTCGGTGAATTTGTTTCACTTTTCAACGCCATCATTATTTTTCACGACAACAAACCATCAGATACGGATCGCCGCCCAGTTTTTCTTGAGCAACTTTCGATCGTAGGCGCCGCGCTTCAAAAACACGCGCGCAGAGAAAGCTAGCAGCAAAGGCATAAATGTCGCTCAGGCGCTAACGCCATTGTAATGAGGTCATTTTTCCGGAGCTGTACAGCAAGAAGGTGTGGCAGCAATTTTCTGAAAGAGCAAAACTATTGAAGAAAAAAGAATGAGCCGGAGCCTGAAGAAAAGAAGGAGAAGGAGAAGGCGGATCGAAACCGCGCTAAGGACAGGAGTGAAAGACAATGTAGGAATGGCATGGACCCCTGAAACTTCTAAATAACAAAGAAATATTAAACAATATCCGAGGTAGGGGGTCAGAAAATAGGGTCGCGATGCCTCTGTGCACTGAGGGGCATCCCCTCTCCCCCGAGAAAGGTCAGTGCACATTCGCCCCTTGGGGTTGAGCAAAAGCCCCTTTAGCAAAAGAGTCTGTTTGGAAAGCAAAGCGACGGAGTCTAATATAACCGAGCGAGGGCGGAAGTCAGATTACCATTGCGTAACTGCGTTTCCCTTGCTCAACGACGAAATGTTGCAACGGAAAACTGAACACACTAAATCGTGAAAACAATACAGTGTTGATTTAACCCTCTTTTGCTAAGTGTGCATACGTGTTATTTGTTGTTGCATTTACGCTGGTTCGTGTTGTACCATGCTACCGGTTTGAAATTCCTTAGGACGTAAACGAGGTGCATATTTGTTCGTATGTTATATGCATTTTATATTGTACCATCTAGAAATAGTAATGTTTGTTTTTTACGTGCTTATTTTATACTCCTACTCCGTTGGTCGACTGAGGGTACGACTTTTCTCTGTTCATTCATTTTTGTATGCGTGAAATGACACTTGCTCCGAAATGACACAAGCGCCCCAGCATTTCATGCCACTCGGGTGTTGGTCACCGGGCCTGACCAAGTAAACAAAGAGATAAGCGAGGCTATTCATATGCACAGAGACCCGCCGGGTTAGCTCAGTGGCTAAGGCGTCGTGCTGCTGATCCCGAGGTCGGGGGTTCGATTCCCGGCAACGGCGGCCACTTTTCTGATGGAGGCGAAAAGCAAACGCGTCGTGTTTGCGAGATTTCGGCGCGCGTTAAAGATCCCCAGGTGGTCAAAATAATCCGGAGCCCTCCACTGAGGCGTGCCTCATCACCTCTGTAGCGTCGGTGCGTTAACCCCCAAAATCAATCAAAACCAAAATCAACCATATACACAGAGAACAGATAAGTATGTGATCCCGTCCTAAAAACACACTTTCGAAGAAGAGCGTGTGGGGTTGTACTCATCGCGGCTAACGCAATCGATGTTTTTTAATGTTGCCACTTCCTGTTTCGCGTGTTCCGTGTAAAACTGCGATTCAAGTCTGGCGAGTGTGCATCAAGTGTCGAGTGTGCATCTTCCTTTTTTCTTCTTAATGTCCTTTTTCTCACTTGTAGCCATTGTCTGAAGTGAACACCAACTAGATCAATTTCCAGTCTCAACCCGCTTCCCCCCAACCCCCCAATAAAACAACCATGTTTGTAAGGTCTGGTGTTACCGGGAACACACGGGAAAAATGCGTATTTCAGGTGTGTCTTCTACAAGCAGAAACAAAAGCAAGAGCGATGAAAACTGCAGAAAAAAATAAACTTCGGAAATGAAAAAAATATATATATATCATATATATCGCCCGCGACAAACTCGAACCTGCAGAAACTTGCAGAATCAGACGCCTTATTCATCAGGTCACGCGGGCGCACGTTTCATTTGCCCTTTCAACTGCAATTTGTTCCTAGATGGCGCGGACACACACATTAGTTCGTTTAGCATTGATTAATATATTATGGAAGTTCCCAGCAATCGGAAAGGGAGTAGCCAACATACACTCGTGCAATATATTATGGACTCGATGTAGTTTCAGCGCTACAGGTTCCGCTCTTCCCACGAACATTCCACGCATACAACGTTCGTGCTCCCATCTCGGGATGCGGAAAACTATGTTGGGCGTAGCTCCTGCACTATGCATAAGCTTCCTGGGGCTACGAGGTCGGCTCTCCGGAAGCCAAGGAGGAAGCGATAGGAAAAGCCAGCGAAACATATATGGAAGCGGGGAAACGAGCAAGGGTTGAAGCAAGCTATCGTCATCCATTCCACAGCAGTTGTTGCGGTCGCCTTAGCCCTTTTCCGTCCATTGTCGGGCCCTGCCCGACACGGCCGTACACGGCAACACGGCCGTAGCAGTCCGTTGTCGGCGAACGCCCGACTTGGGTGTTCAAGGTTTTTTTCTCACTTTTTTTCTCACTTTTTCTCCCACTTTTTTTTCTCACAAGCGGGTAAAACGTCCGGATCGGAATGGGTTAGACATTAACGCCTGTGAAGGGGCGGCACTTTGGAAAATCCGGCCGATTTAAGATAAACTGTCCTGGTTACGCTGGAATCCCAGACAATGAGGTAGTGCATAGCCTCACCCGCGAACTACTGCACCGGGCGACTGGGATTCCCTGGCCTTATCCACCGAAGTGGGACACTACTCTCCACTACAAACAAGAAATAAAGCTTCACTACAAGAACATCAGAGAAACTCTTCGTACACTTCCTGTTCCAGACAAATCTCTAACAACCACGCAACTATGCATTCTTCGATGCATACAGTTAAATACCATCCGTATACCTGCTCGTTCCTTCCTCTACCGTATCCGACACTCACCAGCATGTCCCAATTGTCCCGAACCATACGCTAATTTAGAACACTGCATTTTCTCCTGCCCCATTGCAATTCAATCCCCCCATTTTCCCCACCCTCCTCCTTCAACGTGGTGGACTTGGCTAGCCTCGGACCAGTTGGCGTTGGTGAACCTGGCCCGGGACATTCTCGACGCTTAATGTTGCGTTCGAATAAAGTTTTTCCTCCTCCTCCTCCTCCTCCTCCTCCTCCTCCTCGAGCGGAATATTTACAACCGTGGCCAGGTTTGAAGGAGTGACGTCCCAGGGGTGCTGCCACCGCACAGAATGCCTAGAAGGCTTGACTACTGATGTCGCCTTCTCTTCTTTGGCTTTCTTGATGCCATTTTGGGTCTTCAACCGTAGGAAGTGACAAGGACCGTTGGCGTATAGAGCGTTATGTGACGATACGGGCGCGCTGACGTCGTTACCCAATGGGTTCACACCATGCCCTCGTTAAACCAAAATCGCTGGGCCCGGTCGGTGGTGGAGTCCGCGGACGGCGGTGGCTCGTGCTTGAGTGTAAGCGCTTGCAGGTTCCTTTTCCGTTTTTCTTCGTGGCAGCGTTGCGGTCATAAAGGCCGCAGCCGGTAACGTGCCAAGTGTTTGCTCCCAGTAGTCGCAGGCGCCGATGACGTGCCGATAGCCTCTCCGTGTCTTCATTTCCCATTTTCCAAACGTAACCGCATGGCCAGAACGATAATGGCGCTCGCCAGCTGCAAACACACACGAAACGTGCTGCTCTCCCCTTTTCGCTGGCCAAAGTGATGCAACTAGGCAAGAGAAACCAAGGGAGGACGAATACTAGATGGAACGATGTTGTGAGAAGAACATTGACGGACGAGGTACTGGTTTGGCCGCTGGAGGCAGAGCGGAGGCGGGCGAAAGTCAGTGCAGTGTCCTCGTCCACCAGACAACACCGAATGGCTTATGATGGCGGAGACGAATCTGATAATTAGAGAAAGGTTTTCCGCGTCGATAACTCGTTTTCGGTGGGGACCAGTACGGTCCAGAAAACGGCTGTAACTAGGGCAGGAAAACACGCCTGTGGAAACAAATACTGTGTTTGACTGCTAGAAAGTTTTACAACCATAGCAAGTTTCACATGATTTTATTACGGTTAGTTCACAGTGAAGTTCTAAAACCCTTACGAATACCCGTTCGCTTCCAAATTTACGCGATATTTGATGAGAGTAGCAAAGTGCAGGGAAAAAAGCACTAACTTGCGATCTGATACTCGGACGTTAAAGCATATTTTACCGCGTGTGGCCGCGAAGAAGACGATAACTGTCCGTCAATTGTATGCAAGTTTGACCAGAACTTGGTTCTCAATTGAGTCGTAAAATGCTTGAGAATTCTTCCCCGCTAGTAACGTTTCGATGCATAGTCCTTTATGAAAGAACTGCGATCCCGAAAAACGGATGGAACTCGAGTCTTAAATCCCGTATTGCAAAACAAATTGTACCGCCTGTTTGAGCTCTAAATCGACTCTATTGCCTTTTTGAGTTTGATCTCATCCGTTACAACTCAATTTTCCATTGCAGTTCTCAGCCGAGTGCAGTCAATGCACTCCTTCAAGCCGTTCTTGCAGCCACACGTGGTTCGTCGAATTGGGTGTAAAGGAATTGTAAATAAAAAAATTACCGTGGTTGGGCTTGATTAAAGCAAGTTTGTCGAGCGATAGTTCGGTTTTTGCGCCGAGAACGCGCTGTGAACTCGCACACAATTCCACCGAAAGACTTGGCGCAGTCAATGTGTGAACACACACTGAAATTTTCAGCCAGAGCCTCCTTTTACCTCGTGCTCAGCAGCGCAACACCTTAGCCACTGAGCCACCGCGGCGGGTGAAGGACTACAATAGTACATCTTTATCTCATAAACCACGTATCGGTATGCATTTGGACCGTTCGTAGATGCGTTTACTTAGTGCGCGAAAAATCGTTGCATAGGTTCGTACTTCGTTTGCGATTTGGGCCTATGAAGGTTTGGCGATTGATTGGACGCTCTTTCAGCGCAGGTTGGACGAACTTTTGGCGTAGTTTTGATGCGAGAAAGCTTCCGCCCACATTGCTCGCAACCGTTTTGGTGCTCCCGTAGTCTGTCACGAAGGCTGCGGCCTGACGGTCTACGCCGGATCTACCACACGGGGCAATGATTTTGTACACTAAGCTCTGAGTGCCATACACAAACCTGCGCCTGTGCCGTGTTCTGAACCCGAATTCTTCGTTAATTACAATGGCCTCGGAAGCAGACACAGACATTTCTAATCTGGCCACTTCGGAGCTGTTCAGTAGTGCGCATGCATGCAGGGCTAGAATGCGCACACGAAAATTCGGAGACGCTTGCACTCATGCGCAAGACTTGAATGGCGAAGCTGTAGGTGAGCATTCACGGACACATAGTTACGTTTCCTTGTTTATTCCATAGCGCTAGTCGACGTCGTCGAAGAAGACGTCGTGTCCGCGAGTGATGGGCGCAGACGCTGCGACGCGAAGGGTACTGAGCGCATGCGCACAACGACAGGAAGACTGGCTCTTATACGAACGAACCGAGGAGCGCACGCAACGACGTGGCGTTCTCGTTCCGAGCAGGTGTTGCGACGATTACGGCGAAAAGCTCCTCTCGAGTGCTGCGGCGGCCGATATCACGTATCTTTCCATGCGACAGCTGCGCTGCAGCTGCGCAATAGCGCTACTCTCGGGTAGTTTTCTGCAACACCGAACTTACGGCCAGTAACAACAGCTCCACTGTTCAAAACTTGTAAACAAATGCCGGCAATTTCAAGACCTCGTTTTGAAGGAAGTCAAATCCCACACATGTTGGGTCTATCGCATACAAGATGGAAGAAGGAGCGGCTGCTTTATGCCTCTTTGCATTCTAAAACGATAACGCGTAGTATGGCATCTTGTGTTACGCAAGCAACAAAGAAACCATGTTCGCACAAAGTGAGAGCATCTTGGTTGCCAATCATCTCGCAAGAGAGAGAGAGAGAGAGATGAAACTTTATTAGGCAGCTCAAGTCCGAGCCGCGGAGTTATCAGTCCACGGAGGAAGGGGGTGTTCCACGGTCCTCCGACGGTGGTGGGCTTGGCGGAGGTGCACAAAGAGTTTCAATGTGGGCAGCCAAGAGGGAGGTGTCTACCCGACACATTTCTTGCCTCGGTGGCCGATAAGGTACTACGGCAGGTGACAAAAGCACAGCCCCAAAAGGAGGAAGTAAAAACCTATGCCGAGCAGTGGGGATGGTTTATAGTCGCACGTTTTAGCACCGGCTCAGAAAAGTGGGCCCCAAACACGATATCCCAGTGCTGCTCTCATTTCCGCAGCCTCTGACAGGATTGGGCAAGATTACAAATCATTAGAAAAAAGAGTTCACATGCGGCATACGGCACAGGCGCAAGTGTGTCAAATGCGCGGAGGGCATAGACTGCAAAATCCTTCTGATGTGTGGTAGGTCCTGTGCGGGCCACTCAGACCATCATTTCAATGACAGCTTGCGGGAGCACCACAATCCTTGCCGCAAAACAAGAACGAAATAAAATGTGTCAAGAAATGTGGATGTTCACCCGAATTATTTAAAAACACCGCAGTCCTGTTTTGCTCAAAAAAAAAAAGGGGGGGGGGGGGGGGGGGGACTTTTGACAAGCTGTTAGCTTCTTGCGTCAGGTGTATACGCTGCCAGACACTGCTTGTTTTTGTCACTTCGTTTCTATCCTGTATTCGATATGTTATGCAAAAAGGCCTTACTTTAGGATATTAAATTGTTCTCACTTCGTGCGTCGCGTGTCAGTCCTGGTCCTTTTTTGCGAGGTACTTTTTTGTGTTACCCAGCGCTCTTCTACTCGTCAAGATTTAAAAATTGCGATCCCGAACGCTCATAGGTTCATATCAGCTGACAACACATCGTCCTTTGTGAGGAATCCACATTCTGGCTTCACAATCTTGCCCAGAGTAATCAAAGAAACAGCCTATTTTTATTCCTAAAATGGCAGCATGTTTTAATTTCCAGGCGCTTCTCCACGTAACAGAGATTCGACGTTGAGAGGAATAATTGGAAATTGCATTTTATTGTTTTGTCTATAGCAGCTCCCTTCTTCCAGTGTATTTTGTATGTAGCAGCAGCTTTCATAATAGATCTTGCTCAAACAAAATTTCCTTGCGGCGAAACCACTCAAACCGGCAAACATGACGTGAATATTAAATATTATTCTCCGCATGCCGCCGGCAAACAGCACTCAGTTTCCGTGAAGGAATATTTAAACATGATGATCTCGTGGGTCAGTCTATTTAATTAGCTCTAAACTTAAAAAAAAAGAACATCCGCTTTCTTCAGTGATGTGGAAAAAGAATATAAGACAAAAATTGACTGCACCGAAAAGGTAAATGCACACCAAAAACAACGCTGTTCTGACCGATATTGAGTCGTGCAGCTTTTCCCATTCTTGTTATTGTTTTCTTTTGCACCTCATCGTTCTCCAGTTCTGCTCCGAAATAAGCCGAACTGTCTAGCTGGCTTGAAACACGTACAAGCGGGCCGTACCAACCTCGAGCTGTTTAGGGTGCAACGGTCTATGCCACGCAAGGAAATATTCTCGTATCGCTAAAAAAGATGCCAAACACGGCTCGATTTCCTCAGGCTGTGCAGGGAAAGGATCGGCGTCTCGAGACAGGCTTGACGGCGAAGCGCAGCAGCCTAGACTGCGACAAGTCATGGTAGCGATTCGCTCAGTAGTTTCCCCGTGTAAGGCTAGATGAGGCTATTCAGTTACAATAGAGACGAAGCCGAATTTTCGAATTTATTGAACACTCGATGCGTCTGCTGCCTCTCTCTCCCCTCCCATCCAGTGCGAGAAAACGGTTTCCATTAGTTCTAAAAGTAGCCAGGTCGCTTGCTTTACGGAAACATGCAATCAAGCTGGATGCCTGCTTGCTATTAAAAGCTAAGAAACTGAGGAGCTTCGTTCAGCAATTATAATTTTAGGGTCAGGATCAGGAATAAATAACCTTTAGAATCATGGCAAAGGTTTTAATGCTTTCCTATATAGTCATTCGCTGTCAAACAAGTGGCATTCCCGTCGCTAGCGAAGGAAGGAGATATCACTAACATTTCTAAAATTTAACGCACCACCTCAAAAAGAAATTTCGGATTACAAGCATAACATCGTTACAAAAGAAAAAAAAGCTATTCTTTATGTTACCAACTCAGAGAGATATAACAGCAAAATAGGACGAGGCCCCTGTCATACGTAAAATATCGTTATTGCAGAAACCTTAACAAATAAATGAACTGTCAGGGAGTCACTTTGTGTGAACGGCGTGAAAGCGTTTTTTAGAGCAACTATCATGAGCAACTATGATTCATGAGCAACGCAACTTGAATCGGCAAGCGCAGTTATAACGCTAAACGTGAGTAAGCAACGGTACTACAGTCCCACATTCTTCTGCGGGGTATTGGAACCCCCGGTACCTCTCAGCCCGAACGCTTCCCAAGAGAGCTGGTGTTTCAACAGCACCACGCCTCCCTGCTATGTGGCGACACTTCTTCTGCGTGCTAATGTCGTGGCAACCGTTTACCGTGCACGTTCCAAACGGAAGGCCGGCTGCATTCTGTTACACGCATCTCTTGTTAGCTGTAACCTGTTTGGCGCTTTTGCCACCCCGATGCTGCTGACTCCCCACCTACCACACTCTCCTGCATCAGCCAGTTGTGGTGCAGTACTTCAAAAGGAGACCCGCCGCGGTGGCTCAGTGGCCAGGCGTTGCGCTGCTGAGCACGAGATCGCGGGTTCGATTCCCGGCCGCGGCGGCCGCTTTTCTGATGGAGGCGAAAATCAAAAACGCCCGTGTGGACGAGATTTCGGCGCACGTTAAAGATTCCCAGGTGGTCAAAAATAATTTGGAGCCCTCCACTACAGCGCGCCTCATCGCCTTTGTTGCATCGGCGCGTTAAACCCTACTTCAAAAGGAGAGCTACGTGTGTTCTGTTTGGTGAATTTTATCACTGTCATCTGGATTCTGCGGACTTCTATGCACGCCTCCAGCTTGGTTATCCTGTTTGATGGGTGTACGGCAGCGTGTAGTATACATGAGTGGAGGCCCATGACGCTGAGTGTGTTTGTGGAGTTGCACGGAGGCTGTAAATCATGGCAGCTTTGTGAATTTGATGGTGTCGCGAAGCTAGCTTTGCTTCCATTGCCTGCGCTGTGCCAGGGGGTGCGCGTGACTTTCATAGCCTTGAGTAAAGATTTCCTAAATAAACAGGATGGCGAGATGGCGTCAGTTTTCGGTTAACACAGTGGGGAAAGGGGAAAAGTGATCCACTCACGTGTTTCCCCAGCCAGAGGTGCACACCTCCACGTTGCTTGGCGCCAACCGTTCTTTGCGCTCTAATTGTCTCAGCAGTCATGTTTGCCTGATTTAGGAGCGGCATTGGCTGCCTGTCGCTCCTTTTGTTGTCCACCAGTGTCGGCATTTCGTCGCCGTCATCCCCCTTCCTCTCTATTTTGCCGCCCTGCACTGGCTGCGCACTCCATTTTAGAACACGTACAAGCGGCGACCGGAGCCACGGGACCCGTCGAGACGGCATGCGATGGGCGGATCAGCAGAGGCAGCTGGCAAGCCGCGCTTCGACTTGACGTCTCTCTAGCTGCGGCGGCGGCGGAGCGAAGGTAGCGCCAACGCATCTACGCGCTCTTTCCTTCTCGGTTCTCTAGCTGTGGAGACGGATCAACGGCAAAAAATCTTGCCGACATGCCCTATCTATCGTCTCACGCAATAACAAACATCAGAAACACGGAATGCAGAATGCACCACAAGTAGCTCAGAATGTGTGCATTTGTATTAATGTTGGGCTTTTTCTTTGTTCACTTTGTGCATCTCAAAAGCAAGAAGATTAAGTTTCTTAAAAGCTTTTTGAGACAGTGATAGGCGCTGTTTTTTTCGGTTTTTATTTTGTATGAGATGAATCTTTGGCTACTTCACGGATTTTGCTTTATTTGGCTAGCTGGTCACCCACAGCCGCAAACGCCTAACGTGTCACCGACTTGCCTGTAAAGAGCGCACCACAGCATAAGAAGTATTGTTGCGGTGAAGCGAACGTCAGTAACTGTGCGAAGCACAGTTTCACTACTTGCACAACTCCCATACTCGTACTCGCAGTACTCTCACTACAGGATTTATTTATTGCAAGGATACTGGACACAGCGCTTCATGCTAACATATACTCCTGGAAAATCCGGCGCTAGTGTCTAAGCACACTGCGCTTTAACGGGCGTGGCATCACGGGACCACGGGGAAGTACTTGATTCTTACTTGGCATGGATTGTGAACAAGCTGAAAAGTGGTCTTTGGCTACAAAAACTATTCAAAAGACTATATAAAGTTAATTTATCAATACAAAGGTATAGCTGCCAAAAGGAGTTTACATCAGAAATGTTCATGAGTTGAGGCAACAGGGGCAAGAAAATAAATGTTGACTTTGTTGTTGTTTTTGTCGTTTGACACTTCTCCTGCTGTCCCATTTTTTGCCTTGCCAAACTGGAGGCTTCCACCGTGGTCGTGCAGTCTACAATGCCCCGCCGTTTAGCTTGCTCTTTCTTTAGAGCCATTACGGTTTTTTCACAATTATGTACGAGCCGGGAAACAGCCCTACATTACCCCACAAGCAGTCATTTCTGACGGCGGAAGAAAACTGTCAATCACAAAGCCCAAGAAGCCACGTCGCAAGCCAGACCGAAAAGAATGGAACAGTTCCCAGTGGTCCCGTGATGGCACGTAACCGGAGCGACAGTTTTCACCATGAAACTCCGTAATTATTCAGGGACCCTCATCCCATCCCAATTTAAGTGACTTATAATGCTTCTAAGCCAAGGAGTAAAAGACATTCATAAAACATGAATAATTTTTTTCTGTTTTTTTTATCAAACTCAATTCGCTGTTACAGGAGCAGCATTTTGTCAACCTAAAATATGATACGTAATATAGTGATCAGTGGTGTTGGATAAAATAAAGAAAACGTGGTGTATTTATTGTGATGCTACTTGTGCAATGGCTGCGGGGCTATTTGCCACGAATTTGGAGGTACGCTCATGCGTGTCAAATCTATAAGCGCCCATGAACGACCACAATGCCTAGTTTTAACTATCGCTGAACCAATACGCTGCTGTCTGGAGGAGAGCAGAAAAGGCGTGATGCAGAACGCTGCACTGTCGACCCAGAAAGAAGGTGAAGGAGACGAGGCTAAAATTACTACGACACTGGATGAACAAGATTGGTCTGCCACTCGATATTTGGTTGGTGAGCGGACAGCGATTCAGGTAATACGTACTTGAAAAGATTGGAATTTGTCAAAGACGCGTCATTTGCGGAACGACTACAGACGGCCAACTATAATCGAGAACGTTCCGTGGCGAAGTACATTCATTCTCGAATCGATCCGACCGCTTGTGATGCGTACAATACCCTTCCTCAGAGACTTCCCTGGTGGGTTTGCTTGTTTGTGAACCCTTTGATTCAAGTTTAACGCGTAACCCCTTTTTATCCAGTTCTCTTTTTAGCATGTAACCTGATTTCGCAGCCCGCGTCCTAGGTGGCAACCAAGAGTTAGCACGTCCACGCTGTGCCTCGGAATAAAAAAGGAACGACGGTGGACTCACTTACAAAAACCGCATAGGTTTTTAGGCTTAGGCGTGTTGTTTAGACTGATTTGAGATGCAAGGAATGTCAGGTTGTATCATTCAAGAGCCCTGGCAGTCGAACCCGGTCAAACCTTCAAGGATCCTGCTATACTGCCGATAAGCGGTTTTGCTCATTACCTCGTGCCTATAAAAGCTTCAAATGCTGTATACATTATCGCAGCACACAGCAGCACTGCATGATCTGCTAGCCGCAGCAAATACCTCTCCTAGTCTCTGCTTTGCTCTATTGGCGATTTTTTTTTTCAGTGTTACGAGTGCGCTTATTCCTGCAACTCATACTAAACGAATTAACAGCCATGATAAGGCTTGTTGCATTTTATTCTGTCGGACACAACAAAGTAATGGGAATGAAGTCGAAGATGAATCACGGGACAGCTATGGGTCGACAAAAGAAAAGAAAAACGAGGATCATCGGAAGCCACGTTCATTAATAGCGGTTGAATGTAAATAGTTATTCACGAAGGAACAGCATCATCATATAAATAGTTATTCTTTCTTTTACTGTGGCTATGGACTCCTTTATTCAACAATTTATGGTGCCTGGAAATCCGGAAACGAAGTGGGAGCCACCAAGCCAACGAATCAGGGACCAAGCAGAGTGAAAGCGGCAACGGTCTGCACAAGGCGATCGAGGCCTCGAAGTCCGCAGCACACAGAAGTTCGATGTAAAGAGAACGGCCCGCTGTCAACATAACACACGGCTTATCAGTGAAGGCAAGGCGCTTTTTGATACTGTTGATTTGGAGACTTTGGGTGCGCTCATAGAGCAGCTACAGTCCAACGATGAAGAACTGAGAAAGCTGAACACAGAGGCTGAGGGAGCAGTACTGGAGGAAGAGCTTGCTGCAGAGTTTGTTACAATGATGACATACGAGGACCCCGCAAAAAGCATGCTGGGACAGCTAAATGCCAAGAAGATATCTCTACGGGGTGGTCAATGCCTGCCGGAGTCGATGGTCCCAGCGCCATCTGAGTGGATCC
>NW_027526203.1:274230549-274323987 GCF_048455015.1 Haemaphysalis longicornis
CGCCTTTGTTGCATCGGCGCGTTAAACCCTACTTCAAAAGGAGAGCTACGTGTGTTCTGTTTGGTGAATTTTATCACTGTCATCTGGATTCTGCGGACTTCTATGCACGCCTCCAGCTTGGTTATCCTGTTTGATGGGTGTACGGCAGCGTGTAGTATACATGAGTGGAGGCCCATGACGCTGAGTGTGTTTGTGGAGTTGCACGGAGGCTGTAAATCATGGCAGCTTTGTGAATTTGATGGTGTCGCGAAGCTAGCTTTGCTTCCATTGCCTGCGCTGTGCCAGGGGGTGCGCGTGACTTTCATAGCCTTGAGTAAAGATTTCCTAAATAAACAGGATGGCGAGATGGCGTCAGTTTTCGGTTAACACAGTGGGGAAAGGGGAAAAGTGATCCACTCACGTGTTTCCCCAGCCAGAGGTGCACACCTCCACGTTGCTTGGCGCCAACCGTTCTTTGCGCTCTAATTGTCTCAGCAGTCATGTTTGCCTGATTTAGGAGCGGCATTGGCTGCCTGTCGCTCCTTTTGTTGTCCACCAGTGTCGGCATTTCGTCGCCGTCATCCCCCTTCCTCTCTATTTTGCCGCCCTGCACTGGCTGCGCACTCCATTTTAGAACACGTACAAGCGGCGACCGGAGCCACGGGACCCGTCGAGACGGCATGCGATGGGCGGATCAGCAGAGGCAGCTGGCAAGCCGCGCTTCGACTTGACGTCTCTCTAGCTGCGGCGGCGGCGGAGCGAAGGTAGCGCCAACGCATCTACGCGCTCTTTCCTTCTCGGTTCTCTAGCTGTGGAGACGGATCAACGGCAAAAAATCTTGCCGACATGCCCTATCTATCGTCTCACGCAATAACAAACATCAGAAACACGGAATGCAGAATGCACCACAAGTAGCTCAGAATGTGTGCATTTGTATTAATGTTGGGCTTTTTCTTTGTTCACTTTGTGCATCTCAAAAGCAAGAAGATTAAGTTTCTTAAAAGCTTTTTGAGACAGTGATAGGCGCTGTTTTTTTTCGGTTTTTATTTTGTATGAGATGAATCTTTGGCTACTTCACGGATTTTGCTTTATTTGGCTAGCTGGTCACCCACAGCCGCAAACGCCTAACGTGTCACCGACTTGCCTGTAAAGAGCGCACCACAGCATAAGAAGTATTGTTGCGGTGAAGCGAACGTCAGTAACTGTGCGAAGCACAGTTTCACTACTTGCACAACTCCCATACTCGTACTCGCAGTACTCTCACTACAGGATTTATTTATTGCAAGGATACTGGACACAGCGCTTCATGCTAACATATACTCCTGGAAAATCCGGCGCTAGTGTCTAAGCACACTGCGCTTTAACGGGCGTGGCATCACGGGACCACGGGGAAGTACTTGATTCTTACTTGGCATGGATTGTGAACAAGCTGAAAAGTGGTCTTTGGCTACAAAAACTATTCAAAAGACTATATAAAGTTAATTTATCAATACAAAGGTATAGCTGCCAAAAGGAGTTTACATCAGAAATGTTCATGAGTTGAGGCAACAGGGGCAAGAAAATAAATGTTGACTTTGTTGTTGTTTTTGTCGTTTGACACTTCTCCTGCTGTCCCATTTTTTGCCTTGCCAAACTGGAGGCTTCCACCGTGGTCGTGCAGTCTACAATGCCCCGCCGTTTAGCTTGCTCTTTCTTTAGAGCCATTACGGTTTTTTCACAATTATGTACGAGCCGGGAAACAGCCCTACATTACCCCACAAGCAGTCATTTCTGACGGCGGAAGAAAACTGTCAATCACAAAGCCCAAGAAGCCACGTCGCAAGCCAGACCGAAAAGAATGGAACAGTTCCCAGTGGTCCCGTGATGGCACGTAACCGGAGCGACAGTTTTCACCATGAAACTCCGTAATTATTCAGGGACCCTCATCCCATCCCAATTTAAGTGACTTATAATGCTTCTAAGCCAAGGAGTAAAAGACATTCATAAAACATGAATAATTTTTTTCTGTTTTTTTTATCAAACTCAATTCGCTGTTACAGGAGCAGCATTTTGTCAACCTAAAATATGATACGTAATATAGTGATCAGTGGTGTTGGATAAAATAAAGAAAACGTGGTGTATTTATTGTGATGCTACTTGTGCAATGGCTGCGGGGCTATTTGCCACGAATTTGGAGGTACGCTCATGCGTGTCAAATCTATAAGCGCCCATGAACGACCACAATGCCTAGTTTTAACTATCGCTGAACCAATACGCTGCTGTCTGGAGGAGAGCAGAAAAGGCGTGATGCAGAACGCTGCACTGTCGACCCAGAAAGAAGGTGAAGGAGACGAGGCTAAAATTACTACGACACTGGATGAACAAGATTGGTCTGCCACTCGATATTTGGTTGGTGAGCGGACAGCGATTCAGGTAATACGTACTTGAAAAGATTGGAATTTGTCAAAGACGCGTCATTTGCGGAACGACTACAGACGGCCAACTATAATCGAGAACGTTCCGTGGCGAAGTACATTCATTCTCGAATCGATCCGACCGCTTGTGATGCGTACAATACCCTTCCTCAGAGACTTCCCTGGTGGGTTTGCTTGTTTGTGAACCCTTTGATTCAAGTTTAACGCGTAACCCCTTTTTATCCAGTTCTCTTTTTAGCATGTAACCTGATTTCGCAGCCCGCGTCCTAGGTGGCAACCAAGAGTTAGCACGTCCACGCTGTGCCTCGGAATAAAAAAGGAACGACGGTGGACTCACTTACAAAAACCGCATAGGTTTTTAGGCTTAGGCGTGTTGTTTAGACTGATTTGAGATGCAAGGAATGTCAGGTTGTATCATTCAAGAGCCCTGGCAGTCGAACCCGGTCAAACCTTCAAGGATCCTGCTATACTGCCGATAAGCGGTTTTGCTCATTACCTCGTGCCTATAAAAGCTTCAAATGCTGTATACATTATCGCAGCACACAGCAGCACTGCATGATCTGCTAGCCGCAGCAAATACCTCTCCTAGTCTCTGCTTTGCTCTATTGGCGATTTTTTTTTTCAGTGTTACGAGTGCGCTTATTCCTGCAACTCATACTAAACGAATTAACAGCCATGATAAGGCTTGTTGCATTTTATTCTGTCGGACACAACAAAGTAATGGGAATGAAGTCGAAGATGAATCACGGGACAGCTATGGGTCGACAAAAGAAAAGAAAAACGAGGATCATCGGAAGCCACGTTCATTAATAGCGGTTGAATGTAAATAGTTATTCACGAAGGAACAGCATCATCATATAAATAGTTATTCTTTCTTTTACTGTGGCTATGGACTCCTTTATTCAACAATTTATGGTGCCTGGAAATCCGGAAACGAAGTGGGAGCCACCAAGCCAACGAATCAGGGACCAAGCAGAGTGAAAGCGGCAACGGTCTGCACAAGGCGATCGAGGCCTCGAAGTCCGCAGCACACAGAAGTTCGATGTAAAGAGAACGGCCCGCTGTCAACATAACACACGGCTTATCAGTGAAGGCAAGGCGCTTTTTGATACTGTTGATTTGGAGACTTTGGGTGCGCTCATAGAGCAGCTACAGTCCAACGATGAAGAACTGAGAAAGCTGAACACAGAGGCTGAGGGAGCAGTACTGGAGGAAGAGCTTGCTGCAGAGTTTGTTACAATGATGACATACGAGGACCCCGCAAAAAGCATGCTGGGACAGCTAAATGCCAAGAAGATATCTCTACGGGGTGGTCAATGCCTGCCGGAGTCGATGGTCCCAGCGCCATCTGAGTGGATCCTCAGGGTGACGAGCGTCATCGCCATGGAAGCTCTGTGAAGCTCCCGACGCTGCAGCTCGAAGCATTCAACGGCGAGTTGTGCCAGTGGCTCAGCTTTTGGACGCAATTTAAAGCAGCCGTCCATGAAAACCACCGCCTGAACAATGGAGAGAAGTTTTATTACCTTAGGTCGTTGCTTGGTGGGTCAGCTGCCGCATCCATTGCCGGGCTGCAACCAACGGAAGGCTGCTATCCAGACGCCCTAGAAATTCTTTTGCGACGCTTCAGTGACACATGCCGAATTGGGCAGGGACATCTGGCACATCTTCGGTCGCTTCCTTCGGTAGTGTCATCAAATGATGTCGGCGGATTACGGCGACTCTTAGACCACAGGATATGCCACGTGCGCGGACCGGCAGCACTGAAGGTTTCTTTCTTCAGCTACATACTCAAGCATGATGACGAACATCCCTCTCAGACCATTACCATCTGATATTTTCGTTGCATACCGCCGACAAATAGCCCATGCAGTGCACAGCTCAAGGCCTGCAGCGGAAGAGTCGCAGGTTGAGGGAGCAACTGCATCGTCCACGTCCTTCGATAGTGAGCTTGATGCACTTCCGGTGCACCTTCAGATTGAAGTGGAGTGTAGAGAGAAAGTGCGATCGGCATCAGAAAGGAACAAGCTCACACGAAACCAGACGATGCAACGGAAGGTATATGCATGCCACCAAGCGCAGCTGTGCTAACTTTTACTTTCTCACACCAGTCAAAGTGTCTGTTCTGTGACTGAGGCAAACACCCTACAGAACTATGCGATGTAAGCGTCAGCCATCAGTATAAATTAAAAAGATTGGCAGCGGAACGACAATGTTTTAGTTGCACCATGAAGGGACATTTTTCTAGATATTGTAACCGTGACGTCAAATGCCGTAACTGCACCTGCCGACATGTGACATCGGTGTGCTATCCGATTGGTGTGCTATACAGATTGCGAAAACTGGACGCCAGCAGCCTGCACTGCCATACTCGGCCCGCTCTCGACACCGAAGTACTGCTGCCGACGTGCAGGCTATGGATTCATAGAAATAAACATGGCGGGATGGCGGGAGTCAGCGCTCCTTCATACGCGAAGATGTCTCCCGTACTCTTCGTCTGCGGCAACTTGGGAAGAAAAGCTTGCACCTTTACGCGTTCTGGAAGGATAAATAATCAAAAAGGGGATGCGGCATATATAGTGCAAGTGGATATATAAGTGCATATAAGTGCACTATAAGTGCATATATAGTGCACTTGTATATAGTACAAGTGCAAGCAACTAAAGTTTCCTTCATTTGTGAGGACATAGAGAATGTACCTACTGAGAGTGACTGTTACTTCAATCGAAGCCAGTGGTGAACCCATTGCAGACAAAGTTCTTCGGCCAGGCATGTCCGCTGTACCTGCTAGGAGCCGTCCACCTTTGGAAGGCCATGACAGGAGAGGTGCGTCGTCATCCCACGGGCACTGTTTCTGTCGCACTAAACACAGTTTTCGGTTGGATGTTTCAGGGGCCCCTGTCTGTACCCAGATCATCGGATCTCGCATCGAATGTCGCCGTGTTGCGAGCAAGCACCAGGTACGAGGCGGTGGGGGAAGTTTTTGAGAAATTCATGGATCTTGTAAGTATAGGAATTTCTGAAGCAAAGGCCCCAGATGACCAAAACAAAATGAGCGTATCATCCAAACTCTGGAAAGGCGATGACAGCGGCGAATCAACTCCAGGAAAACGGCATCAAGCTTTCCACAGGCGCAGGCACGATTTGAAAGCTACCACCATCCGTAGCGACCAGCCAAGGCCACAGGGCCCCAGTCAAAACATCGGACACTTGCGAGAAACTACCGGAGCCAAGGTATGCCATCTTCAGCAGTTGTGCCTCGGGGCTGCCGGCACAAACGCTCCCCACATGAAACGAGCCAAGATTGGAGCACGGAAGCGTCTCGATAGAGAAATTGTTCACAGCCCAAAGCAAAATGGGGCCAGCCGCGAAAAAGCGCCATTCGACTCCATCACGGAACAGGAGGCCACATGGGGACGTAGCATTTTTCTCACTCAACACCAAGCGACAGAATAAAGTTCAAGAGCAGTGTGGTTCTCAGGTTAAGGATTTTCCTGTGAAAACCGAACTTTGTTCACAAGGCGACCAAGATGGGCAGAGTCTTCGAGGGGTGCCAGGGCGCTGGAAATCGGCTCAAAGGCTGGCTGTACGGGCAATTTTCTGACTGATCAACGTCCCGACCTCGCTAATTTTGCCTGTTTGGGGGGTGCAGATGACGTTGCCTTTTATTCTGTCGGGCACAGAAAAGTAACGGAAATGAAGAAAAGGATGAATCACGGAGCAGCTATGGGCGACAGAAGAAAAGAAAGACGAGGATCATCGGAAGCCATGTTCATTATTAGCGGTCTAATGTAATGTAGTTTCTCTTTCTTTTGCTGTGTCTATGGACTCCTTTCTTCAACACAGCTTGAGTGACGCCACTAAAGCACTCAAGTAACGCCTATACCGAGACAGAAAAAAACATCTTTTGAGCGAGTTTGTAAATTATCTGATAGGCGTAGCGCAGTAATATCCGGCTTGGGTGCTCGGGGCCACTTATTTATAAGAGACATACATGCCTGTTGACTACGTTCTAACAGCATTTTATATTACGAAAAAATACGAAAAAGTTGCAGGGGATTGATTGATTGATTGAATGATTGATTGATTGATTGATTGATTGATTGATTGATTGATTGATTGATTGATTGATTGATTGATTGATTGATTGATTGATTGATTGATTGATTGATTGATTGATTGATTGATTTCAATGAGGTGGTTCAACGCCCAGGGAGGCGGTCATTTTTAGGGGGTCACCCATTCCCATGCCCCCTCAGTCTGCGTAATTACCATGTTATTTTCTCCCGAAAGACGCACGAAGCCTGCGATTTCGCCATTTCAGTGCCATTACAGTCGCGCCGGTTTAGAGCCTACATTCGTTGTCTTTCTTCTTCCGGGGGTGCTCGGGGGGAAGAGGTGCAATATTTTTTTGCGCTCCCAGCCCATGCTGGGAGCGCAAAAAATATTTTTCCACGCAAAAAAATGTCATTTTTCCGTGTTTTACATATACATACACTTCATTGTTTTGTACACGCAGTGGGATTGACAATATATTTTGTATTATTTTGTTGTTATTTTAGGCAGTCAAACATTATTACGAGGAAAGATAGCAACGATTTTATTCCCCTGTCTACCCTCTTAACCTCCAATTCATGGCGGCGCATGTACGCAGTGTTAAATGAGACGTACTCCTGCAAAAGAAGTCAGGATAGGGGTTCGTGGAGGCGGGCAACTGGTAGCGTGCTTGTATAACCAGGTAGGCCTGAAGCGCGGCTTCGGTCATGATATTGTTCGGTCACGCAGGTACATAGTCTTCTACCAACATGCGATGTTTCGTGTTACGTTGATCATCTATAGGTACCACGAGGCTGAGTGGGAAGCTATGTTACCCCACTGTTAATGTTCGCAGGCCGGTTAGCGGCCTGTCTGTCTCCTTAAGCACAACCGCCTTTCTCGGTAGAGCAGTTGTCTCACCCGTACGCAAGCAATTTTAAAACCGCGCTGCGGGTGGCTGGCGTTTGCGCAGCGACGGATACGATAAGCTGGTATTTCTAGAAAGGCGCGGCACATTACCCCACCTTAAGGAGGCACTGTGGGTGCAAAAAAAGAAATCAACTTAAAATCACCTCTGCGCCCCGTATGTATGGGCACCAGTCCGGTGTGACCACTATGACGTCACTGCAAAGCCCCTAATATTAGATCCTGTACGGAGCACACCTCTCTCAACCCGTTATTGGCCCGTTTCTGCAAGCATTGCGCGTCGTTTTTCTTAACGCACCGACACGAGCAATCTCTGCGCGGCTTTCATACCGCGAGATGGAAACGCGAAACGTATACAGGTACACCTCAAGCCTACAGATCCGCTCCCTCCACGACATTTACCGGCCGCTTCAGCGCAGTGTCATCACCATCTTCATAAGAAGGCCGCGTTCCCTACGCTAACCTTCTTTCACAACTCGGCCGAGTGCGTCCGCTGAAGAACGTTCGCTGGAGCAGCCCTATTTAGGCTTCCGCGTAGTAACGTCTTCCGACTCCCTTTTTAAAGGGACTCTCCAACACTTCCTCCGCTTCTGGAAGCACTGAAAAAGCTTCAGTTATCGCCGGCACGGAGCGGCAGTGCGCGATTTGCTCGTCGAGGCAGAACTATCCGCCTTCCGTTTCTGCGTTGCTTTGTGACGTTTTTCCAAAGTGGCTATCGAATGCGTTTATTGCTGCAGCTACCACTACACCGCTGTAATTACGTAATTCCAGCGGCCAAAGACGGCCAAGACCGTGAAAGAGAGAAAAATCCCTTGAGCAAGTTTCTAAGTTACCTGGTGAACATATGTAGCAGCAACTTTTGGCCGAGGTACTTTGCGGCCCCCTAATCTAAGTAGTGGATGTGCTGGTTGCCTACGTTCTGGAAGCATTTAAGATTTTTAAAAAAAAAGTCGAAAAAAGTGCTGCAGGGCTCCTTCGAATCGCAAACCGGTCTCCAATTGATGACTGGGCAAGCGGGATGTCTCCTTATCTATAGAAGGGCTTGGGGCTGCATGCCCACTCCGGGCGCTGAGAGCTGGAATTTCTGAGGAGCTGCAGGAACAAAGCTACGCTTTAAAAATACCCACGCCGTTGTCCCCACCCGCTTACTCCGCATTGTGCATTAGCGCCGACGCGTGAGTGGCTCTTGCCACCCAGAAGGCATGAAGCCAGTCGCGTCCGCAGCACCGCGCACGCTCTCCAGCGAGGCCATTCCGTGGAAGCGTGAATGGAAACGCAGTGCGAATCTGTAGCGAAGTGAAAGCCGCTGCGGCGGGGAGTCTTCCTCTCCTCAGTGCGCTGAGGTGTGCGTGCACGCGCCGCTGAGCTGAAGCAGCATGGCGAGCCTTCAATTAAAAGCCACGGTCGGCAGTGAGCTCTCGAAGCTTTGTTTACATCGGCGGCGCCCTTAATTAACGGACCGGGGGACGCTCCATTGAGCACCCTCGCGCGAACCCTTCCACGTGTTTGTGCTACCGGAACACGAGAGACTAGCGCGAATAAAGCACGAAAATGTGCGTGCGGACAGAAATCGGGGAGCTCGCAGGAGGCTAGCTGCTGTCAATAAAGTTTTCTGCGCTCAATAGTGCACGGTAACCCCGTGTCGAGCTCAGGCGAGCGGCCTTCTTTGAAGCGCGAGGCGCTTTCGCTGACATGGCCCCCTCCCCCTTCCCCCTCCCTTTCGAAGTTCGCGGCTGCGGTGAAGACGCAACTCTGAGGCGAAAAGCAAACACGACCGGCGGGGAAAGCACACTTTGTTTCTTCTCCTCTCTCCGTTTCTCGCTCGTTTTATTGTTCGCTTCTTTTCTCGGGCCCTTGTTTAGGGGAATAATTAACGCGCACTTTGTGCGAGACAAAGCACCGCACTTTGGGCGGTGAAATTAACCAAGAAATTTTTTTGGTGCACTGGTGGTAAGCTGGCGTGGTAAGCGAAAATGCTCGAGAGCGCCTCCCTCCTCCACGACCGTTTGTTTTTTCATGGAATTTTTGCTCTGGTTGTCACACACTTCTGTGTATGCGCGGTGTGTAAGAAGCAGCCGCTGCGCGGGTTCTTCCGCCGTGTATGTGCCTGTCATTTCTTGCCAGCGAGTGGGTCTTTGTTTGCGAAACGCGCTGTCCCGACTAAGCTGTACCACGCGTATAGGGGCTTGTCAGATTACAGACTTAGGCAGCCCTCCCGGCTCTTTGTTTTACGCCCGATCGGAGATAGGCAGATGATTAGAGAGCAGCCGACAGCTCTCGAAACCGCACGAGCGTGCAACTGGTTCGGCATTCTCAAGAACCGTTACAATGAACCACGCTAGAGTGGGCAGCTATGTACATCAATAGCCGAAACAGACATCGTCGGTGATCCATGAATGGAGGAGCTCAAAGCGAACAAACGAGCCAGCCGGAAGAGGATTCCTCGTCTTTCTTATCTGGCCCTTACTGTTTCCATAAAATAAGCTTGCGCCTTCGTTGATGGGCACGTAAAGATAGAAAGACTGGCGACCTAAAAGCAGCGAGCATTACAGGGGAAGCTCTAACAAGCGCGTCTTTGTTTCTCTCCACGATTTCCTCAAGAACGCGTTGTCGCCACCCCAGGGCATAACCATGGCCGTCAATTCCAGAGCAGCATTGCAGCTAACAAGTTTTTCGAAGTTGTTGAAAGAGCGAGACAGTTAAGACTCAAGTTTTTCAAGTGATTTGTTTGGGTAGTAGTGAAGGCACTCCCTCCCTCCCTCTCTTTCTCACTTTCACCGTACAAGGTATAATTGAGTACAAACACAAACTGTTTTGCGTTGTGAGTGGTATATATATACAGCAGACGTGGATACAGTGTTGCCAGCCATTTCTGGTAAACATACCTACAGTTCGCCCTGAAACCCCATGTTCATGCTATATCATTTTAAAAAGTGTTTGCAAACGTTCCTAGCCGAAATAAAAACAAAAGTTGCAAAATGCCCCTTACGCCTAGCACAGAATACCGCAGCACGAAAAGAATTTTGTGGTTATATGAAGTTAACAATTTTTACTTACCCCGTTTTATTGTTTCGTTTACTCACCAGTTATACTGGCGAGCGGTTTTGAACTGACTGAAAACACACTGCAGCCAGAACTTCTGCGCATTTTTGTGAATAAGTATCTCCATTGCAACTTTCTATTTTTTTCCCCTTGTTTTTAACGCTGGGCCTACAGCGGGTTTGCAAATGTAACAAACTTGGTGACCAAATTAATGTTACCCCTTACAAGCGGAACAAGCGGCAATCGCTCTCGCCATAACGCAAACTACAGCCAAAGCCATCATCCCAGATCCGCAGCAAGCGTGCCGTAACTTCTCGTGCGGGAGAATTCACCTGACAACACACCACATCTTCTGCCAATGTCCACCATATATATACATCATGATCATATGAGCACCCGCCCACTCTGCCGGGACGGCAGAGTGTGCGGGTGCGCATATGATCGAAACGGCCCACCTGTTGACCCGATAGTTATCACGCCGGACCCTGAGAAGCGTGCAGGATAGGCCAACCGCGTTGATCACATATGAGATAACTCAGGACTATAAGTTAGAACGCATCACCTATCCAGCACCGCATAAACGCCTAACGAAGGAACATGAACGGCGGCTCCGTGAAATCCAGACAAATACCTTTCCCGATCCCACTAAATGCAATATATTGCACCCCACCGTATATTACCCTGTATGCCACTTCTGCGAAGCCCACGGAACGCGCTTTCGTATGCTAGGGGGCTGCGACCATGCCCCACTACATTGGCTCAATCCCTCGCTTTCCTACGAGCTTTGGGAGAGAGCTCTTACTAGCTCCGAGTTCAGTGATCAGGGTCTGCTGGTGTTGAGGGCTGTTGGGGCTGGGAAAGCTCAAGGGGTCTCGGGCTGAGGAATCCTCCCCGTTGCTTTTAGTAATCAACACATTTACTCTCTCTCTCTTTCGCTCTCTCTCTCTCTCTCTCTGAAGTGATGTATATAATAATTATACAAATTTAAAGAATACTTCGGGCGGTTTCTTTTATTTTTCAAGGGGGAGGGGGCAGGGTCAGTTGCTCCTACTTACGGAAGAGCTACAGGCGCAATCGTCAGTATTGCTTATTAGTATTCAGTGCCACTACATTGGTGTTTCTAGCAGTTTTAACATGCTATAAGCACCACCATCAGGCGTTTCGATACAAGACTCGACGTTGAGAGCTTTTGTGGCTAAAGGAGCGTACACCATAGTAAAGGAGGGAGGTCGATGAAGTATGGGAATGAAAAGTTAAGATTTTTACACAGACGTTCTTGACAAAATTATGAAAGATTTAATGCTGCCAACGCATTTTTACACAGGCATACCACGTTTTTCCCCTTCTTCTGCGTAGCCGCTTTGCGTTGGTCCGGTGGAATGGATGAGCAGGCATATCTATGCTGCAAGATGCACGCACACAGGTCGCACATACCGGAACGCTCCCCCCCCCCCCCCCCCTTTCCATCGAACCCGTAATGGTATTGCAGAAGACCTACCTATATTACCCTGACACCTACAATGTCAGAACCAACCTGCAATGCCGCCAATAAAAGCGGGCATGCAGAGATGAAAGGGGGCAGCCGATCCCGCGACCAAATAGCTTCCGCGAGGGGACCCGGGCCGAAGACAGGGTGTCTGCAAATACCAAGCTATACCACAACAGGCAGTCGATGCCTCGTTGCTGTGGACGAGGAGTTCGAAGCCTGTCCGTTCAAGGAGCCCCCGTTGCTCTAGCGAGACGAGTCGATCTGCACAGGAGGTGATTCGCGCGGTGAGCTGCACTTTTCTGGCGTCTCAACACGGAAGACGAGGGCCATCCACCAGCAACGGTAGACGTAATAGAATTGGGTTTCCATCGGTTATTCGACAGAAGCACAAGAGCTCTTTGGTCACCGAAGCTGAACTAATCCAGCTAAAGCTGCCATCTAGAAACCCTTATGACTCCCTGAACACCCCTCTCCAGCAGCGTCGGGCGATTGCCCAAGGTTGGCAAGGAAAAAAGTAAAGACGGAGTTTCCCGTCCAGAATTGCGGAGGGCAAGGAGAGCACCCGCCTGTCATCTCCTTCGATTAGTCGGACGGGACAGTTCTAACTGAGCCATGCCGCCGTTAGCAAACGGGAACATTCCCACCCAGCCGTTGCAGATACGGATGAACAAAAATCTTCCGCGCGTCGCATGAACTCAAATGCAACTGCAATGAACACTCAAGTTTTTAAGTTTTTAATGTAACATTGCCGCACTGAAATTGATACATTCTTTAGTTTTTTCATGTACTGTTCCCATCGGCTGCCTATGACGCATCAAAATGTCGCGCGTTCTTTTTTGTTTGTTTGTTTGTTTGTTTGTTTGTTTGTTTGTTTGTTTGTTTGTTTGTTTGTTTGTTTGTTTGTTTGTTTGTTTGTTTGTTTGTTTGTTTCGCCGATGTGCGTGTAGGCTAACACGCTGCTGTTATATTTCTCTTGTTTGGTCATTGCACCTCTGTAGTGCTTCGTTCACACTGGTAGTGCAAGGGCGCCATTCGTTTTTCATGTGGCTCGCGCGACCCCACGATGTTATTTTTCATTTGCTTTCGCTTTGAGTTTGCGTTCTTCCTGTTGCTGCAGGAACGGCTGTTTGAAAAACGGCTTGCAGTTCTGAAAGGCACTTATAACGTCAGCTGCCTTTTCTCTTTCTTTTGTTTTTTTGTCAGACTGGAGTGGTTCGCCGGCCGGCCTGAGACCTCCTCCTTCTTGGACAAACGCCTCTCCAGATCTTCTGCCCCCACCGCCGTCGCAAGGAAGGAGACTCCACCCGTACGACTTCGGCCCTTCTCCCCGCCCTTTTTTAAGCGAAGCTTATATGCCTAGGGTTCCACATATTTTTTTATGTCCGCGAACAAAACCTCCAGGGGCACCACGTGTCTTTGAAGCGCGAGGCGTTCTATAGCGCGAGGCGTTGGAAAACGAATGTCTCAATGTGTCTGATATTAGTACGTGGTCAGCACGGAAGCCTACCGTCGTTCAAAACATTCTTTGGACCTCAAGCTTTTTCGCCTTATCCCTTGGACTTGCATTAGTTTTTTTAGTAGATTTGTTATACATAGGCACCACTTTCAAGAACAGTAGAGCCAAAATAAAAGTGTGTGCGTGTATGTATGTGCCTCTTTTAGAGATGACCACCGTTAACGCCCAAGAAAAGTTAAATTTCCTCATATTTTTCTTTCACCTGTAAATTCTGCATTGCCTCTATGTCGTGTGCTACAGAGCTTCGCCGGTAATGCCTTCACAGAGTAGAATGCCTTCTATTTTTTTTCTTTACTGTTTTAAATGCCTTTTGGGTAAAAAAATAGTGAAGTTTTTTGTAAATTTTTGTCACAACAAGGGCGCACCGTGCACACGCCATGCCGGTTTGTCCTATGGGTAGGTGCCTTCGCGTACGTGAAGAAAGGCATTATAACCTCGGATATGTAGGAAGCACATCGCCCGAATTTATCTGCACAGCATGCACGACTTTCGGAGTGGGCGTTACAGGATTTTTGTTTTTCTCAAGAGCGCTTCTTAGCTGACTCCAAGCTGCAAGTCGGTAAGACATCGTCGATTTTGGGTGTCGCGGTCAGGGTATACCCTGTGGAAACCTGGTACGCTGCCCTTAAAAAAAGCAGTGGGTGAGTTCGCCCCGTCTTGGAGGCTTTATGCCGACGTGATTTGGGCGGGGTCTATGACCGCGATGCGGCTGAGATCACGAAGCCTTTCGATGCATTGCGTGCGTACATTACTCTGTCGTGAGCTCCACCTGATCGTAGCTACCATTTCCTGCGTCCAGGAACCTACGCAAAAAAGGTGCAAGCCCAGACGATTCCACATGAAGGCTCACCGAACGAAGCGCCCTTCTTTCAAGGCTTCCAGCGTGCTTCCTGCAGTTTAGCCCCGCAAGTGGAGTTGCCACCGGCGAGAGTGCATTACACGCACGTAGTTAAGGGTAAGGTGACCAGCCCAGCCAAAGCGGAACAGCACGCGCAGGATGGCATGTAGGTGAGGAGCTTGCTCTTAAAGACCTTAAAAACCACGGAGGCTTCCAGCACGGTACCGATCGCCGAGACCGAGCCGCGTGTTTTTCTCAAGAACCAGCAGGATGACCATATGGGTAAACCAGGAGACAGGGGTGGGAAGTTTACGGAGGTTCTGCACGCTAAGCCAATGAGAAAACGGCAGCAGCTAGCGTCTGAGCTGGCCGCGTCACCGGTTCGGGTCGATCTGTAGTTGGGTAGCTTGGTTTGTTCCGCAGCTGGTGGTTTTGTACGTTTCTATTCAACACTGTTTACGGAATTTTGCCTCTTTCTGTGCCGCTTTTCTCCTTTGCCGATCTTTCTCTGCCAATTTTCGCCCTCTTTCTCTGCCTCACGTCATTTTCTCTCACTATCGATGCTTTCAATCGTCGCTGTTTTTTGTTGTATTCCTAAGCAAGCTGTTGTAATTCACTTAGCCAACGCAGACATTTCGTGCCTTCAGGAGACGTACATCCATCGGCTCTCTCACTAAACTCGTTCAACGCTAGATTCCAGACGCTCTCCTACTGGAGCTACGGTGCTTCGGGAAGCCATCATTTTCTTCCCTTGCTTTAGCGGTTCTCTTCTACGGTACTTCAGGTAGTCTGTGTGGCAGACTGCTCGTGATTCGGGCGTACGTATTGCCAATTCTCACTCACCGAATCGAGGCCCCAAACAAGTTTCATTCTTTTTGCACCTTGACGTTCAGGTGATAGGCGCTCTTCAGCTGTCCTGTGTTCGTATTCACAGGGAGAGGCTCCCGCCTCGTGATCGCTCTAAACAGAAAGGGTGGGATGATTCCGATGGGGCGCGTTAACTTCGTGCGCTGGTGGAAGCGCTTGGAATAATGTGCGAATGGCTGCCCGGTTCTCCTGTCCGCTCAAGTCAGCTCACGCTTTCTCATCCCTCACTCATTCCTGCACTCTGTTCAAATGACAGGCTCTTCCTCTAGGGATGACAAGAGTGTTTTCTGCACACATGACCTGTGGCACCTAAATTCTAGCCTTTTACAGGATACAGAAATTGAAGCTGAGATTAAGGGGGCATGAATTACACTTGACATAGCTAGATGGGGTGACCTCAATTGCAGTGTTCATGCGTGTTTTGAGTGTGCGGGTCCACGCAAAGATAAGGTAGGGAGACGGGATCTTCAAGCCTTCTTTGACGCTAGTCTTCTGTTCTCTCGGCCAGTTCGCGTGCCGTTGTGTCACTGCGGCACTGCTCCCCCCTCCCCACCCCCCCTCCGTAAAGAACAGCCAGTGTTAGTGTCGTGGAGGTGGGAAAGTGTGAGGGTCATGGCGCGGACTGAGTGGTGGCAGATCAAAAGCTGATCTCCCAAGCATCTGCTACGGCTTCGCCTTGCTCAAAAACCAAGTCGCTTTGTCCACTGTTTTTGACCTTTCCTCTTTCGGTGTAGTAACTGACCCAAGTCAGGTTGAAAGAATTACTAGCCTATTGTCCGTAGACCTTTATAATCCTGGTGATTCAGGTGTAACTTTCTTTCCGTTCTTGCCTCTAGTGGACGAGTCATTCGTAGATAATGCGCCCATCTTGGCGGAGAAACTGCTGCATGCCCTCAAAAGCTGTATTAGAAGTCGCAGTCGTTGCTGGGACGGCATCCCACCCGAAGTTTCAGGGTGTGCTTCGGGTTTTCTTTTTTTAACTAACCTTGTGAATAAGGCGCTGCATACAAGCGTTCTTCCAGCCTCTATAACAAAGGGTTCGATAAATCTCCCGTGCAAAAACGGGACTCCGTGATCAAACCTTCAAACCTTGCGCCTAATTACCATTCCGAACGCGGATTATAAGCAAATAAAGAGAACACTAACTAATAGACGAGCTCCTGCCTTAACTGAAATGTTTGGGGTCTACGAGGCCAACCGTGTTCCAGAGGCATGCAGCCTCACTGCCTAGACTTGCACTCAAGGACCTCTTGGCGGGGGCTGGCCAGCGTGGACTACAGACCCTCGTCTGTTCTTTTGATCAGAAAAAATTAGTGCCCTTCCACTCTGTGAACGAGGATGACCAGCGAAGCTGGGCGCAGCCCAAGGAGTACACGAAACAAAACACGTTTGTTGGCAATTTGCGATTGAGCATACTTCCTAGCTAATTGGCTGAATGAAATGTAACAGAATGGTGAGCTGGGCAAGTTGGTTTGACGTCATTCTAGGCAACAGCGCGAAAAAAGACCTGGACGAAGGTAACAGACAAGACGAGCGCTGACTCACAACTAGTTTATTCACGGGATCCGTGCGGGAAATAAACGTTTACAACAGAAGAGAGAGAGAGAGAGAAACAAAACATTCAAATCAAGCACAAACCCTCGTACCCCCTCCACCACATAGTCAGCACTCAAAACCTTAACATGAAACTCATGAAGCATGACCAAAGGGCCACACCGGGCTGATAACTGGGATACAAAACATCGGAACATCAAGAATAACGGCACGTGCTAGCTACGTACGCATATTCTTTGTCACACAGCGCAGTGGACGTTTGGCTTACACAATTAGCTCCCAATTTCCTGATGTGAAACGCTTCAATAATGTCCCGGCCTGTCGGCCTGGCGTGTATGGAAAGAACAGTTGTTTCTTTTAGCAAAGGATAGCAGCCGCATGCGCGGCAGTGGTCTGCTAGCCGGGAGTAGGTGGTCGCCTTTAGCGACCTTCTGTGCTCGCCTAGGCGAGTGTTGACACATCGACCACTGTGACCTACGTAGCTCTTGCCACAAGACAGAGGAAGCTGATACACTATACCCGTCTTCCACGGGACAAAGCTTGGTCGGTGTTTCACACCACAGCTACCCTCTGTGCGTTTGCCCTCTGCGCGGCTGCGCACTTGAGCACACATCTTGGTAAGCTTATGTGGCGCAGAAAAAACCCCACCGACACCATAGCGCTGCGCTACGTTTTTTAGCCCATGGGACAGCCTATGTGCGTATGGTACAACAGAAAACCGATCAGGCTTCACTGCAGGGACCAGAGCATCGGCCAGGCCCGAGGCCAGGAGGCGCTTAATCAGTTTTTCGCATGCGCGTGAGAGTACATGTTGTACTCTTCTGATGTAAACGTTTATTTTCCGCACGGATCCCGCGAGTAAACTAGTTGTGAGTCAGCGCTCGTCCTGTCCGTTACCTTCGTACACGTCTTTTTTCGCGCTGTTGCCTAGAATGGCTGAATGAAACTTCGAAGGACTACAGTTTTACTATAGGGGAGAAACATGGGGCAGGCCGTCAGTTTCCCTCCCGCGTAACAGGCATCTTGCAGTTTGTGTAACCCAAAGCCAAACAGCTCGACCACGGAGGACAGCAGACAGATCGAATCGGTCCGTGAGACGTACACGTTGAGATCTCCCCCAGCAGAACGGGTATGTGAACGGTGAGCGGTTGAAGTCTGCCTGCGTGTGCACGCCCCGAATGCACGCATAAAGATCACAAGGGGTAGCTCAACGCCGCGCGTTGCGAGCAGGAAAAGACGACTCAAAAAATGAGCGGCGGCGGTGGAGAGGACAGTAAAGTGGGACTGTAACCATACTATCTTCGTAGATGACCACGGCCGGCCCTCGCCGAGGTGGTGACGGGAAATGGCGACTATACTTCGGAGAGCATGAAGATCGCTCAAGCTACCGAGAGAGGGCAGCACGAATCCACTGAGCTAGAACGTGTTTCGGCCTTGGTTTAGGCCGTTTGGCCAGAGTGTTCGGATTCCTGCGAGGTCTTGGGAAAGGCTGCCGTCCTGAACGTGAACAGTTCGCGAGACAACGAGGTAGGAGCAGTTGAAAGTGGCGACATCGCGATAGAGCGTGTCGAGTCCACTTCGCAAGTACAGGCAGCCCAGTTCAGGCAGCAAGTCAAGGCAAGTCCAGGCCTCAGTCAGTTGAGCTTGTTGTGGTTACGGCACAAGAGTTTGACTCGGGCGACTTTAGAAGCCACCATGGGCCTAGTGCAGCACTGGCAGCCGGGAAGGAGAAAGGTCGCACCCTTCAACGTGTACTTACCGAGGCTTCCATGGATAACCAGAGAGGAGAACCCTTCGGGCAAACATGTGGCGAATGTTTTAGAGTGGGCACGCCGAGGGGTAATGCCGTGGGATTGCGTTGCCCCTTGTTCAAGCGCTGGAAAATGCGGCCCACTCCTCCGCGCGTTCAACATTTGTCGCAGGGAATGACCAATGTCCCCTTACGCGGTCGCTGCAGCCTTCAGAGAACGGGTGACCTAAGGTGTGTTTCAAAACGGGGAAGCCCAGGATAATGCCGGGAGCTCAAATCGGAGCTCTCGAGGGAAGAAGTCGCCTCCAGACGGGTAACGTTCTCGATTGCTTTGCTCTTCCCGACTCAGGTTTCGCCTTTACTATTGCGTTTCTTTTTGTGCGTGACATTTCCGTTGACACGAAACATCAGCCTTTCAAATTTGTACCCTTGGCTAAAGTACTGCATGGACTAAAAGTTCGCGTAGCAAGTTAATCGCGTATTTCTGTCGTAACTCAATGCCTGGTAAAGTCCCAGTGTCAGTGTGGATTTGTCTTCGCACTTGTCAGAGACACGGTCGTCTTTTCGGTGTTGTTTTTTTCACTTGCGTGACTGAGCCAGAGCCGTTCGAGTGGAGCTCTTCGCACACTGCACACTACCCGATTAAGCTAGCCTCAGCTTCAGCAGAGCCACCTGAGACCAGCACGACGTCGTTCGGCCCAGGCCTCGGGATGGGCGTCTGCCGAGGACATCGCATCAAGAGCATCTGCAGCGTCTGCAGTTGATAACCCTTATCCATCGGGTTTTCAACCCCGCGGTGGATTAGGTGTTACGATTCAGCGCGGCATTCTTTACCGTTACCCTGTGCGCGCGTGACACGCCGGCTGTTTTGTGTGTTGCGGTGAAGCCAGCTCATCAAACAAGTTTCGACACGTTCGGCTCTGTCCTTCGCCGGGCCCTAGGGGCCGGTAACTGCCGCCCGCGGAGGCTGCAAAAACCAGTAAGATCCGAATCCAGCAAAGGCGTATTACGTTGGCCCCCTCTTCCTCCTCCCTCTCACTGGCACAACGTGCACCGGCTTCTGGAGATATTCGTCGGTGATTCTAGGTACTCTAATACTGAATCTGGGGAATATTTTTAGATGCGACGCATCTCTTGCTCGGGGGTATGTCCCTCCATTGTCGTTGTCGCGCCGTTGTCCGCACGCTCACTGCACATGCGCAATTTCTCCTCCGTTCTTCTCGCCAACAGCTGTGTGCAACGCGCTCTCTCTGTCTCATTATCATAACAGCTGCGCGCGCTTCGCTGACGCTTCTCTCTCGCATTTGCTCTCGCTGCGCATGCGCAACTCTCCTCCGTTCGTCTCCTCTCCTTCAAGTGCTGAATATAAAGCGGTGAGCGCGCTGCGCCGGTTCAGTCAAGTGCGTTCGCTTGACTGCGCTTGACTTTGCTTGTGCTTCGCTTGACGACGACGACTCCGTTGCTTCTTCCAATGTAGTGCGATGGAAGCAACAGTCCTGTCAGCGAGTGGTTTGACACAATCGAGTACCAGCGTCAATCCAAACGCTGATGGCAACTCTCTCATGTCGCGTATGCATGTGCATGAAAAGTAAAATTACGCCCATCTTCCCGCGTATGAGAACACCCGCATGTGATGGAATGCATCATACGCGTTCACAACACGTTTCACGCGATTTAGAGAATCAACCCAATAGAAACGCCAATTGAACCACCCCGATGCGTCGCATCACATCAGGGTTCATATATATATATATCATATATCATATATATCATATATATCGATGTTGGAAGCGTGTTAAAACAAATTTGCCGATCCCACGCAGAAGTGGAAATCGGCGTAACGCGAAGCCTTCTTCGTGGCATACCTGAGTTTAAATGAACTGACGTGTAATATTATTTTGGGAGGGTTAGTGTGATTGGCGTGGTTGCTGATTATTCAGAACGGCGAGCAGTGGCGTGTGCGTCGATAAATACGAGACATAAGGAGAAACACTCAAAGTTTGAATCTCCCAGGCGAACACGCATCAACTACAAGCGCACACAACGTGATACACGCAGGAATTGGGATTTCACCAGGCGCCATGCTCCAACCCTCGCAAGTCGCTGCCCCAGCCAACCCCGCGGGCACGATAAGCAAAGGCTAGCTAGCGTTGTCGGTAATAAGATAAAACCCAACAGCTCACTATGCCAGAAAGCAGAAGCAGGCACCTCCAAACCTGGCTGAAGGTCCAAAGAAAGCTTCGCTTTAAAAGTGGAGGATCCCTCGCAGATGTTGGAATGGGCGTAAGGCGAAGATCAGCCATTGTGGCGTACCTGGGTTGAAATGAACTATCGTGTGACATTTGTTTGAGTGTTATTCTGCTTGGTATAGTTGCTGATTACTCACAACCGTGAGCCGTGGCGAGTGCCTCTAGAAATACGAGACGTCGGGAGTAACATTCTAAGTTTCAGACTCTCTGGCGAACACGCCACCATTTCGAGGCGTAGAAATTTGAGCGCGCACGAACACGCAGAACACTCAGGGACTGAGCGCCCCAGGCGCCTCCCCTCTCCTGCCAGTAGCGGTCGGAGGAAGCGAGCGTTATATCCGTGTAACTTGGCCACGCCCCCCCCCCTCTCCCCCCACCTGCCGTTAGTTGCTTAACTAGCCCCGCGGTCGCGGAAGCGGAGGCCAGCTAGCGTTGTCGGGTGTAAGACACAAACCAGGAGGGCACGATGCCAGAAAGCAGTAGGTATCCCCGAACCTGGCTGAAGAGCCAGAGAAAGCATCGCTTTAAAACTATTGATTGGTGGTTTCAATCTCGAGAGCAGAAGCTGAAGCAAAGAAGCTTTTGTGTCGTTAGACTCGTTGCCCCATACATTAATAATTTGAATGAAATGGGAATTTTGAAGAAGCCATTTATACACGCTCAGGGAACGCCTATCTTTCCAAACATTATTTTTTCTTGTATACCCGCTCTGGCATCGCTAGATGGCGACACCACGACTAAATACCCCAGAAGGGTACCATCGGACAAAAAAAATTACGAGCGCGTTTCTAGCGAACTAACGAGATTAACTGACGCGTGATTTTCAGACCAAGTGCGACAAGGCAGATAGGATTAGGCTGCTTTCCAGTCCCTTTTCGTGGTTCTCACGGAAAATCTGGATATATTTCCTTTCTCCCTTCCTTTCTTCCTTCCTTTCCTTCTTTCTTTCTTTCTTTCTTTACTTCTTTCTTTCTTTTGCCTTCCTTTATCGAGATAAGAGAGCAAGCACTTAAAATGGAGAGCGTGAAGCTTTAAAGGCCTGCACATTGTGAGACTTGGGATGGCTGACGATGTAGAAGACCAAAAAACGGCTGACTTTTTATCAGAACGTGCGCATGAAATGCGGCAAAGAACGTTCGTCCGGCCCTTCATCGAGCCATGGAGAGGAAACAAGAAAAATCAAAAGGGCAGAGCGGAAAATATATATATATATATTGTTACACAAAATGTCAGGACTGCTTCACTGTGAAGCAGTGACTGTGACTGCTTCACTGTCAGGACTGCTTCACCGTACAGTGAAGCAGTCCTGACATTTTGTGTAACAATATATATATAGTAAGGAAATGAGGGGCTCGTATATATATATATCTATATATATATATATATATATATATATATATACAGTAAGAAATGCCGGCAGTCTACAACGCCAAAGAAGGCATAGGGGAATGGTTACACAATTTTTTACCGTTAGTGACATTAAATTATTTTTTTAGTTTATTAATTACGTGAGAAAGAAAGAAAGAAAAACACGCGCCCAGAGTGGGGACCGAACCCACGCCTAACCATTCCCCTATGCCTTCTTTGGCGTTGTAGACTGCCGGCATTTCTTACTGTACTTCCTAACGAGCCCCTCATTTTCAGAGCCCTATATATATATATATATATACATATATATATATATATATATATATATATATATATATATATATATATATATATATATATATATATATATATATATATATATATATATATATATATATATATATATATATATATATATGGCGTAACTGATTGTAGCACTCTCTCATGTCCGCCGAACTATGCAGGTTACAGGCGCCATATTCTTAAAAGGTCTCTGACGAAGCCACACTATGAACACTTCAATTCGCTCCATAATTGAAGCGTGAATTCGGGGAATCCTCTGTAGCCCCAGGCTGAATAGGCAAGGAAAGGGGGATTCCCCGAACCAGATGCGGACAAAACAAATCTGCAACTAGATACAGAATTCTGATCGAATCCGATATACGGGCGGATATTTTCTCTTGAACGTTCGTTCTGTGAAAATACAAGTGAGGATAAAGCAAATTTGGTCGCGCGATCAGCAATAAAAAGGATACGTTCTTAATTATTCTTTTTTTTATTTGCGAATCGATTTACTTCTTACCCACCTGAAGGCTCCGAAACGGGCTCTTTGGTCGTAAATATTTACACGGATATATAGCCACCGGCTTCATTCAAAAATCGATAACGCCCGTGTGTTCGAGATTTCGACGCGCGTTAAAGATCCCCAAGTGGTCAAAATTAATCCGGAGCCCTCCACTACGGCGCTCCTCATCGCCTGTGAAGCGTCGGTGCGTAAAACCCCATAATCAATCAATCAATAAATTTATTCAATATCGTCAGCCCGTGTGCATGCACCACCACTTAGCATTTTTAAAATACTGTGTAACCTCGGTAAACGGAACTCACCTAAATGAAAATTTCCAGTTATACGGTAGAACTGTGTCGGAGTTGTTTGTTTTTCTATTCGCTCAACGTAAAAATTTTCCCATGAAACGGAACAAAGATTTCTTCACTCCAAATAAAAGCAGCCGTCGAGTCAGTTATGACTGCTCGAACTGCAAGCTCGACGTTGCAGTTTTTTTTAAGACGATAATCTTTGTTGGGCTACTTAAACTCGAAAATTTTGGTAGATGTCCCTCTATTACACGAATTTTTGAACTAGAAGTTTATATAGCCACTACATCTCGAAACACTACTGAGCAAAAAGAAAACATGCATAATTGAGGCAAAACATCAATGCACAAGAGCAAATCGCAGTTTCTTTAAGTGAAAATCCTCTTAGTTGCTTTTAAGCGTACTCCTATTTGCAGCGTTTCCTCGATCACTGTCAAGTGATATGCACGAATGGCGCTTGTTTTAGTACTTCTGTTAATCAATTAACACAGCTCTGCTAACTCCACTTGATCCACTGAACTTGACACTTTCATGTTTTTACGTTTCGCAATTAGCTCCTTCGTTTTCTTAGTTAGTTTTCCAGTTTGTTTCCTACATGCTGCTTCTCCTATACAGCTGCTGCAGAGTCTGTTATCACCCTTGTTATAGGTTGCCATTTAGCATGTCTACACTATCCTGGTTCTCCTCGTTTAGAAGCGCAAATTTGTTTTGAAGAGTTATTTCAAACTCCTCCGTCCAGGTTCTGACTGACTCCATGCTGGGTTTCTTAATTTTCATGAGTTTCCTTCTTTTTCTTTTGAGATCCAGCCTTACTTTGCATCTAACCATCATTTGATCGCTGCTCCGAATCTTACTTAGCACCTCTTAGCGCAATACCTGGGTCACCACATAAAATGAAGTCAATTTCGTTTTTTGTTCTTCTATCAGTACTTTTCAATGTCCATCTCCTATTATTTCGTTTGTAGAAGAATGTGTTCATCAACCGCAGGTTATTTCTCTCCGCAAATCCCCCCAGTGTATCTCCTCGACGTTGCGACTGTCTATTCTGAAGCTTCCCACTGATTTTTCTCTTATGTTCTTCTTACCGACTTTTGCGTTAAAGTGTCCCATCACAATCGTGAAGTGTCTTGCTCCCTTCTTCATGGCTGAGTCCACGTCCTCGTAGAAGATGTCTAAGGCTTCATAATCGTAGCTAGTTGTTGGTGCATAGGCCTGTACTATCTTCAACCTGTGTCGCTTGTTTAGCTTCATCACAACGGCCGCGACCCTTTCGTTAAAGCTGAAGAATTCTTCCCCGTTCCTTGCTATTGCTCTGTGGATTAAGAATCGTACTCGGTGTTCTTTATTCTCTTGTATTCCTCTGTAGCACAAAATATCCCCGCTAGTGAGCTCCGTGAAGTTTTCTCCTGTTCTAATTTCGCTTAACCCTATGATATCCCACCTAATGTCCGAGAGCTCCTCTAGTAATACAGCTAAGCTTACCTCGCAAGGCAGGGGTCCTGCGTTGAACTTTACCAGGGTCAAGTTCCAAAGGCAACCTGTGCGTACCCACAGATTCTTAGCACCCTCTGCTGTAGCGCTGGCCTGACCGCCGTATTGGTCGGGTGTTCTACAGCTACAGGGGAGAGAGGGCCGAAATTTGCTTTCGGAAGACAAAATAAATCTGCGCTTGGTATTTGCTGTAGCAAATAAAAAATACGCGTTGAAAACAATATTCTGACCCAAAATTACAAGAAGAGCTGGCGCGAACGTGGACCGCGTGGCAGGGTTCCAAGTTCAACAGTAACGAAAGGTTCCAGTAGATGGTGTATGAGCAGCGGAGCGCGGAAAAAAATGAATTGAATTTATCAAACCTCCTCCGTGTTTATCGCGGGAGGACCGAACGAGAAGGGAAGAGCGTGAGAGGTGGGCGGGGGACAGGAGAGAGGCATTTACGTGGGAAGGGCGCGCGGCAGGAGATCTTTTGACTACATTTTCAGTGAAGTGAGCTCATAACTCACGCGGTTAATTTTTTTTCGAACAAGACAAAGGTCCACAAATATTTATTTGTAACCTGGCGGACACCAATTCCATTATAAAAAAATGGACTAAAGAGCTTAAGCAGTCAAAGATTTACTCCCTATTTAACACAAAAGTGTTTTATTCCGGGGTACACAAACCTTTGGTGTGACTTCATGTCCGTCACGGAAGTCACACCAGTAGAACGAAGCAAGCGGCCTGTAAAGGGTGCACCCTTGCACATAGGGTTTTCTTACGGGGAAGCAACCGTTAGAACCAAAGGGTACGTTATACTTAGGGTTGTTCGTTTTCGGGTTTTATATTGTAACACGACAGTGTTTTATCGCAGGGTACACCAAGATTTCACTGACGTCATATCCGTCACGGAAATGACGCCAGTACACCTTGGCCAAAGCGACCCGCCAGCAGGACGTCGCTCGCCAAGCACACCCACAAGACAGCCACTGACCCGCAAATCATGTTCAGCTGCAGATTTCGCTGCACATTTCACTTTCGTGTTTTACCGATTCCTATCACAGAGGAATCAACCACATTTTTTTTCACCCTTCATAGAGAGGCGGTTCGAATGTATGTTTATGGGTATATAAAGCTGTGTTTGTCGGCCCTCTGTCTTTAGTCAGAGTTTCCGCAGATGTTTATTTCTAGAAACGACGCCGGAACATGCTCTGTGGGAGTATTTAGCACTGCAAGGGACCATCACGGTAAACGGAGCTTCTATAAAACGGAAGGGATGTTCCCGGTCCCTTCAGGTTTCGTTTAGCGGCGGTCCGCCGTAATTTGCATTAAAATATTACAAGACTTTCAAAGTGGAAGAGGGAGTACTTGTGTACGCGCAGGGAATACAGCAATGATTGTACGCTTCATTTCTGACCAACAGTTTCGGCATGTTCTTTTCAAGGCCTAATGTAAGTGACTACTCAAATATGCACGACTCGCTATCTCACTCACTTTTCACTTAAAAATAAGTTCGAGTTATTTCTTGCACATAGCATTTAAATGGCTGATGCATGCGTCGCACGCCATGCACAAGATGACAAAGGTTAAAGGTTTCAGGAAAGCAAGCAGTGATGACGGTATCAAAGGTGCCTAATTGAAAATTGGTAGCACTCAATCAATAAAGAAGTATTCATTTGGTTAAATATCAATAACTAACAGTCGCATAATCAACAGGTGGCGGCAGTGATCGCATTTAATATGTGATAACAAGCTTCAGCTTCTGTACATAATAGTATGATATTCTGGTCAGTCATATAAACTGTTTTACACCACTTACAAAGTTACTTGTGTTCCCCCTGATCTGCGCTCAAAATACTAAAAGAAAAAGAGCCAAATCCAGCCTCACTATCCGGTTTCTGTACGCAGTGCCAAAGTTCGAGCAAACACGTACATCAAAGCGGGAAAGCACAGTGCAGATTTTTTATAGATGCAGCACAACGCTACAACGCGCGCTTTTTGGCGGACCCTCCAGGGCAGAGCCAGGATCGAAAAAGTGCGCGCGCCAGCCCAGTTATAATTGCCTTTCGCTGAGCGTCTGTGCGGGCACCGCTGCCAGCAGTGAACGGGCAGTCCAGAAGGGTGCCAGCAACCCTTCCACGCCCGTCAGGCCTACCGGCTTAACAATTGGCTATGACTCACCCGATCCCCCCCCCAGCCTAAGCGGACGCGGTGAGAACCCGCCCGTTGAACACCTCGGCTATGAGCCACGTCGGGGCTGCGGGCTCCAAGGGATGCCGGGCTAAGCTGCGTGTTTCCCCGCCTTGCACGTTTCCGTGTACTTTCAGGCAGATGGAAACCCTTTCGGGGAAGTGAAGTTGTAACTTCAAGCAAACGTTTTTAAAGTCGAGAAAAGTGCCATTACTTCGCTGGGGGTGGTTTAGGAGAACGCATATTGTGAAATCACTTTCCTTTTTCTTGTGTGCAGAAGAAAATCAAGGGAGGAATCGACCACTATGTTGAGAATACGGTTAATGTGGGTCGATGAAAAGAATAATTGTTCATATATATATATATATATATATATATATATATATATATATATATATATATATATATATATATATATATATATATATATATATATATATAGCGATGAATAAGTTCCGGGATTCGGTTTCAAAAATACACGAGAGGGTAGACACACGTATGAAAACGATGACTGAACTAACGTTTCGACCGGGGGTATACATATATATATATATATATATATATATATATGCACGATAAACAGGAACTTCACACCTTCACTGCGGCATTTAACTTACCGCATGCGAACATTTCCATTTTGCATTCATACTCCCGGCACAGTGTAAGCTTCCAAGGTGTTACAGTCACAGTAAACCAGGGCAGGCTTCAAACTGAACTTATTTTAAACCGGCAAATATTTGGAAGTGTATAAATTTTCACAGCACTCATATCAGGCGCTGCAAGAAAGGAATACCGTCCTGCAGTCAACTTCGCCGTTTTAGGCGAGTTTGTACGAATCAAGTGGATTTCGACTCAAACTGCCGAGAACTTGAAACGGCACTTTTGAATCGAAAATATCCAGATCAGGTAATCGCCAACGCTATCACAGGAGCCAGCCAGTTGAACCAAGCCGACATGAGCCCCGGATACATGGACTCGACGAGGGAGGGTCGAGTCGACTGGCCGGTTCAGCTTACCTCGACCCCTCCCGCGTTTATATGAACTCTATCGAAAAAATAGAGGTGAGGGGACCGGATGGCTTCCCCGAAAAGGAGCTATTCAGCTCCCCACTGTCGGCAGAATCATCCCAACGAGCGGGACAACCCACCCCCTATCTGCGACGGCCAATCGAATGGACTCGCCCCAACGGCTTTTCTAGTCACCCCGTCTGCTTATACAGGGATGGGTCGAGTCGAAAAAACCTGCTTTTTTCGACTCAACTCTCTCTCTCTCTCTCTCTCTCTCTCTCTCTCTCTCTCTCTCTCTCTCTCTCTCTCTCTCTCTCTCTCTCTCTCTCTCTCTCTCTCTCTCTCGTCGATTCCATGTATACGGTGCTGTTATTCAGAAAAAAAAATCTTCGAACACGAATCCACAAACAAACTTCTTGTAACTCTCTCAACCTCTGCTCCAAAAGAGTCAGCTGCACTGAGAAAGCATTCCAATATCCTTACTCAAAGTGAGAGCCTAAAAGGCTCATTCCCTTATCGTTTACGGACGGAATAAGAATCAGTAAACTTCGGTAATATTGTATATATGTATGTATATATATATATATATATATGTATATATATATATATATGTATATATATATATATATATATATATATATATATATATATATATATATATATCTAAAATTCTGGTTATTCTGACGAAGGCCGGTCCTTCGGCGGAAAGGTTGTGCTATTCATCTTTCAACGTGTGTCTTTCTTTTCTGAATATTTGCCGGTAATTATATATATATATATATATATATATATATATATATATATATATATATATATATATATATATATACGCGCAGTAACATAGCGCGCTTCATTGTGCGCTACTGAACTAGAAATTGCCTACACCCGCGTTTCTGCCAGTATGTGCGTGGGCTTGGTTCTATCGTCATTTTCAGAACATCCGTGCTAAGGTGGCTATTTCTGGGGTGGTGCATACACTGACAGCCTCACTTTCGAGAACACTCCACATACGGTGAAGTCAAAAGTAAACGCAGCGTGCGTTTATGAACTTATGCGAATTTATTGCATGTGCCAAGCCCGCGGCCTTTGAAAGCGCTAAACTGCAAAACCACTTACACATCAGGGGTATTTGCTAGCGATCGTGGAGCTGTGAAGCTTTCTTGAATCCACCAGCCTGCCCTTCCGCTCACTTTTGACGCTGCCCGTAGATTAATTATCGCACCTTTTGAACCCATGCAGTCTAATGGAATTATATCGTTGGGGTAGTGTCTTTTTTTAGCAACTAAAGCGATAGGCGAGCCCATTTTCCAGCCCGAAAAGGGGATAGGTAGGGGGGAGGGAGAAATGCGGAAGTAATGGAAGGAGGGAGGAGGAGAGAATACGGGTGCACCGTGAGGGGCAGGTGGGATGGTAGCAGGATAGGAGGGGAGGGGCGTCAGTTCCAGACATGGAAGAAACTGTCGTCTTTTGACGTCTCTTCCAGCGCATCACAAATATACGTGAACAATTTGTTTTCTCCATAGTATCCGTGTGCCAATATGTCCTGAGATATCTTCAAATTAAATACGGAGAAGTTGTTGATGCATGTCGGCGGAGACTCAATTTACTTAATCGCGTGTCCAGATAGTATATCGCTTAGAGCAAAAGGCGGAACACGACTTTAGAGCAAAGTGGAAGTTGCTGCTCTTAGCTCGACAGTCGACAGACGGCTGTGTACTTCCGCGATTAGAGCGACGCGTGAGCGAAAAATCAATAAAGGAGCAAGCGGACTTTCTTGCGAGGCTCTTTATGATTACTTGAAGCGGCCTCTGTTTATTGCGCACGGCGGGCGGTCGAACAGCGCGCGCTTCTTTTCCCCGCTCTGTTCCTTGCGCTGCCATAATATCCTGTCGTACGTTTATAATAAGTGAACGGGGGGCCCGATAAAGCAAAGGGTGCGAGGTTGGACGGGGGACTTTAATAAATACTGGCGACAGCGAGTCGTGTCCCATTGTTCAGCTGCCGCACGGGAAAGTTGCCCCGCAGGGTAGGGGGACGTGCAAGAGGCAGTTTCAGAGGCCCCTTCTCCCCATCTCTGGCCGAGTAGAGTTTCCCCGGCGCAGCCCCGCGCACCCCGTTAGGTTGACCGCGTGCCTCGGCAGATGGAGGCCTGCTTAGGCAGGCGGAAGGCCCAGCATTTTTTCCACTTGTGCGCTCTGCGAACACCCGCCTGCCTGCCTGCATGTGGCAGCGACGGCGGGGCGCGCAGTTCTAGCCCTGCCGGCCAACTCCTAGCCGATCCCGACATTTCTTCTCGCAGGCTGTCGGACTACTGCGCAGCGTTTCCCGTCGCCTAGTTGCAAGACAAAGGTTGCACAGTGGCAAAGCCACGGCATTGCTTTGGCGCCTTTATACACGTGTGGGCGTGTACACTGTAAAAACAATCCGTAATTTTACGGACAAATTACGGACCAGATGGCCGTAATAAAACAGAGCCGTATTCCGTTTGATGCAGAACAAAGAAAACACCCGTAATTCAACGGAAGTGCGCTCCGTCCCTCAGTATACGGATGCTCTCTCCGTTACACGTCAAACGGAATCTTTTTCTGCTTTGCAAAATACGGCCGTTTCCTCTGTATGATGCAGAACAGAAACGGATCAGTTTATTAATAACTGCAAGAAATACATTGTCGAGTCGATCGTCGGGAATCGATCGAGAAGCGAAAACTGCGCCCCGACAACATTCGTGGCGTAATGAATGCGGCTCTGTTTCGTTAGTGTCTAAAGTGTAGTAAACTTAGTGAGGACCATGAGACCCATACCGCTCAACACGAGCGCTGTATCTTGTCTTTACGACGCTCCGGCGACGTCGCTGCCCCGGACCTGCAAACTGCACATGCGTGTGTGACCGGCGCACTTGTAGAAAATATAAGGTCATTTGCGTGCAGAAGCGGAGTTGCGGAAGGTAATTTAGTTCTTAAGGAATCAATATCGGCCGAAGTATTTAGCCTAAAGCTTAAAACCAAAGCACAGCAAGCACTATACATGCGTGCGAAATCGCAGTCGCACGCAGCCAGTCACACACATTTCTAATATATATATATATATATATATATATATATATATATATATATATATATATATATATATATATATATATATATATATATATATATATATATATATATATATATATATATATATATATATATATATATATATATATATATATATATATATATATATATATATATATATATATATATTAGAGGAAATGGTTCACTCACGATTAAAAGCAAAAACAGTCGTTTACTGACGTTTCGACTTGAGGACCAGTCTTCATCTCAGTAGCATACAACCTAGCATCATGCACGCTTATATATTTGTGCAGAAGGTGTGCTACAGTGCGCCCTTGTTAAGAACATAAATTGGCGGTTTGGGGCGAGGGAACAGGGAAAAGAGGGCACTGTACATGTGCGTACAAACTTTCGTGACGTTGTGCTCCTCGCAATCTCTCCACAACAAAAAAAACAGAAAGAAAGAAAGAAAGAAAGAAAGAAAGAAAGAAAGAAAGAAAGAAAGAAAGAAAAGAACAAAAAAAGCAACGTTTCATAGTAACAGGAGATGCGGTTACGCGGGCTACAAACTCTTTTCTAAAAAGCAAAGCAATAACCAACTTCATTCCATTGAAAAAAGACAGGGTGGGAAGCTGGTGAGAAGCAGACACTTCCCGTATGAATTACAGGAATAAACGAATGGTGCAGCGAACGTCTCAACGCACGGAATGCAAAGTCGGCTCACAAGAACAACACATACAGAACGGAGGCTGCCGGGGACACATCCATTTCTGAAAATACCAACTTGTGAACTGCCCCGACAATTCCCCACACCGCTGGTCATATATATATATATATATATATATATATATATATATATATATATATATATATTCGGGGATTGACCTCATTCGGGGATTGACCGGTGGGTGAAGAGGGATTGGACGGCGAGAGCACTTCAAGCAATCTCCATTACAATTGCCCCCGGTGAAGCAGGCGCCATCCTGGCGACTTACGGCGATGAAACGACTGCGGGGTCGTAGTAGGGCTTCAAGCGACTGACGTGGACGGTTTCGCTGCCACGACAGCGAAGGTCTGTAGAGGGCGTCAGTGGTTCTACTGTGTAGTTCACGGGAGAAGTACACTTGAGGACACGGTAGGGGCCGTGATATTTCGAAAGCAGTTTGGAGGATAGACCCGGTGTTGTAGCGGGGACCCACAGCCACACAAGGTCGCCAGCACGAAAGGAAGATGAGGCGTGGTCGTTGTCGTGAAGATGCTTCTGGCGACCCTGGTCATTTGTTGTCAGTGAGCGGGCGAGCTGGCGGCACTCTTCGGCTTGTCGAGTTAAGTCCGAAATAGGGTGGCACTCAGACGAATCGGGGCTGTACGGTAGTATTGTATCCATTGTGCAAGACGGCTCGCGCCCATAGAGGAGAAAAAATGGTGAAAAGCTAGTAGTGGTCTGTGCGGCGGTGTTGTAAGCAAACGTTACAAAAGGTAGCACCACATCCCAATTTGAATGATCGCGAGCGGCGTACATGGTGAGCATGTCTCCGAGTGTGCGGTTGAATCTCTCGGTCAGGCCGTTCGTCTGTGGGTGGTATGCGGACGTAGTGCGGTGAACAAGTGAATATATATATATATATATATATATATATATATATATATATATATATATATATATATATATATATTCCGTCGGTTCTCTATATATCTCTATTCTGACACTATTCTGTCTTAATTCAGTGAGCCCCTCATTTCCCATTTCTGATTCGCTACATGCATAGCGAGGGCCTCTGTTCTGGCAGCCTTGGTGCCAAAGGTAGCTTAAGAGGGTTCAACGCTGGTCGACCACTCTCGACATGTCATAGACACTCGAGTCACGGCCCGGGGGTTAAAAAGAAGGTCCCCTTCACCCCGAGTAGTCCGAGTGGCGCTGGCTGCCACCCCCAAGTGCAGGAAACAAAAAATACCTTAACATAAATACCAGAGAAAGTGGTGGGGAAACAGCCTATCCGGTAGCGTAGTGGTTATCGCACCAGACCGGTATTCTGGAGGTCGTGGGTTCGGATCCCACCCGGCGGGCATTTTTTCACCACTTTCTTTCTTACTCAAAAAATTCTTCATATCTTTCTATAACCCAACGCATTCCCCCCTTTGCTTTCCGCGGTTTTCTTGACTGCTAACCCTTATTCTATATATATATATATATATATATATATCGCACCATACCGGTATTCTGGAGGTCGTGGGTTTGGATCCCACCTGGCGGGCATTTTTTCTCCACTTTCTTTCTTTCTTTCCAAATTGTTTATCTGTTTCAATGAATGACCTACCTCCTCCCCTTTGATTTTCCGAGGTTTTCTTGACTGCCAAACTTTATTTCTGCCTTATATATATATATATATATATATATATATATATATATATATATATATATATATATATATATATATATATATATATATATATATATAACGTCACTACTCAGCCATTTCTAACGGTGCAACTCAACAAAATTTTGCACGTGTGCGGTATATTTCTCGCCGCAAGTATGGATGCAGTGTTTTAGAGAAGCCGCAATCGAACGAGATTTGCGGCTGCCATCCGCAAAAGCACGCAGCACTGCCTCTTCTATAGCTGCAAGGCGGCTGTAGTCGCTGCCAAGTACACACCTCCTCGCCGAGGCTAGAAGACACTATACGCCGATATATACCGTTGGTGCATAGGTACCGTTGATACTGAGGTGATTTTTTTTTTTTCAAGCAAACGCTCTATATCAGTTGTAATCGGCATTGACGCCGAGAAACGTGCCGATGTTCGCCCAGATGAAGATTACGTCGAAGTTTATTTAGCCGTTGAAGTGAGATTTTAGCGCCTGTTTGTTTGCATTTATGAAGTTCTTGAGCGCACGAACGCCCGTTATAGCAAGAGTTGTCTGAGAATAAATAAACATTAGGAACAGAAGCGTTCCCGAACACAGGAGTCATGGCTCGCCACCAAAATTCCGAGATTTGTTAAACGTGAAGTAGTTAAAGCTTCGACTATAGGTTCCATACAGCAAAAGAGGGCGCGCAATATGCCCATTCACTTGTTGAGGAGCGTCAGATTTCTTAAACAGCAGTTCATGATCTTCCCTCATCTTAATGGATGCCTGTTTACCCGCGAATAACAGTATTCGCCCCGAGCGTGAACACAGTCGGCCCTGGCGGTGGCGGGACGAACCGTTCCTGGTGTGGATCAACGTTAGTAACGTTGGTGTGGATGGCGCTCTCGCGTCGTCTGCTTGTTCACGTTGCGCGCGGCGCAAGACGCGTGCTGCACACGACAAAACAACCAATATGTGTACTAGTTTGACAGTAAGCAATGACGTAGCTACCTCTGCTTGCGAACTTCCTCTAGGAACGCAATAATCAGTGGCCGTTACGGGTTAATGCGCTGGTTTAATTCCACGAAACATCTTCGCCGTGGTCACCGCTTGAGTGTGAAACGTGTTATAAACATCGCTTCGACACATTGCAGTTTTCTTATTGTTGAGTGCAGCCGTCTGCCGTTTCGGGAGCGTCGAAGGGGGCTTTTTGAATGTGGCGCGGTGATTATTTAAAGGATAAAAGTTTAGTACGCGAAACGGGTAAGAAGCGACAAGACATATATACGCGTGCAAATTCCACACGCTTGTAAAATTGCGCTGTGTCCTTATAGAAAGAAGAAATAAACAAAAACATTTACACTGCACACGACCAGTGCGCTATCGCCCATACATTACCGGACACGTATTTTACACCCGCAAGCGCCTGTGTGATCTTGTTCTTAAAATAAGTACCATTTTTGAACGGTCGTTGTTTATAAAGAGTTGCTAATTTTACGTATTATTTAAAATACGTTTCGATGGATGCGCAAGCGTATTTAGGGGGGATTTCCCGGTAAAATTAAGCAGTTGTGAGTTTGCGTCTGTCATGTGGTATTTCGTGTGTCATTTTTATATATATCATTTTCAAATCCCGACATGAATCATCTTGTCCAGAAATGTGTCTCACTCAGCATAACCAAATGCCTAATATGGTCACGTCTTAACCTCTTAAGGTGTACCTAAGTTTAAAGAAAGAGAGAGGAAAAATCGTGTAATATAATGCACGTTGTTGCCCACATGTGTGAGGGGTGTGTGCCATGACTCGCTGTTTTTTTTTTAATTTTTTCCCACAATGCTTGCTTATAATACAATTTTGAAAAAGGCGAGCCACAATTCCTGGACAATCTCTGACCAAAGGGGGTAAACCAGTTTTAAAACGACGTGTTTAACTTCTTTTTCACCGCTACAGAACACGACGCCTAGCGTACTTTCGATTGTAAGTAATACTGATAGGCAACGTTTGGCTTTTCGCATTACATGCGTTCTCTTCTCGCTGCTCTTGCAACGTTGGAAGACCCCCCCTCCCTCTTCCCCCCCCCCCAAAAAAAAAAAAAGCGAAATGCACAGAAAACGTTTAATCCTTGTATTTTTCTAACCAATCCCCAAGAATTAAATGCCGGGACAAAGGCGATGTTCAGTTTACAAAACAAAGTAGTTACCGGGAGCCCGTTGCGCTGATTCGCAACGAGAAATAAAAAGGAAACGTTTTACTACAGCGCAACTTCATTTGACATCTTTAAGGTTCGTAAGCGACCTTATACGCAAGAATGCAAACACACCTCGATGTTGTAGGCACCTGTTACATTTTAAAAGGAACGCAAATGGTCAATAGAGCAGCCATAACAGAAAATTTGTGCTTACTGTGAGGTCCCAGAAGCTTGGTTTGCACACTGTAAACCTGCTTGTCACTTTGCGAAAACCTAGCTAAACATGGGATGTTGATTGTACTGCGTGCGTTGACAATTCAATTCGCAAGTTCACTTGCGACGAAAGCCGTAAATAAGTGATCCTACACCGTTATTCATCAAACCTTCCTTCAGAGTCGCTAAACTTTCATTTAAAAGACCCGTTAGAGCGGTTACATTTATATCTCTGCGCTGATCAAAATTCAGTAATTTTATGTTGCTTTTGAACACATAAAAACTATCGTAAGCTCTTAGAAAGAATGTCGGGGCAGTTAAGTAGTGTTACCATTTCAGGGCATCCCACAAATGCAAGAATGCGTCATGCTACCAGTGAAAGCGATTGAGATTGCCGTTGTAAACTGAATTTCCGAGATCGAGGCTTCATGATTTGTTTCTATTTATGCTTTTATTGAAGGCTCTAAGCCATAGTCTGGAAAGATCGAGCTTGATACGAGCCACATCGTACAAGTTCATTGTACGGCCATTCTGAGATTACCGATGGGTCGTCGCTTTTTCGGCGTAGTAATGAACACTTACTGCCGCTTCCACGCTATACATTGAACGTTGAGGAACCGAACTACAGCATACCACTCTTGTTTGCGACTTTCGTGCGCACATCAGGCGGGAAAAAGGCACGAAGCACACCCACAGTGTGCATTCTTACGGGCCGCTCAGCGGAGCATCTACACTAGCAGCGCGACGCTGTCGCCACCTACATGTCGATCTCGCGGCGAATAGGGCCAATTTTGTGCTCCAATTGATGAGTTGCTCCGTGTTCACGCGATGTTCGCCAGAGCGATGGAAGTTCAGACTTCCTGGTTCAGATGGGGGAATGCAGCGAACATCCTGATGAATGCCATCCATTTTCGTTCCCACTCAGACCTTCTGTGTTCCTCTCCCGCTTGGCTGTGCGAGCAAGGACTAAGGAGCACCGTCGGCCGGCTTGACGGCTCTGCCAGCAGGCGGCTGCCGTCAGAGACGAGCGACGCCGCTGACGGCGTTCAGCCCCCCGCGGCGGCACCCCGGGCCTCTTTTGCGGGGCTGTCGTCAAGAGACGCGTCGCTTGGACGCCGCTCAGCGTGGGCGACGAGCCTAATAACGTAGCTAGGGGCGAATCAGCAGTGGGCGGCTGCTGACAGTCGCGGAATTGGGCCTCACCGGCGAAAACACTCGTTGGCCGCGGGGCGAGAGCCGCCGCCGCCGCAGCAGGATGCACTACGCGTTGACAGCTCTCGTTGCACATCGTCCGGCTCGTTGCTCTCATGCGCCGCCGCATTACGTAATTATAGATGTACCACAGTTAGCTCAACCCCCCTTTGAAGCTGTGAGCTCGAGTAGGAGCCATGGGCCCCCGTGTCGCTCTTCCCGTAGCAGCAAGCGGCCTAACACGCTACACTGGCAACGGTGAAAGCCTACTAATCACGTTTTATCTCCCTCACAATGCACGAGCCTTGGTGGCTAGCTGTGAAGACCGCCCTTGTCACTGCCCATCTACAGGAGCAATCTCAGTTACTATTCGAAGCAAACTAAATATTTGAAGGACAACAACGTATTATCAACCCTGGTTTCCCGCTGCACCCTCCATCCTTTTCGTTAATGTGATAGCTTCTCGCGCTTACGTTTTTCGAAGCATTAGTTTCCAGAGATGTTGAATTGATTTCCAGGTGACATCGTTCGGTGTGACCGAAACGCGAAGAATTTGTACACCTTGCGGAGCGCTGCCGTTGAGGACGTGCATGTGGGTACGCATGTAGGCGCTGCATTGGGCAAGCACTCCACTGAAAGTATGAAAGCGGCGTCCGAACATTTTGATTTGGTTCGACAAAACGTCTGAACGCAAAGAGAACGGAAGGGGTCGGCGGAGGCATTTTCCGAACCAGAAACCGATGATGCTAACTGCAATACCCCAGTTCACGAAAATGGCATCCTGGGGCGAATGGTCCAGAAGCAAACGAATGTGTAACCTTACGACATTCGCTTCGAATTGTTGTTTTTAGCTTCAATATTTATTTATTTATTTATTTATTTATTTATTTATTTATTTATTTACCGTACTTACCCGATTCTAACGCGCACCCGATTTTCCTGGCAAAAAAACCGAAAGAACTTGCACCTCCGATTGGCACGCGCACGGAACTTTGTGACCCAGACAAACGAATGCGAGAGAAACGGGCGATTTATTTCCCAAAGTAATCTCACTCCTTGTCGCTCTCCGCTGACCACAACATCTCGTCCTCGGTGCCGTCAAGCGCATTCGCGATGCCACACTTCTGAACGGATGTTCAACCATGGTCGATGGAATCGTGGCCCGCGCCTCGCACGCCCATCCCGCGAACTTCTCTAGAGGCGCACGCTTCAGCCGACTGCTCGTTTTAAACGCGTGAGAGCCGTTGCTGCTATTGCTATTATCAAGCGCTCAAGTGGAACCATTTGACGATTTGTGAGAATGCCGATAGAAAAGCCTAGGCGCCTATGCTTCCTGCGTCTAAAAAATCGTTGCCAAAAGGTTTGGCGCCATCTTGAGATGGCAATGGCGATGGGTGGGACAAAATTTCCGCTATTTCGGCAGTTTCGGTTTCGTATCCGATTCTAACGCGCATGCGATTTTTCGGGTTATTCTCCCGGAAAAAAAGTGCGCGTTAGAATCGGGTAAATACGGTATTTATTTATACTTATTTACTTTTTTAAGATATTTCAATATTACCAACAGTCTTCCTAGAATTTCCTTTAAACACCTTATGAATCTTGCACTGCCGGTATTTTATACAGGTTGGACAGAGCTGCACGACACTTTGGTGGGAAGTGAACACTCCCAGTACACTTGCCGTTCTTCCTCATATTCATTAATTCCTTCCAAAGAATGCTGCTGCTGAGCACTGCTTTCATGAGCCTAATAAAAACTATTTCGTAACGTCAATATTCAATAACTCAATAATATACGCTTTTATCTCCAGTTCGAACGCTGCGAGAGGATATTTTGTAAAACGAGCTTCTCTTTTGTAGAATGATTAATTACAAAAGCTGTTACAGATACTGACTTACGCTCGATTACTGCCATCCCTCTGCAACCGGGTAGAATAATACTGCACAAGCCTCTATCTTCAATTACAATTGGGAAAAACAACTTTTCACAGCCCATGGGAACTTTTTTTGGAGTTACTTGCGAGAGTAACGTGGTGTTTCAAAAGCCTTGGCATGAGAGCTATACACATGTTTAATGTTGTATATATGTGCGCAAGTGATGGCCATACCTATCGTTTGTGCGCAAATCAGTGCGTATAATGCGGCACCGGTGAAACAGGGTTCTCATACGTACTGTGAACGTTGGCGACAGTTATCGTCTCCCTTTCCAGATTCTCCTTCCCGCCTTCCTCAGAACGCCAAGATCTATTCGTGCGCCTTACTGTAATTGTCCTATTTTTCCTTGTTGTTGTTGGGGAGGGGGAGGTTCAACAATTCCGTGCATGATCAGAAGCCATTAAACACAAGTGCGCAATGGCCCAGTACCTAGTCAACCATGCGTGAGACCTGCGATCTAGTCGCACCTTTGACGGGTTTAATTCCTGTTCAGCTTTATTTTCAGCTGTACAGCTGTTCGGATGTTTACGGGCTCAATTTTATGTTCTTCACTCTATCACGGAGGCAACATACCCCGCGACGAAGAGAGTAACTTTTTTTTTTTCCACAAGGAGCCCTTAGTCCGGAGCTCCCTGGCTAGTCGACGGGGCCATCTCTGCGCATTAAATCGGTGCCCTTGCACTTCCTCAGTGGAGCTGCAGCCAGCCTCCTCGAAACTTACTGAAGTAGGGGGTATGCATGCCTAGTAGTTAAAAAAAAATGACTGCGTCTGTGCTTTCTTCGCTGTGGACTACACCTCAAAACTATGGTAATTTATCCCTGTGCTTTGTGCTTCTTCTATGGCCCGACGCTCGCGATTTTATTGTTCAACGTTGTCGCACGGCTTTACGGACTGTCAAAGTATCGCTGCACCTGGCGTAAATGAGCACTCCTGGGCATTTTGGAATGCTTGCAATTGAAAGGGCGGACTCGCTCGCCCACGACGGAATGCAAATCCGGGCACCAGGAGTTCTACCATAGTCCGAAAATATTTAAATAGTTAAAACTGAACACTAGAGTGTTCCCAGTCCCACACTGCGACCTAAGTAGACAAAAAAGCACACTACTTCGTCCCCGACCAGATTGCACACCCTTACCTTTCATGGTATCGAATTACCACCTTGCCACTACTGCGGAGGCTACCCCTATGCCAGCCGCGCGCCTTGGGAACGCCCCCGAATTATTTCCGAAATGCCTGCAGTCCACCCACCAACAAAGCAGCGCATCCTTCCGAATACGACCTGGCTGACTCAGGCTACCTCGTTTCCTGACCAGCTCCTTCTGGTAACCCACATCGAGAAGGTGCTGAGTCTCTGCACTTCAGAGGACCGTCTGGACTGGGGCTGTCTGGATCACTGCCATCTGATCCTGAATGAAGTTCACTCTCTTCTTCCCCTCGGCTCTATTCCTTTCAGCTTAGCCTCTGCCTTTCCTCGAAGCGCGCGTGCAACCGCCACCGTGCGTGGCCAAGTCAGGAATTTGTCGTGCTCCCGCCTGTGTCGCATGCGGCTCAACCCTCGCCAATAACTCGCAATTATTTTGTTTTAACAGCAGAGCTGTTCAAGATTTTAGTTCCGCCATCGAGCCTTACGAGAAAAAATACCAAAAAGTACCGAGCGCACGTGAGCGTGCGCCTCGTGAGGAGCGCGCAGCGTCGACCAGCTCGACCTTCGAGAACACTCTGCCCAGAGTTCGGGCCGTGATCTCTCGCGTGCTGTTCTCCTCGCCAGTTCACGTAAGTTCGCGCCCGAAGTGGGGAGCACAGACGCCGAGTTCGCGAAGCGGGTGGCCGCCGGTTCTAGCGCGTGCGAACGCCGTTCACTTTGGGAGTGATGTGAAAGCCTGCGGGCAAAACTATCCGGGCCTGCCAGTCATGGAGAACTTTCCGCGGAAAGTTCGGAAATCCATGTGAGGTGCAACAGCCGGGTCTCCGACGAAGGGAGAGGGGCCGCCAGCTCTGCTGTTTCTCCAGCCGTGCTCCACTAGTGCAAGCTGCGCCAATTTAATTTTTTCATGCGAAGCATATCTTTCCCGATTCCGGCAGGTATATTGGCGTTAATATCTTAGCGTCACTTTTTATCGTCGATTTTATGGCTTCGCCTTTCCAAATCCTTCCTCGTTGTCACAAAAGTATCGAAGCCCTTTGTTGAGTCTTCACCTGTTTTTTTATGGCGTTCCTCGTAGACGGCGATGCAGAAAGACAATGTGTGTTGTTTGAAATGTCTATGTCCGCGTGGTTCCCGGCTTACGCTGTGGTGTGGAAAGAGTTTGGGGAGAAAGGACAGCTAAAGGGCAGGCTAGTGGGAAGGGTGTGGTCCAGCGATGATGTGGTTCGGTCTGTCGCAGGGGCGTAGCCAAGAGGGGGGGGGGGGGGGGGGGGGCACGTGCCCCCCCCCCCCGAAATGTCTTGTGCTAGGCTGGGGTGCGGTTCAAGTTTTCAAGTAGCCTGAAGAACCGCCTGAAGTCGCCTGCAAGTGTGGAACCTGGAGTTTTAAGGGCATTCTTGTTCATATAAAGCTGAAAAGAAGGGATACGCCAACGTCTGATTCCTGTGGCCGCTCCAGATGCTGTACATGTCAACATATACAGCCCGGCTGCATTTCGCGCCAGGTACACCGAGCTGGGCCGGGAACCTGCCGCGAGCTGATCGAGGCAGTCCCGCTGTTTCGCTGGCAGAACAGCATGGCCGGGAAATGGCGGAGCAGCAGGAAAAGCCTCATATAGGCATACATGTGGTCTGGACTTTAGCGTGTCGTTCCTTGCCTTTACACTGGTACAAAGTGTAATAACATGACAGTGCATGTCACTGTATTTTGTTCAGTCAACTATCAATCCTCGATATGTTTATTTTTCTACCCGTATCGCATTTCATTGACTATTGCGGTTCCATAATTTCTGCTGTATGAAAAGCATTGCTCTGCCCATCTTGTATTTCCTCCACGTAAACAAAACTGTACAATTCTCTTTATTGCAGAGCTTTGTCTTCTTGTCACTATTCCATTGTTTCCTTGACCTCCCTCTTGGTTAGAATCAGCAGTGCGTATTTGCTTAACCGGAATTTTTCTGAAGCCATGTCTGCTCGATTTAACGGCTAGAAATAGAATGAAATTTAAGAAGCGCGCAACAAGCTCAATATTCAACAGCAGTGCAATAAGGTTTTCCGCTAAGCGTAAGTTTACTATTCACGTTACTAGCACAAAAAATAACAAAAAGGCGATTACTTAAGGACGACGACGCACGTTTGCTAGCTTCACCGCCATAATATACGAATGTGCCGCACGTACAGCCGGTAAAACGCTTGTCTATAACAGCGATTTCAACTTCAACCAGCTACATCCGAAAATTGCCGAAACATACTCGTTCCAAACATGTCGTAGGCAAAAGCGAAGGGCTAAGACTTCAGAATTCCGCAGTAGTTTTATTCAAATCCGGCTCCGGCGGGGCAGGATAGGGCTGAGAGTACGAACGCTGTGTTATAGACAAGCCTTTTACCGGCTGTACAGTCCAGTGCAATTCGAAGGTTATCGCGGGAAATCTACTCTTTCAAACGAAGCAGACAGAACACCAGCTTTAGCAAATCGTCCATGCCAGTTTCGTTATCGTCAGCGTAGATAAAAGGCAACCAAGTCCGTACTTGATAACAACGAATGTTGAGCTTGAAACCTAAAGGATGGCAAGTCAGTCGTGCAGGCCATGTTGTAGCATAGAACAGCCAACAAGGGAGAGAAGAGAGCAAAAATCTTGATTTTCATGGTTCCGAAACGAAACAGTAGGCAGGTAGCACGCTTGGCCGCTCGATGCTCGCGCGGTAACCTTCAAATCGTGCTCGACTGTACTTCATAGCTGATAAGAAAAAGTCCCTTTCCTAAGGAAAAATCTAAAACACGCGAGTCTTGATAGTAAACACCCAGTGTTGGCCTCCACTACCACTTGACGAACTTCGGGGACTGCGCGCTACTCACGAGCACACTCATGATCACGCTCACGAGCGCGTGCCCGCATAACCGCCTGCTCTATGGACGAACGATTCACCCGTGGCCTATCCATAGACCGGCGAACGGGAATTCAGGTCGCCATCATCATCATCATAATCATCATCATCACCACACCACCATCATCATCATCGCCATCATCATCATCATCGACGTCATCATCGTCATCTAAGCTCCTTAAGGTGGGATTTACTGTCAGTGTTCAGCATACACAAATCGCATGTTTAAGTCAGTTATTTCAAGCTTCATTTGAAAAACAACGATCAAGAAGCCTCCCCCCCCCCCCTCCGAAAAAAATTCCTGGCGACGCCCCTGGTCTGTCGGGATGAAGGGCAAAGAACGACGAATGCAAGTCGCATGCGACCAGTGGGGCCTAACCATGCCCGGTACTGTTGAGGCCTGAGTGGCCCCAGAAAAACGATTTTTTTTTCGTTAAATAAGGGAGGTTCAGGTTTGGGTAGTTGGCTTGTTCGTACAATTAGCGTCTTACTTTATTTTCTTTAGAGTTCTTTGACAGCCCTTAACTATGCATGTGTTCCACTGTCGCCTTGCAAGCCACTTGGCTTTTTGAAGGTTTGAACTTTGCATAGTGCTAACAGGCCACATTGAGGATTTTTTTAAAGAAGTTGGCGACGCCACTTTGATTTTGAAAGCCCGTTTTTTTTTTTTTTTTTTACCGCCGCCGCTGTCCGCCATACAGATCTCAATGCCACGTTGGTCGATTCTGTATTCCCCCTTCCTCTTTACAGACAGATGCCTTTGATGCAGCCTGGCCAGGATGGGTTGCAAAGCGCTCGCAGTGCGCGCCTTCCCGCAATAACAAATACACTCCTATTTGTGCACAATACGTCCATTCTACCAGGTAAAACGCGGATCCAACAGAAGGGCGTGTTTATACGATAGTCGCTTAATTGCTGACTATTTCACCATCTTGAAAGCATTGTTTCATTGCCTGCTGCGTTACTTTTCACTTCGTTATGCCCTGCAGAGAATCATGAAAAACAAGCTACGTATCACACATCCCAGTATTCATGCATTGCCTCCCTTTTGAAGGGTCCCTGAAATTCCGCGTGATCTGTTCATGCTGATGGCAGTACATTCACTCTGGGAGTGTCGCATGGCCACCCGACATGTAGAGCCGCCTCGTGGCACGAATACGTTTTTTAAAAAATGACGAACGGTTTAGCTGCGCCAAAAACGAACTATCGTGTGAAAGCAGCCCACATCCCTGCTTTTTCCCAGCTTGCCGTCGTGGGCCCTATTCTCGACTGCACAAATTGCCGGCATTTCGCCCATGTTTTTTTGCGTAAGCACGACGTAAGCAATCAGTGACGTGCTGCACCTATAGCTATGACGACATGCAGTGTAATTTGACGAGTCACTCATAAAGATTGCTACCAAGGTATCAAATATTGTGCAAGAAAGATATAAAAACACTTGGCATGTACTATAAAAATTAAGACGGTAGCTGAGGCTGACAAGAAAAACACATTTCTGGAGGTCAAATTTGGCGCCAACACCACAAGGCGATCGAGTAACGTTGATCCAAAAGCGAGCGAAAGGCGGATGTCGAGCTAAAGAACATCACACAATTTTTTTACCGTATCTGTTTATTTCTTTCAATCGCTTTTATTAACATAGCTGGGCTCTCTGCTTCAATGCAAGCTTTGTTGCGTTATCACCTTCCCTGCCGCCACCGCCGCCACGCCATCGTCTGCTGCTATGTTACAAGTTTATGGCGTGATCACAGAAAAAGACGGCCGCGACCATCGCTTCTATGACACATAAGAGCAGCGAAGCGCTACGCCTGATAACCGCGGAGCGCACCGATGTCGCCGATTCACTCATTCGTCAAGCTCGACTGCAATCAGCGCTGTAATGAACTAAATAGTCACTTTTCATTGTTATTTTTCTCTTGAGTTCGATCATGTGACCCAACAGCTTACATGGACAAATGCCATCCATTGGGTTCTCTTTGTCATGGAGAGGCTTGTACTGCCCTCTTATGTTGCGGTTACGCCAAACAAATAATTTTTATTTCATTGCCAAACATAAAAGCAAAATACTGCATGTTATTTGTATGTTTCATGATCGCTGACTTGGAAGCAGTTGAAACTATAATTTGTTTCGGTAGGAAACAGGCTTTAAACAGCGCGCATGCGAAACTGCGCCTGCTGCAAATTGCCGCACATTTCGCGGCGCCGTAAGCCGGGGCAATAGTTTGCCCTATTTTGCTTGTATTTTGCGACAAAAACAGCCGCCATTTTCAAGCTGTTACGTAGCATTACGTCACTTTTACGCAGGCTGAAGTTGCCAATGCATGACGTAATCGTTCCCGCCAAGTGTTTAAATTACGTCATGCCTTCTCAGCCAATCACAGAGGGGGTGTGTATTACGAGCAGTATTGTTGTTGAATAGCAAAGACAGGCTTACGTTGTCATGTCCGCTGTATTTAGTGTGGTTTTTCATTGCCGGCCAAGAATTATGCCCCTTTAGTAACGAGAAAAAAGGCAAACTTTAGAACTGGTGTCCGTAAACGACATGAAACGTCAAAATGACGACAGCACACACAACCGCTTTGTCAACCGGAAGCACGTGACCAAAATTGAAAGCCAATCAGAAAAGACTTCCGGAAAATTGCCTGAATTGCCGGCAATTTGTGCAGTCGAGAATAGGGCCCCAGCTATATGGACTCGGTGATTGGATTCAGCCTGCTGAAGCGCACGCGAGACTAAACGATCAAGCACCGACGAAGCAACCGCTAAACCCTCGCCTAGTCACGGGGTGCAGCAGCAGTGAGGTTCCAAACGAGCGCAGCTGCGGCGCAGCAGATCACGTGATGTGACGTCACGCCTGTCACACTTGCGCTCTGGTTGCTCAAGGTCATTGCGAAGCGATGAATGACCTTGCGAGACACGGCGTAATAGAGATTTCGCTCTAAAATCTGCGGCAGTGCGCAGCATGGTTGCCGCATATGAAACACCATTCCGTGCCTGGTTTTGCACGCTTAATTAATGTGCTCGTTTGCCTAAGCTTCGAGCGCTGTTTGCTTTAGGCGTTGTTTTGTCAATATGTGTCCAACATGATATTACAATGCTACAGATGTTGATTTCATGTAATAAGTATATAAACAGAATTGTGACAGGGTGGTTATGGTTCCTGTTTCACAAACAGTGGGCTTTGGTTCGATCGCGGTACTTTCACACTAGCAAAGTCATTTTATTATTTCAGTTCTGTTATAAAGATTCCCACGCAACAGAAACATTTGAAAATGATCTCAGAGCTGCTAAACGCATTCAATGCCTGAAAAACATCAACACAAACTACCTTTTCCCCAGAAACCCCAAGTCACACTCCCCGCCCTCGCAACAAAACACACAGAATATTTTTTGCGGTCTGCGGAAGCAAAAAATAAAAATAAACTTGCCTGCAGGAACTTAGGGGTTCGGGGGAAGAGTATTTTGGGAGAAGCGGCACGACAGCGTTATAAACAGTTGAGCGGAGAGCGGGTACACTACAGTTGGCTGAATGCGGCCCATTTCTCGGGAGGACGACATTCGACCCCGTCTGTAAGTTTCCACCACGAGGCACTCGCATCCGCATCGTCCAGTGTTTGTCATCAGTGTGTGTTTGTTTGTTTGTTTGTTTGTTTTCTTTCTTGCGGGGTTCTAATTAGGCACCGGGCGCAAGCACAAGGGACGCCGTCCGCCAACGCCCTCCTTACGTCCGCTGCGGCCCAGCATGCCTCCGTCAGCGTAATGTGTCTTCAGCGGCCGGAAAAGCGTGCTTACCGCGAGAATATCGTGGCAAGAAGAAAGGGCCGTTTGCGAAATGTGAAACGCGCATTCCAGGCGCTGGAGAAGGGAGTCTGTATGGCCGCAGGCGGCATCGTGGAATGTGTAAATCACGACGCATTTTACGACCGCACAAAGAAATCAGAGAAGGGGATAAAACGATGCCTTGGAGGGACGCGATTTCTCGGCGTAAAGCTTCGCCTGCATCCCCGCGCATGCACTCTGGCAGAATCAACAGCCACTTGGGGCCTCCGGGCACTTGGAATCTAGGGTGCCCTGAAGGGACAGCCATACGACGAGCGCGGACTTCCGCTTTGCGAACTAATGAGAATTTATACGCTGCTTCACCGCGCTTCATGCGGGGGCCCTAATGTACAGCCGCGTAGTTGTACAATACCGCGTCTTCATCTCTGCCTCGGTCAAAATGTTCAGAAACACTAGCAACACAGCTCTCTCAATATGTTGTACAAATAAAGGTCAACAGAACACTGGCGGATTCGCCAAAAAACTTGTCTTTGTGTCGAGAGGCGCAAATATAACATACCCCTTTGCGCGAGAGGTGATTCATAGTCGCAACTTTTAGCTATAGCTGCAGATCTCACGAATATGCGATAAGATTGAGATGCATTAATATTTAGCTAGGCAGAAGAACCAGGTTGCAACGCGGGCGTACAATATCAATTATTAATAATTTTATTAACGACACAATAAATAATCGCCCGTATCGCCAGCGATAAGCATGTTCGTGGGCCGCTCGGACGCAGGGAAATTTCAAATAAATTAAATGCATAGCATTGTTTTTGAAAAGAAAATCTCCTCATAAAATTTTGAGACGGATATCCCGGAACGGAGCTTCGCTACAGAAATTCTAACAAATCAGAAAAGGTAAAGATTCAGCCTTTCCAGAGAGAGAGAGAGAGAGAGAGAGAGAGAGAGAGAGAGAGAAGGCTCTTTAATGTGAACTGGTGAGGTCAGCCCTGCTAAGGACAAGACTTGCTACACCAGATGGGGAGGGGGGGGGGTGACTACGTTGATGAGGGGTGAATATTAGACATTAGGGTTACAGCAGGAAGAAGACAAACAAGTAACGTTGAAAAAAAAGGAAAGCTACCTCCCACTACTAATCCTATGTGCACCAAGATGGCCAATAGGTTTAGAAATTGATTTGAATAATTAGACCAGCAGGTGCAATTATCTTTTCATCTTCTGTCCATCTGGGACCATGAGCAAAAGCGGGTTTCGCGTAGGTATCAACTTTCTTTTTAAATTAAAAAAAATATATTTATAGCTTAACTTCCTTTGCCAAGCTTGCATATTTATTATGATCATTCACTATATTAGTAGGATGATGGCTCTATGGCCTCAAATCATAATTAACCATGACTTAATCGCAGTTTTATTCAGTTGGTATTGTGAGTTGATATGGAAGTGAACCATCAAACTATACTCAGGGACAACCTTCTGTGGCAATGGAGTCAAGGCTACAGAGCCGGAGCACGCCATTTCGCTGCGTATCTGGAAGTAGTTTAACAAATATAATTTGCTGCGTGTAACCTAACATATTCAAAAATACATATTTCTTATTTGTTAGCCTTGGATTGATAATACCGCTAAATTATAAGCTAAAATATGCGAAAAAGAGGGCATCATTTTCAAATTCTCTGATTTATTTGGTTGCGGCGTTCGCCACTGGTGTCGCATAGGTCCTCTTGAGATATAAACGTGGATCTTCGTCGACGGCAGCTTAGCTCGCCACTTCATTCGCCAGTAGCTCGCCACTCCGGTATCTCGCCACTTCATTCACCGCATAGCATTTTCAATAAGCTCGAGAACGCTGTCAAAATACGTATGAAGCAAGCGGTCTGTAGCGTGTACGCCCAAGTGAGACTGGCGCAACCAGGACTCTCCGTCGTTACCGCATTTGGTTGGGTTAGCCAGCTTGCCGGAGTAAACGAGCGTACTGTCGCACGGCTCACGGCGGAAGTTCGGAGTGGTACCCTGGAGTGCCGAAAGCGTAAAAGGCTTCGTTTGGCAACTGAAAGACAAGAGTGCAGCAGCACGTTAGTTTCACCCTTGCAGCTTTTCGATGGACTGTACATCAGTACTTCAGTCGCGACGAGGCGGTATCGTCCATAGTAAATTTATTAACTCAAAGCGTTGGCTTGTGTTTAGAACACGGTGTAAGAATATTTAGGTGTTGACACTGCGCGCGGCGGCGCGGCCAGATCTTGTTCGCCGCTCCATGCGCTTCTCCGGAACGCCACCAGAGTGCGCCCCGCCATGAGGGCCTATCTTCTCGCCGAGCTGCGTTGGCCGCAATGCGGGTGCTGTGGATCGTTCGGTTGAGCGGCGTGTACGTGTACTTTTTTAGTTGCAGACAGGCACAGACAGATTGAAAATGCTGCCTACACCAAATAATTGTGGGCTACTGTCATTTTTACTCGCAGAAACTGCAGCAGTGCGGGGAACAGCAGCGAGAACGCGGTCGTACGACCCGTCCGAGCTCGTTGACGAAACGCTTTTATTGCAAATAATTTTTTTTTTCACTCATCCGTGCGACCCCAGAGAGCGTAGTTGTTTTACCGCCTTTTAAAGTAGAAGGTTGTCCGAAACGCACAGGCTGGCCCATTTGGGCCGAAGAGCCTACGCGTAGCATAAAATGTTGCTTGAGCAGTGCAAAGTGCCGAAGCTGTGAGGTAGTAATGCCCACCGTGTAGAGAATCTGGTAAAATTCGTCCAACTCTGGTTCTTTAGTGTGTCCAGAGACGTCAGTGACATTACTGTATTTCGCCTGTATCAAAAATGCTACCTCCATAGCAAGGCACACAACCCGCGGTGTTTTGTGTGTAGCGGGACGCCTCCGCCGCTGTACGCGCGAGGGCCCGGAACGAAGCGAAACCAAGACTACATATGCGACATTTTAATGGCTAAGGCAGTGCAGTGCTACCTACTCGACGCGAAAATAGTCAATGAAAATTTCCCAGGCATTTTTTTTTTATCAAGCTCGTATTTCACGCCGATACAGACGGGGCTGAGTGGTTGTCTGTCTCACGGAAACACAGGCATGCGCGCGCAGATATAAAATACTGACGCGACTCTAAACAGAGATTGACGGATGTCAGTTTAGAATAATTGCAGTCGGCGTGGTAAAGTGACTCGCTGGACCACAAAATTCTCCACCTAACTTAATAGGGTCAGGGCAAATTATACAGCTTTACCAACATACTATGTTAAACCAAAATGTACAGCAGGTAAAAACTGGGCCCGAGATGGCTGTAAAACTTAACCGCTGCGCTGCCCTGGCATACGGCATGTGGTGTGCCTGTGTAAACGCTTCTTTGAAATCAAATTAAAGATACCACCATCGGTTGCCTCAATTATTTCTCATAAATTTGGAACTTGGGCTAACTGTTTTTTTTTACATATTTTGACAAAAAACTGCGCGTAGAGAAAGGCGAAGAAAGGAAGACACAAGAGCTCGTGTTTGTGTTTTCCTTTCTTTGTCTTTTTTTGTCAAAATTTGCAGAAGCCTCAATTATTTCGTCCATAGACCTTGTGACCTCCAGACATTTGGTACTGTGAGATTTTAGTGATCAGGGAGCTCAATCGAAGAACATAAGAGTAACGCTGACTGCGGCATCAGCGACAGAATGCAAATGGTGCCCGTGTTCTGTGCGATGTGAATAATTTCATTTGGTTCTAATTTGGAGCCTTCCATTGGGGTGTCTATTATTTCCCACAGTGGCGTATCCATAAATTATTTTCGGGGTTTGTTATACGCCAGAGGTAAAAAAATAAAAAGAAATAGATCCTGCGGCGAAACAATTTCCGTTTTTCTCCTTTAGTAATGTCTAAAGGGTTATTTGTTTCGTCGACTAATATCTGCACAAAATTACGGGTACGTGCAGGACTCCGAAGAACCATATTTCTGAACAAACCAACATTCCTGTTATCTTTGTTTTTAAATTTTAATATAACGAGCCGGCCTGTTAATAGCATTGCTCTGTCTACGCCTCTGATTGCCCATGTATACATTCAAAAGCCAAAATAGCCATTATGCGTAACAGACATTTTAACTACAAGTCGCCGTGGGCCGCCGCGACATCTGCGCACTGCGTCGCCTCGCTGTACCGCGTGAGTTCCACAACGATCACCGCGGCTGGTGCCGCAGTGATCGGTGACGAACACAACGTGGAAGCTGAAACATTGTGTCTACTCCTCGGGATTAACTCTGGCAGCAGAAAACACCGAAACGCAGCTTGAACGACGCGGGAAGTCAAGCACGCCGCCCATCCACCGCAGCTGCGCCCGCCACTCCGCAAGCGATAGCCGGCACCTACCGGCCCCTCCGGCCCCTAAGGTCCCTCCCCTAGGGTGCCTGGATGTTCCTCCTCGCCGCCCCTCCGTGTTGAATGTATTGAAAATAGCCTTCTTGAATTTGTTATTTTCTGCTCCTCCTGCAACCCGCAAGGCTTTCGGCATTGTTCCAGGTCAGTAGCATGTGTTTTAGTTTGATGTCTACCTGCTTTTGTCGCGCTTGTGAAACAATTTTCTTTGACTGCGAATGGTTGCCACACCAAGGAAGTTGTACATGTCGGGTAACAGCTGCGCTGAACGCAGTCGCATCATCGCTCATCGCAAGTGCGAACACCCTCTCATCGCGCGTCGCGCGACGTTGCGCGACGAGGCAAATCGCCAGTGGGAATGAGGCTTAAGGGTATATTAAAATGGGAGCAAAGACGTATGGGAGGTGCGTGTCGAGACTGAGGAAGAAGGTGTGTGGCAATCGTCTACATGTTTTTAGTGCGCAGCACTTTGGCGGCCGGTACGGTGGTTTGGCGGCAGCGGCGGCGACGGCGATGTCCACGTAACCGAGCGAGCGAACGAGACATCGAAGGCAGAAAGAAAACGGAGGAAGTGTGAGGGGGAGGGCAGCACGCGTTGCTAAGGCGTCATCTCCCAGCGCGTCGCCACGGCTCAGCATGTCTCGCTGCCTCCTCCTCAAACTTTCGCCAGACGCTCCTTTTCTGTTCGTGGCTCATCCGAACCACGTGACATTTGCGCGCGAGGTTCAAACATGGTTTGCAACAACATGCTCACCGGCGGCGGCGACGCGCTGCGAGATAACGGCAGAGTAGCGCGCCGCCGTGCGTTCGCTGATCACGCGATCACTTTCTGAGGCGCAGCAGCTATGTGTCGTGACCGAGAAGACTGCAGTTCGCGCTGCGCACAAATTTTGCATTCGAGAGTATAGTAATTGTCAACTGCTTTTTCCCCCGGTTTCTCGAAAAGCGTTCCAACTAGCCCCGCTAAGCGTGCCACATTTTCCGACCCCTATCCATTTCTGTGGTCACACCCTGACCCACACCACACCCCCACACCTAGTCGGGCTATAGAAAAGAAAGTCTACGGTGCGTGGGGCGCCATATGACTTCAGCGAGGCCTGCTAAGGGTAACAAATCAACTTATCGCGCAAAACAGGTCGTGTGAATTCCAGCAAAATTATTGCAATTATAGAGCAATTTTGGGGATGCAAAAGAAGACGTCTAAGCAAAGAACAGCCTTGGTAACCGAGCAGGTTTCAATTCGCATTTTGTCTGAAGCTTTATTGGTGGCTTACGGTCGCGCCTTCAAGGAACGCTCGAAGGGGACTCCAAATCCGAGGTAAAGCCATGCTCCGCGTCCAGGTGCGGCGCTATGTTACCCGACGAAGCTCTTCGCGACAAAAGCCAGAGTTCAGGAATCACTGGAAGGATTGCATCTTCTCGCACCCGCCAACAGCCCACTAAACTGAACTAAGCCGCAAACAATGTATCCCTTCACACTAAAGATCCCGCAATTCCAACAGAGTTCCTGTTGCCTTCGAAAAACGCTCGATTCGTCAAAGCCGTGATCCCAACGAAGGGCCCACTCAACAATGCACTGGTCTCAAGCCCGCCTGTTTTCTTGTCAGAGCAGCCGCCGGCCTTCACCAGGGGGGGTAGATGGCGGAGCAATAAATCTGCTCGCATGAAGCGCTCCCAAAACCAATATATTGTATAACAGGGAGCTCTTGCGTGAAGACTGACTGAATACTAGCGAATATGTGCACAGGCAGCGCCGGGGATAAAAAAGGAGGAAAGGCACGAGTGACATTTTACTTCTTGTCATCGCGCGCACCCGGGAAATATATTGGTTTTGCCTGCCTGAAATAGCTGGACGTATGAATATTGTATCCCCAAGGAGCTTCCTTTCTTCCTTCGAAGGAACGCTATCCCAGACAAAAACACGCGACCTCAAGAAAAAAGAAATCGGCAGGCCCGCTGCTTATCGATGCCGGTGAAAGAAAGACGACAGACCCGTATACCACCTCCGGTAGAGACTGTTCCCCATATTAGCATGAACGAACGAATTCATTCTGAGCAAGGTAACATTGCTAGGTTTCCTGGCAAAACCAAGTTTGTTCGTGTTCACCTTTAATTTCACGCTCGCTGCGCAGGTCTGTCATACTCTTAGTTTATTCATACATGAGCAGTAGTTATTAGCTGAATTTTTTCTCGAAAGAATTCGTCAACTTTACTGTGTGTGAATTTCAGGAGCAACGACGTCTATTTTTCTATGCCTTATCCATGCAATGGATGGGTCGGTAGTAGAACTAGTAGAACGGCCTTCAGATTTCAATGCGAAATACCCTTTACCTTATTTTTACGATCTACCCAGTGGTTAAAATTTTTTTCCCTAGCGAACTTGCGACTAGCAGATGAAACGAATGTATCTAATGTAAACCTAGTACTCTCCCCATTTCGTGGCCGTCATCGATACCGTTCAACAACTCCTTCAGCACAGAGACGCAGCCGTTCTCAAAGTAAACAAGTCGACCAGTCCCGGGATTCAAAACCTTCACCCAACACCGAGTCCAACCAGCCAAAACAAGTAAGCTGGGCCCAACGGGTCTCTCCCACAGCTCAACCCCAGTAACTATCCACACCTCCTCAGCAACAATCCAAGAACCCAACCACCTGTGTTGAATGTAAGTGCCTTACTCAAATTTTGGAACAGCAAAACACTTTTTGAGTATTTGAGTATTTGATTTTTATTTCTTGGCAAAACCAAGGGGAGGCTGAGACTAAAGGTGGACGTGGCCTGACAGGGGCCTCAGCCACCCGATTTACAGCGTACACAATAACACGTCTGTTCACAAATTTAAGCATAATAGCACAATCGTAATACAGAAATAGCACAAAGCAAAGTCATTACTACGTTTTTAATGTATTATATGTTAATAGCCTCGCTCCAAGCTCGCCTTGATGCCCTCGAGAAAGCTGGCTCCACTGCTAGCGAAAAGCGCAAGAAACCTAACCCACCTAGTCCAACGCCAGAGCCGTGTAACTCACACCCCCCAAAACAGATCCAACAGCCACCGCCACCCCCGCAAATGCAAGACATGTTCGCTACACTCGCTACACAGCTGGCCACCATAAACCAAGATCTTCAGAATATTCGGGAAGAAAATCAGAAATTGCAGAAAGAAATTGTATCGCTTCGCACGGAATACAGCGCATTCAGGAAAGACGTAACATCAATCAGCACTCCATCCAGTTCACTCGAGCACAACTATGAGCTCGGCCCGATCCGGCAGGACAGGACTACAAAAGGTTCTTTAAGGACCCACACCCGCGCCGTACCATACGCCCGAAACGCCGACAATGCCATCCCAGCCTCCCTACCTGATGGCGCGGAGTCAGCCTAACCCACCTTCAACGACCATCCTACAATGGAATTGCAGAGGATTCAAACAAAAAGCTGCGGCCCTTACCCAATACATTACCACCCTTGATTCTAAATCAGCAGTCATCGCCCTCCAGGAGGCGAATTCTCACATTAAGCTCCCTGGGTATATCCCCTACGGCCCGCCAAATAATTGCGCCACCCTCACACTTATTCGCAACACCATATCTGCCGTTGCACACGTCACCCCACAACGGGGGTGTAATCATGTGTTCACCGAGCTCCTATCTCCATCGACTAAACGTAAATCAAGCCTCTACGTTCCAAACATTTATTGCCGCCCTACTCAAAATGCCCCCGAAATTTCATCCACAATACGTGATGCGATCGCTATCGCTAAAACCGGGCCCCTCCTTATTCTCGGCTATTTAAATGCTCCCCATACCCAATGGGGCTACCCGAACAAAACAAAAAGGGGCGACCTTCTGGTGCAAGCAGTTGATGATTTTCAACTCCTGCTTCTTAATCACCCCGGCTTACCAACAAGAACGGGAACCAGCACAGCGAGGGACACTTCTCCAGACCTCTCTTTCCGCAAGGGCACCTCGGATGTACTATGGTCATCAACTCACGAGAACCTTGGATCCGACCATGACATTATCCAACTCACCATTCGCAATCATAATTACAACGTCAAGACAGGGGTCATCCGCCTCACCAACTGGGATGCTTTTCGAAAGGCCAATTCGTCACGCCCCATAGACCACGACCAACCTTTGCCCGACTGGATTGATGACATTATTCAAACAGTCCGAATGAGCACAAAAACCATAGCCACTACTTTCCAGACCCCTAGCGTGGATGTTAAGCTTCTACATCTCTGGGAGGCCCGTCGAAGCTTAACAAAACGATGGAAACGGCAAAGACATAACCGCAAACTCCGCCTCAGAATTGCAGCACTTAACAAGGAAGCCATTGAATACGCCAAACACCTCTCCAAAGAGAATTGGCTTCAGTTATGCGACAGCCTCCAAGGTACCCTCGCCACTCGCCGAACATGGTATTTGCTAAGGTATCTCATTGACCCGCTTTCCAGCAAGAATGAAACCCAAAGCTCTATTACCCGCACCATACACTGATTCAACGGATTGGCCCAAGACCTTATACAAGCGCTCACGGCTAAATATCTCGACATCCCGCCACTTCACCCCACCCCCCTACACGGGGTCGGCAAACAATAACCTGGATAAGGACTTCCAACTGCATGAACTAGAAGCAGCTCTTTCCGAGTGCCACAAGAATAGCGCTCCCGGTCCCGACCAAGCCACTTACCGCCTTCTTGCCAATCTGGATGGCGCCTCTCTCGATCATCTGCTCCACCACATCAATTTATACTGGGGCTCAGGCCAACTCCCTCCCCAGTGGAAGACAGCTGAGATCCGGTTCATACCTAAGCCGAATAAGTCCCCTCACCTTGATAACCTGCAGCCTATTTCTCTAACGTCCTGTGTGGGTAAATTGGTTGAACGATTATTACTAAAGCGCCTTCAAACATTCCTTGAAAACAAGGGCCTCATTCCCAACACCATGTATGGGATCAGGAAGCATCTGAGTACCCAGGATATTCTCCTTCGAATTAAAGAAGAGGTCCTTGCTCCAGCTACCCATCACGACCCGCGAGCCGTTCTTGCCTTAGATTTGAAAGGCGCATTCGACAATGTCTTGCATTCATCCATACCATCCCGTCTAAATCAAACAGGCTGCGGCCGCCGCACGTACTCATACATTGCGCATTTCCTAATTCAACGCCACGCTATTATCCGGGTAGGAGACGTTCAATCTCAGCCTGTTGCACTCGGTTATCGGGGAACGCCTCAAGGTTCCGTCCTCTCTCCACTACTTTTCAATCTGGCCCTTTTGGACTTACCCCACCAACTCGACGCCATCCCGCACGTTCATCACGCGCTTTGGGCGGATGACATCACAATATTGACAGATACTGACGCGATGGGAAACATCCAAGACTCACTTCAACAGGCCACGGATGTCGTTAACAAGTATGCCTCCTCAGTCGGGCTTCAGTGCTCACCAGAAAAATCGGAACTTATCGTAGTTCATAAACATCCACCTGCTTCACAAATGGAACCCATCTGTATCCACCTCGACGGCCATACCATACGACCCAGCTCCTCACTTAGAATTTTAGGCCTTATCATCCAGTCCAACACGCGTAATGACCACATTTTATTGAAACTTTCAAAGGCGTTTCACCAAGTCTCTAACATGCTTCGACACGTTCCGAACTGCTGCCGGGGCATGAAGGAGAAAGACCTCATCCGACTGGTGCAGGCTCTCCTGATTTCACGAGTAACGTATGCAACACCTTACCTTACCCTAACCAAAAGTGACACGGAAACCATTGATCGATTAATCCGCAAAGCTTTTAAACAAGTATTAAATATGCCTATGAACACATCAACGGCCCGTCTCCTACAACTTGGCCTACACAATACGGTATCCGAGCTTATCGAAGGCCACCTATCAAGCCAACGGCTCCGTTTAACACATAAACCTGCAGAGCTAGCCATCCTAAACAGTCTCCATATCGCATGCCCGCAATCTACTGCCTGTCAGCCCCTCCCGGACCATTGGAGATGTCACATCCGGGTTCGCTCTTTACCCAAAAATATGCACTCTGACCTCCATCCCGGCCGCCGACAAGCTCGAAGCCAAGCGCATGAGAATATTTATGGAAAAAGAACAGATGTCGCATATACGGATGCCAGTACCTACCCTAATGGTACGCAAAAAGTAGCCACAGTTACCACAAAGGGCGCCCTCATCACTTGTGCATCAATCACGACATCGTCAACCTGGGTTGCCGAAGAGTTAGCTATCACCTTAGCTCTCATACATACGAAGTACTCAATATCACGGATTCCCAGGCTGCTTGCAGAAGCTTCTTAGCCGGGAGGGTGGCCCCTTCAACCTTAAAGATACTCTCGCTAAATCAACCCCGCCGTAAAGTTACTATCATCTGGACTCCTGGCCATTCCTCACTGACGGGCAACAACTTTGCTCACCAGCAAGCCTGTGCCCTATCTCTCTCCAGGCTTCCGAGGGGACCACATCGTCAATCCCGCTTGTAACATATCGAGACATAACGCAATATTACCGGTCCGACAGACAACACTTTCCTCCTCCTCACCCTGCACTCTCCAAGGAAGAAGGATCGCTGATCCGCAGACTACAAACTAATACCTTTCCTCACCCAGTTTGCCTGCATCGTATATTTCCAAATCAATACTCAGCAGAATGCCAATTTTGTTCACAACCCGGAACTCTACCTCATATTATAATACAGTGTGGGCGCAATCCAAACTTCCACCTCTCCGATCCCCTCTTCCTACCCTTGAGCTGTGGGAGAACCTGGCATCCAGAGCGAGGGCTCTCTGCTCACCTCCTGGATTCTCGAACCACTCCCATTTCAGAAAGCTCCAACAAACGTTTCTCTCTCTCTCTCTCTCTCTCTCTCTCTCTCTCTCTCTCTCTCTCTCTCTCTCTCTCTCTCTCTCTCTCTCTCTCTCTCTCTCTCTCTCTCTCTCTCTCTCTCTCTCTCTCTCTCTCTCTCTCTCTCTCTCTCTCTCATACATACTCTTTTTAAGCAAAGCTTATTACTCCATTTCAACCCCAGGAAACGGCTCGTTCCTCGTGGCGTCAATTTGGCCTTCAAGCTCAGCCAAGGTCAAACCAGTGCCTCGTGCCGTTGTGCAGTGAAAGCGTCTAGCGTCTATTCGTTCGTTTATTCCAAGGGGAGGGGTGCGGAGTAGAGGATAAGGGAGAGTAAGAAAAGCGCACGCCATCAGAACATGATACAAGGAGGCGTTAGCTGCACCCAACATCACCGCGCGTTCGCAAGTGGCAGCCGAGAAGCGTCTGCCTATTGTGCGTGTGGGCGTTCACTGGCGCGCTCTGGGCGAGAAAACCGAGCTATCGCTCGACAAACTTGGTTCAACCGCGTATAACCACGGCAAATTTATACCTGAATTGTGTGCCGTGTGCTGAAAAGCTTCGCTAGTCGTCCAACTTCACAGAGCGAGATGGCTCATGATTTTAGCTTGTCGCTGGAGTTAGTTAACATCTAACCAACCCAGCCAGCCGTCCCGTAATTCCTACAGATTATTCCTGAACGTGCTCGAGGGCCTGGAAAATCAATCGTCACAGAGGTAGACAGCTTTATTTATCAAGTTGCTTTCCTGTAACAGCGCTCCGTTTTCTTGTTTGTTCGCCGTTCCGTCAATCCTTGGAATGTGACAATAAAACAAAATGCCACCTGGTTTAATTTAAAGGATTACCTTTTGGAAGCTCACTCAACTCCATTCCCAATCCAGCTCCGAAACGAATTTTATTATATAAAAGAAAAGAAATATTGAGAAACTTGAGTTTTCCACTACGCCACGTCAGCAGTGACGTAATAGGTGGAATACTGAAGTTTGATCTTGAGTTATCATTGCGTTAACTGTACGGTAGCATTCGATTGAGACAATAGAACGGAACTACCCCACTATAATCGCACAGTTATGTTTCTTTGCGGTGGTTTTATTCGACGGCCGCCAATCGCACAAACAAGTCTCTGTGGGGCCGTAATATCCAGGCGAGAAAATGGCAGGTGAGTCGCTACTGCGTCATCTGTTCTGGTTAATAAATATATGATTTGTTTAGACAATGCGCTAGAAATGGTATCATTGTAATTTAGAGGAACCAGTCTTTATCAATGAAATTCAAATTTGTCGGGTTTTACGCGTCGAAGCTACTCCTGGGCTATGAGGCGCAACGTAGTGGAGGGCTCCGGATTAGTTTCAACCACCTGGGTATCTTCAACCTGCGCCAAAATCTCGACAGGCAGGCCTATTTTCTCTTCGCCTCCATATGAAAAGCGGCCACCACGGCCGGTATCGAACCCGAGTCTCTTAATGTACCAAACTAGTATTTTTTTTTTATTTTATGGCCCCTTTAAACACTTTTTTCAGCCTCAGAGGCCGACGCTATCTTATTCCAGTCTAAGGCTTCCGTGTACGAAGTTATCTGTGTCGTCAATCCATTATATACTAGTAAAACGTGAGCTTGGTTGACAAAGTATTCCTTTCTACTCTTCTTATGCCGTCAGAGCCATGATCGAACACCAAGTTTAGGAGATGCCTTAAAGGAGCCATGAAGACAAAATACAAGTTGGGTTTATTAGAAAGACTGCTTAGTCCCGATAACAATGATACCAATATAATCGCAATCTTCGAACAAATAACGGAGATACGAAAGAAAACGTGTGAAGCAGTCGCGACCCCCTAGCCAATTTTCCGCAACTTTTCTATGACGTCATGGAACTTTGTTTGTGTGATTGGCGGCCGCCTAACTGACCTGTCGCGACGACACATGACTGGACGTCTGTAATGGGGCCTCTATTTCCATTTGACCGCATCACTTGAATGCTAACGTGCAGTTAACGCACTGAAAATTATGTTTTATTGTTGGCCCGTATGACGTCATTCTTGCTCATAACACGTCACTGTGGCGCGAAATTTGAAAGTTTTTAAATACTTCTTGCTTTTTTTCGTTAAAAAAACATCTTTTGTGGCTGTAATGGAGCTGAGTGAGATACTGAATCCTAGTTCTTTCAAATTAAACGAAGTTTTATTTTCTCTTCATGGCTCCTTTAAGACCATCTAGCTGTCTTTTTTTATTGTTCAAAAGCTTGCTCTGCGGCATAATTCGGTGGAGACGAGTGACGTTAATTCACTGGAACAGGCTGTTCTCGGCAAAGAGCCAGCGTTTGTGTTCTTGTGGTCGGCCTCGATAGAGTCCACACTATTTAACAGTCATTGTCAGAAGCGCTACAGTCCAGGGCTGGTCCTCAGTAGGTGGTGAATATATCTGTTGGCGATGTCTATATGTGGAGCAATATGTCCGTGTAGGCCTTAACGGCGCCAGCCGGGCCGGTGGCAAGGTGTAGGTGAAGGCTGGTGCTAGTGGCGCTCCAAGACGAATGCTTCGTAGCTCAATTTCCCCACGTCGGGTGAGCCCCCACGGAGGTTTGATCCACACGCTGGAATTACTGCGCGTTTGAAGCGCCGAAGTTCTTCTTTGTAGGTGGCCAGTTCTAAAATAGAGTCCACCAGAAATAAAAGTACTGGTTATGCATGTCACTGCGCACTTCTCTTGTTGCCCTGGAGTTGACCTTCATCAGGCGGAAGCTGTCTGCTGCCAGTTTCGAGTGGATGGCGTGTGATAAAGGTTCACTTGGTATAATACTTTTCAATGTCCAAAAAGGTATAGTTGGTTGGAAACAGCTCGTTAAAACAGGACCACGAAGAAAAGAACCGGACAGGACGAGCGCTAATCCTAAAAGGGCCGCATTGATTCTGTGAAAATCACTAGAGGTTGTAATTGTTTTGGCCTAAGGTGCTATGGTGCTAGTTGTAAAGTCGTCGTAAATTGCTGTCAGTTCAGCGAAGGTTGACGGGGCCTCTCGGTGGCGTAGTAGGGTCATGTTTTGAGGACGTTGCATGTCAGCGATCACGACTGCTGTAGTGAAGAGACTTGAAGTGCGCGGTGTGCAGTGTACTTGGAGAGGCCGTTTATGATCGAAACCATTGAACTAAGAGTTTATTATAATACCCCACACAAGAGGTCGGGGATAAAACGCCCCTTTTGCGTGGTTTTTGTCTTGTATACTCAAGTACGAGTACGCCACGTACACATCGCCCTGAAGTACCCGTGGGTAGCAGACGACGGGACTGACCGGAAAACTTGAGAATTATGAGTAGCAGTGAGGATGGTTGTTTGCAGGAAACATTTCTCTTTAAATGACAACCACAGTCCAGTCAGCTGTGCTTTGCTTGATAATGACAGAAAATTCTTTCATGCAATCATGGGAAACTATCATTTGTTCAGAATCAGAATCAGAAAAGGGTTTTATTAGGCAATCGATAGATTACAAAATTTTGTATACAGAAGGAGGTCCCATAGTCAGGGACTGAAACGGGACCTCCTATATTAGTGAACATAAGAAATATATTTGAAGCAGCAAGCAGTAGTAGCGAAAAACAAATAAAATACATCGCAGGCAACACACAACAGAACAGCAAAAAAAAAACAAGAATTATGCTGAAAAAAAAACAAGGGTAATTCAACACTTCAAATTGTGAGATCGATACACACAGCAGAACAGCAAAAAAAAGAAAAAGAAAGAAATGAAAAATTATTCAGCAGAAAGAGTAATTCAACATTCCAATTGTGAGAGCGACACAAGTTGGAAAATAGCAAAAATGATAGCGCAAAAAGAAACCACAATTATTCGCAGCGATATACAACAACCACCAATGAGGTGATTCATCGGCAGAAGGTTGTGGAAAGGTTGCCATGAAAAAGAGAGGGACAGAAAGTCGAAAGGTAAAGAACACGAAGAAAAGTAAAAACTATTTAAAATTATGGTGATTGTGGCATGGACGTAAGGAACGTTTTAAGATCTTTTTTGAATTTTCCAATTGATTGGGAACTTTTATTTCCGGTGGTATGGTGTTCCATTGCCGGATACCGGTGAAAAGAGCTGTTTGTTTGCCGTAGTTGGAATGAACTAGAGTTAAATGAAATTGTGATTACGTGCAAACCTTGTGAAGTTAGTATTTAATAGGTTGCATTCGGGGATTATGAACACAGGAAGCTGATTGTTGATTTGCTTAAACAATAAGATACCTAGCTTGTATTTGAAACTGTTTTCAATATTTAGAATGTTGTTCTCAAGAAGGAGTGCTTTGGCGTCTCTGCGGTGAGGACTGCGGGTAAGTATTCTAATACATTGGTTTTGCATAGTTTGAAGGGAGGAAAGGTGGGTGCTGTAGGTATTGGCCCAAGATGAAATACAGTAATTAATATGGGAATGAACAAAAGCGTAATATAACGAAAGTAATGTAGGCCGAGAGAATACATCTCGGGCCTTAATCAAAACACGTATCCGTACGCTATCTTCCTTCTCAGATAACAAACGTGAGAGTGAAATTTCAAGTGACGGTCCAACTGAAAAAAACAGCCTCTTCTCCTGCTTCAATTGCAAATTGATTCAGAAATACTCGTGGGACATAATTGATTACACGTTGGTGAGAGTGAAAAACAACGAACCGGGTTTTAGTAGGATCAATCTGTAGTTTATTATGAGAGCACCAAGCTGCCAAGCTTGCCGGGTCATTGTTTAGTTTTTCTGTAAGGGATTGGAGGCATTTATCAGTGTTAACAATTGTTGTGTCATCTGCATAAAGTAAGCAATCTGAAGTATTGAGACAGTTCGGTACATAATTTATGTAAATTATGAAAAGAAGAGGGCCGAGAATAGAATCTTGAGGTACGCCTATATTTGTTATTTTGGGCCTAGAGTTAATTCCTGAGACACTAACAACCTGACTTCTGTTGAGTAAGTAATTTTTTATTAATAATAGTGCGGGACCAGTTACTCCTATTGCTTCAAGCTTCATAAAAAGAATGTGGTGGTTGATAGTGTCGAACGCTTTGGTGAAGTCTACAAATACAGAGCCTGCGTAGTACCCTCCATCAATTGCTTTCTTCAGCTTATCGGTTAAAGATAACAAAGCGAGGTCAGTGGAATATGCCGCGCGAAAACCACATTGAGAAGGTGTTAGTATCTTAAATTTATTGATGTAATTCGCGATGGGAATTTCAAGTAATTTTTCAAACACTTTACTAAGAAATGGTAGTATGCATATCGGGCGATAGTTAGATATTATTGCACAGTCCCCTTTTTTAAAGACGGGAACGATTTTACCCCTTTTCTGTTCAACAGGAAAGATGCCAGTTTTGAAAGTTAGGTTGATAATGGTTGCCAAAATATCTGAAATAGCGTGCGCAATCATTTTTATGTGGGTGGGGTGAATACCATCGAGACCAGGACTTGTTGTTTTCAGGCTACGGATGACATCATGGACTTCGTGAGATGTGGTCGGAAATAAAAAGAAAGATTGGGGCAGCCGAGGTAGGGATAGATTGTAATCAGCACTGTGGATGTTATCAGTATGAAAAAAATAATCGCTGAAGGCCTCAGAAATTTCTAGTGGGCTGTCATACGTGTCGTTATTATACTGAACAGTAGTTATTCCAGAGTGCCTTCCGTTCCTGTTCAAGAAAGAGTTGACTATCTCCCATTTCTTCTTTATATTAGATCCAGCATCTTCAATTTTGCGTTCATAATACAGCCTTTTTTGCATTTTTCAGCCGTATTCTAAGAGCATTACAGAATCTACTGTATCGGTCAAGTAACTTCAAATTAAAAGGCTTACGTTTTGTTTTTTTATAAAGGTTCTCTTTGGCTCTTAGTTATTTCAATAATTTCTCAGTTATCCAAGGGCTCTGAGGACTGGCGTATATTTTTTTACATTTACGGCTCTGTGTATGGCATTGAATATGAGATAACAAAATAGAAGAAAACTCCGAAAATGCAATTTGGGGATCGTCTAAAGGTATCACGGAGTGCCAATCAGTGCGCTCTACAGCATCAATGAACGATTCCTTGTCGAAAACATCTCCGATGAAGGATTTGCTGGTTGTAATGGTGTTGCTCGTGAAACGCAGGAAAATCGGATAATGATCAGTAATGTCGACATTAAGAACGCCTGCGTCGGGTGCAGGTGACAGATTAGAAAGAGCATGATCAATTAATGTGCTTACACCACTAATGCAGCGAGTGGGAAGGGAAATTAAATTAAGGAGTGAGCTCTGCACCCTCCACCACTCCAAAGGATCCAGATCGTCGTCGGCTACTTGTGCCATAGAGCGGCATAACGAAACCTGGCAAGGTGTGCTTTGCTCTTCACTTTTGGCCACAAAATGGTACTTTGGTAGGGTAAATAGTGAAAATTACGCAAGTACACGTAAACATACAAGCACCGATGCGTACTGGTGTTGGTACTGCGCGCTCTTTTTGTAGCAGTAAAATTGGTAGGGTAAAGAGTGAAAGTTACGCAAGTACACGTAAACATAAAAGCACCGATGCGTACTGCTGTTGGTTCTGCGCGCACTATGCTTGTTTTAGCTGCACAGCAGTGCAACGCTTTGGGGTTTTCTAAGACGACACTGGCTGATTGGCTTAAACGACGGTGTCCTACGTGACCACATTTGTCGAGTGAACACCGCGTTTCACGAAACGATTATTTTCTACCTTAACAAGCTAGGTGCAAATACGGTCAAAAACAAAGCAAAGGTAGAAAACGGCCGGCGCAGTATGGTGGCGCCATCTGGGAGGACTGACGGTAAACACGGCTCCGTGGTCGGCTGCCGAGCCTAATGGCGCACTAGGTTTCGCTTGAAGACCTGTTCTTGTGACGTCATTGCAGATGTCATGAAAACACGATTTGGCGGGAGAATCAAAATTGTAACTTAAATTGATTAATTTCTCAGTGAATAAAGCATCGTCTGCGTCCGGACAAGCGCTGGGAGCACAATAAAACACGAAATCTTTCGAATAAAACAAACTTGTATTTTGTCTGCATGGCCCCTAGGCCTCCAGTCTAATACACCAACGACTGCCTCCTCAGAGCCTCTACCTGAACCCAAATACTGCTTACTGATTACAAGCCTCGCGGCCGTTCTAGCCGTATTTAGCCTCAACTTTCACTTAATGCTTTAGCTTTAGTGAGGTCAAGACCGAGAATGGCGCAGGTATCTGACGATGAGCAGTCCGATCCGTCAATAACATCGGGTTTCAGTCGAAGCATGACTTCTCTTTTGTCGAGAGTTTGGGGCGGAATGCAATTATGGCGTGCGGATATAGAGAATTTTCCTCCGTATAGGCGTTGCTCTAGTTTAGAATGACATATTGCAAGAGCTTGCCACCACACGAGCTGAGGGAAATTGGACGACGGTTTTAAAGCGAAACTTTTTACATGTGCCCCCCAAGGGCTCTGTCGCGACCACTGGTGTCAACAGAAGACTCCCGCGAAAAAAAAAATCACGCCATGTTTCCGTGTGTGTGTGTGGGGGGGGGGGTGTAACCCTGAGGAGGATGCGAAGAAGCAGTGGGGCTTGGTTGGTGTGTAAGTAGAGTTGAAGTAAGTAGTGTGAGTAGAGTTGGTGTGTGGTGTTTGAGTGAGGAAACGCGTGGGTAGGCGAACCGGCGAAAATGGGGGTTGGAAGCAGACTGAACGGCGCGCAGCGCGTGTGCACGCCTGGTTTATACGGCCGGTAGGAGGAGAATGGAGGAGAGACGCGCATGCGCAGTGGAGTAGCGCGCAGCGCGTGTACACACCAGGAGAATAGATGGAAGAGAGACGCGCATGCGCAGTGGAGCAGCACGCAGCGCGTGTGCACACCTGGTTTATACGGCTGTTTATACGGCTTAGAGGAGGAGAATGGAGTAGAGACGCGCATGCGCAGTGGAGTAGCGCGCAGCGCGTGTGCACACCTGGTTTATACGGCTGTGAGGAGGAGAGGGAAGCGTGCTCGTCTCGTGGCGGCACAGGAAGACACCGGTAACACTGTCGCCCCGGGAGCCAATAAATGGTAAGACACCACCGGGCGTTCAGCAAGCTGAGCATGCGCGGTGGGGGTGTGGACTGCGCAACAACAACAACAAGGGAGGGACATAGCCCCGACCATGAGATGCTTCGAATCTAAAAGTTGCAGATATCTACGCTTGTATCTTAAGATTATTACGAATCAGCCCGTCGCTGGGCTTTGTGCAACACTCCTCGGCTGTGAGGCGAAGCCTCCACTACGTGCGCATTTCGAGCAGGCCTCCCTATCGGTGACTCACGCTTGCAGCCGACGGATTCAAACAAGCTGCTACACGTCTGGATCGCTGGCGCCTCGCTATCGGCGCGATTCAAACTTCGGCGTTGGCAGACGAGGCATGCTTCAACTTGTCCGAAGGACGCGGAAGCCGCTGCGGGGACCTCCTTTCTCCCCTCTCTCGGACTCAGCGTGCGCCGCTACTACCGACCGCTCACTAACTCTGGAAAGAGTGTTGTGTGTGTCTGTGCCGTTTGTGTCGTGTGCACAGTCTAGATGGAACGCTTGTTTGATCGTTAGCGCTTTCGGTATAAATAAGACCCCCAAGCGCTGTAGTTCATTCCTGTTTGAGCAGTGAATCAATCCTGTCACTCTGCTCGAGTCCTGTACTGTAACCTCGCCCGTCGGGGCATTGTTCTTGTCTGGCTTCGACCATCTCTCGCCATGAAGTAAACAAGTTAAGTTTGCCTTCAGCTTCTGGTCTTCTTCAAGGCTGCAACATTGGCTGGCCGCTCGCTTCACCACGCTACCACACGCGACGAAGCTCGGCTCGGGTACGCCTTCCCGTATGCAACAAGATGTAAAGCGCGATAGCGATACTTCGACTCTCACGGAGCGTTTTCGCACGCACTAGCTGTATTTCCGACCTATGCTTCACGATCGGAGAGAGAAAGACGAGAAACGACGGTTTTAAAGCAAAGCTTTCTACCTCTACCCCCCAAGGGTTCTTTCGCGACCGTTGGTGTCACCAGAAAACTCCAGCGATCAAATAAAAGAATTTACCGGCACCGCCGGGAATCGAACCTGGAACTAATAGACTAACAAAGCGAGAGCCCGTTGACTTACCGATTTAGCTACGAGTCCACGCGAACACGGGAAGACAAATGGTGTACTGGCCAATCACATCTACGGGTTTACCCCCTGCCTTCTCGCTGAATGCCACATGAAAGCGTCACACGACCACTCACGCCCGTCTAGCGGCCCTGTGCGCACCTTGCTCATGTCCAAGAGTTACAAAAATTAAAGGAAGCTCACACTAATCCATGGAATTTCACTTTTAGTACGCCAATTCACGCCAAAAAATCACAGCTCCTTGTCGTCCGCCCTCACCCCAAATCAAGGAATACATTCAAATACTCCTTGATGACCAGGCCATCACTCCAAACCCCAGCATCAAGATCCTGGGCCTACATTTCCGGGCCAACACCAAGAGTGACGTCTCCTTGCAGCGCCTCAAAAACAGCATTAATCTAATCATACACGTCATCAGGCGAGTTGCCACCAAGAAGCGAGGCCTAAAAGAATCCGGTACCTTTCGATTAATTGAAGCTTTCGTCCTCTCGAGAGTTACTTACGACAAACCCCTATCTTCTTCTCGACGAGGAAGACATAGAGATGCTTTATATAATGATTAGAAAGGCGGTTGAGCAGGCCATTGGTCTTCTCATGAGTGCGTCCACACTGAGGCTGCTTAGCACGGGCTCCACAACACGGTGGAAGAGCTGATAGAAGGCCATCTTTCTAACCAGAAGGTCCGGCTCAGAACTGCGGTGGGTAACCGCATGCTTCACCAGATCACGGGCTCCACAACACGGTGGAAGAGCTGATAGAAGGCCATCTTTCTAACCAGAAGGTCCGGCTCAGAACTGCGGTGGGTAACCGCATGCTTCACCAGATTGGCTGGGCAGCCCAGAATGTCACTCCGTTTGACGTACTCCCAGACTCTTGGCGACTAAAACTAAAGATGCTCCCTTTGCTTAGAAATATGAACCCCTCTCATGACGAGGGTCAACGAAAAGCACGGGCTCAAGCGCTAAACACCACCCTCGGTGAGGCTCATGCAGTTATCTACACAGACTTCTCCTAACATCGAGGGCAGCAACACGCCATCATCGTGGCTACCTCCAGAACCAACCTCCTTGCGTGTACCTCGCTTAGGACCCAACAAATGACGGCAGCAGAAGAGGCAGCCAGCACCTTGGCTCTCACTCAACCAGGGGTTCGGAGGGTAGTCACTGATTCCCAGCAAGCCTACTGGAATTACCAGTCGGGTTGGGTGTCCTGACCTGCACTGTGTGTGCTAAAAAACCACTTCCCAAACGGTTCCATTCAGCACATATGGACACCGCCTCACGCTTCAATGGAGGGCAACAAATACGCCCACCCAACAAGCCTGCGCTTTTACCCCCCGTGCTATGGAGCTGCACGAGGACAGTCACCCGCTTGTCAGGTCCAGGGAGATAATCCAGCATTATCGCCTTCTGAGACAGGACACACCTTCGCTTTACCCTAACCTTTCAAGAGAACAACAAACTGCCCTGTGGCTCATACAATCCGGGCTCCTTCCCACAGCCTACGCGTCTTCACGTAATGCATCCGAATCGCTACGACGCTGAATGTACATTTTTCTCAGAAGTAGGAACACTCCGCCCCGTAATCGGGGTGTGTGACTTTAGCCCTGAGCACCCTCCTCTCTTTCCGTCAACTACCCAACAAGAGCAATGGGAGATGCTGCTGTTTAGGCCCTCTCTACCTACCCAGCTTCAGCGGGTGGTAGGCCGCGCGGACTGCATATGGGCCCCACAGAAGAAGGAATCAATCCCCAGGGCTGGACTCCGGGCCGTTCAGAAATCTGAACAGAAGTATTTCTTCCTCCTCCTTCTCAGCCGCAAGTCTCGTCGCCTCCGTCCGCGGCGCAGAGGCGGAGAAGTCAGATCGTCTAACACCGGGTTGGAGCTTACTTTGATTTTATATAAAAAAGTTTCCACTCTTGTGCTACACCAATACAACTCAACCAAACACCGTTCATGCATCATGCATTGATTAAACCTTACCAAGATTATCTCTTTGAAGTAATAAATGGTGTTGGTTAAGTGCATTTCACTTCTCTCTGGTTTTACTATTTGTAGAGCAATGTGAGTGATTTTAAGTGACGTCGCATGAGTAATCGTTATGGGTGCCGTTTACAGCTTTGCTTTCCAACCACATTCACGGGGTGGATTGGCGCGATTTTTTTTTAAATCGCCGTGGTCTAGGAAAGACAAAGGCTCTCTGCGCTTCCGTTACTTAGAATGTGAGCGTGAAAGGTTGCGGAGGCGAGGTGTTGGTCAGTTTGATCTGGGAGTCGTCAGTGTCAGTGTTTCAAAATGTTAATTCTGTAATGTCTAGGCCGAGCTGAACAGCTGTGCTTTTGCGAAAAGAAAGAGACAGACAGACAGACAGACAGACAGACAGACAGACAGACAGACAGACAGACAGACAGACAGACATAAAGCTAAAGGGCTATAATATAAAATAAAAGCCCAACCCGTACCACATACGTATCACGGGTGACGCCAATTAAAAATAAACAAAGTGGACCGAGGTCAACTAGAGTTTTGAAGACAAGGAAATACCCACTGAAGTGGAAAGTAAAAGGGAAAAATGCTACACAGCGACACCACAGCCAGGAGAGCGGGCCCGGGGAGACTCCCCTGATCTCCCCTGGGACGGTAGCAGGAAAGGTTGGGATGAGGGATGCGGATGGTGGTAATAAGGAATGGGTTATGGGAAAGTGGGTGGGACTGGGGACAGCGAGGTTTTTGTTCTAATCCTTAGATGTCTGACTCCTAAAATAGGCCTGAAAACTCAGGATGGGCGTCAGACGTTTCCAATTGGAATTCAGCGGACCCCACTATAGGTTCCAACCATCTGAGCTCCGACATCGAAGAACAGGGAGAACCTGCGACGGAGTGACGACACCTAATCTCTGGACCCCTTTCACAACCAGCCCCCGGCTAACACCCACCAGGTCCCCCGAGTAGTCAAGAGACACCTGCCCAGCCTACATAGGTACTAATCCCCCTCGTCTCGACGGTTTCGGATACTGGTAAAGCTAACTTTCCGACAGACGGGGTAACTGTACCCTGTATGCATCCGTCGATCCCTATGTGCACCTGAATCACCAATCTCCATAGAAAAGCCTATGTGACTTATAGGGTTTCGGTGGACCTCTAATGTGCTCCTATGCCAACCACTCACCCACCAGAGAACCCTCCCCATACGGGCAGCAGTCATCAGGTGGAAGGAGTAATCCTTATAGAGTACGACCAGCCCTACTCCCAATACTGAGGACGAGAAGCTTCCCTAAGAAGTGAGCCAATCCCTCTTTCCTCGGTCCTAGCAAGTGCGCGCCTCCTAGACTGGTCGCTACTAAAGGCCAGAGACATTGGCCATCATAAGCACCTATCGAAGGCCCTGGATCCTGTTGTCCAGGAACCTTCGTGTCGGCAGCGAGCAGTCGTGCCCGCGTGGGGTGACGGCGGCGGACCCTTAATAAGGGATCCTTTTTCACCGCTTTTATGCCAGAATCCCAGAGCCAACCTCGGTAGCCACCCAGGCTGTCCGGGCCTGCCTCCGCGTCCAGCATCGGCTCTGGTGCAAGGAACTGACCCATACAGTTCCAGGGAGTCGCTGCCACTCCCTTGGGGTTTTGCATCCCCGGGTGAGTCCTGGCTCTCACCCACCTATGCCGTTAGCAACCGACCAAAGCTAGGCAGCCGAAACCGCCTTTGCCCAGCCAGCTGGCAGGGGGGACCACGAGCAGGTGGCAGTCCGATTTGCCCCCCCCCCAGACAGACAGACAGACAGACAGACAGACAGACAGACAGACAGACAGACCGAGTGAATATCTTTGTTCAGGAAGAAATAGTTGCGGTTTAGAAAAAAAATCGCGCCAATCCACCCCGTGAATGTGGTTGGAAAGCAAAGCTGTAAACGGCACCCATAACGATTACTCATGCGACGTCACTTAAAATCACTCACATTGCTCTACAAATACTAAAACCAGAGAGAAGTGAAATGCACTTAACCAACACCATTTATTACTTCAAAGAGATAATCTTGGTAAGGTTTAATCAATGCATGATGCATGAACGGTGTTTGGTTGAGTTGTATTGGTGTAGCACAAGAGTGGAAACTTTTTTATATAAAATCAAAGTAAGCTCCAACCCGGTGTTAGACGATCTGACTTCTCCGCCTCTGCGCCGCGGACGGAGGCGACGAGACTTGCGGCTGAGAAGGAGGAGGAAGAAATACTTCTGTTCAGATTTCTGAACGGCCCGGAGTCCAGCCCTGGGGATTGATTCCTTCTTCTGTGGGGCCCATATGCAGTCCGCGCGGCCTACCACCCGCTGAAGCTGGGTAGGTAGAGAGGGCCTAAACAGCAGCATCTCCCATTGCTCTTGTTGGGTAGTTGACGGAAAGAGAGGAGGGTGCTCAGGGCTAAAGTCACACACCCCGATTACGGGGCGGAGTGTTCCTACTTCTGAGAAAAATGTACATTCAGCGTCGTAGCGATTCGGATGCATTACGTGAAGACGCGTAGGCTGTGGGAAGGAGCCCGGATTGTATGAGCCACAGGGCAGTTTGTTGTTCTCTTGAAAGGTTAGGGTAAAGCGAAGGTGTGTCCTGTCTCAGAAGGCGATAATGCTGGATTATCTCCCTGGACCTGACAAGCGGGTGACTGTCCTCGTGCAGCTCCATAGCACGGGGGGTAAAAGCGCAGGCTTGTTGGGTGGGCGTATTTGTTGCCCTCCATTGAAGCGTGAGGCGGTGTCCATATGTGCTGAATGGAACCGTTTGGGAAGTGGTTTTTTAGCACACACAGTGCAGGTCAGGACACCCAACCCGACTGGTAATTCCAGTAGGCTTGCTGGGAATCAGTGACTACCCTCCGAACCCCTGGTTGAGTGAGAGCCAAGGTGCTGGCTGCCTCTTCTGCTGCCGTCATTTGTTGGGTCCTAAGCGAGGTACACGCAAGGAGGTTGGTTCTGGAGGTAGCCACGATGATGGCGTGTTGCTGCCCTCGATGTTAGGAGAAGTCTGTGTAGATAACTGCATGAGCCTCACCGAGGGTGGTGTTTAGCGCTTGAGCCCGTGCTTTTCGTTGACCCTCGTCATGAGAGGGGTTCATATTTCTAAGCAAAGGGAGCATCTTTAGTTTTAGTCGCCAAGAGTCTGGGAGTACGTCAAACGGAGTGACATTCTGGGCTGCCCAGCCAATCTGGTGAAGCATGCGGTTACCCACCGCAGTTCTGAGCCGGACCTTCTGGTTAGAAAGATGGCCTTCTATCAGCTCTTCCACCGTGTTGTGGAGCCCGTGATCTGGTGAAGCATGCGGTTACCCACCGCAGTTCTGAGCCGGACCTTCTGGTTAGAAAGATGGCCTTCTATCAGCTCTTCCACCGTGTTGTGGAGCCCGTGCTAAGCAGCCTCAGTGTGGACGCACTCATGAGAAGACCAATGGCCTGCTCAACCGCCTTTCTAATCATTATATAAAGCATCTCTATGTCTTCCTCGTCGAGAAGAAGATAGGGGTTTGTCGTAAGTAACTCTCGAGAGGACGAAAGCTTCAATTAATCGAAAGGTACCGGATTCTTTTAGGCCTCGCTTCTTGGTGGCAACTCGCCTGATGACGTGTATGATTAGATTAATGCTGTTTTTGAGGCGCTGCAAGGAGACGTCACTCTTGGTGTTGGCCCGGAAATGTAGGCCCAGGATCTTGATGCTGGGGTTTGGAGTGATGGCCTGGTCATCAAGGAGTATTTGAATGTATTCCTTGATTTGGGGTGAGGGCGGACGACAAGGAGCTGTGATTTTTTGGCGTGAATTGGCGTACTAAAAGTGAAATTCCATGGATTAGTGTGAGCTTCCTTTAATTTTTGTAACTCTTGGACATGAGCAAGGTGCGCACAGGGCCGCTAGACGGGCGTGAGTGGTCGTGTGACGCTTTCATGTGGCATTCAGCGAGAAGGCAGGGGGTAAACCCGTAGATGTGATTGGCCAGTACACCATTTGTCTTCCCGTGTTCGCGTGGACTCGTAGCTAAATCGGTAAGTCAACGGGCTCTCGCTTTGTTAGTCTATTAGTTCCAGGTTCGATTCCCGGCGGTGCCGGTAAATTCTTTTATTTGATCGCTGGAGTTTTCTGGTGACACCAACGGTCGCGAAAGAACCCTTGGGGGGTAGAGGTAGAAAGCTTTGCTTTAAAACGTGGTAAAGAGATGGCAGGCAGCCCAATGGTGGAACCTGAAGTCCAGCGCACAGGATGCAGCAGCTCTTTCCATTGTCCTCCTAATCATCTCGCGTTGGTCTTGATGTAACGAGCTGGTCAAAGCTGCCTTTCATGTTTCGAAGAAGTGGAATATCATGTTGAAGTTATTCTCCCCTGATTATAGCCTTGGACATGGCTATGTTGCGTTTGATATTTCTTTTTTGATATTCTGGTGGAAACACGCCTTGGTGTGATAGCGTAAGTTGTGGGCACGGCTGGCGACCGTGTCTGCCGAGCATACTACCGCCGACTGGGCATAGAACAAGCTTCACGGCGCAGGCGCGGCCCCTGCTGAAAACGCCTGTCCTTTCTTTCGTCTCCGCCGAAGTACCATTGTCTTCCTTTCCACAGCAAAGTTGCCGCTTCGCGACATTACAGATTCAGCGGAGCCCTCGAATCTTCCATCTACAGTCGTAGCTTCCGGGTTGCACCGGTGACGTATTTCCGTGGACGCCAGATAAGCACGGCTGATAGCGGACGGCTAGCAGGCATTGGGAAATCGAAAAATGAGGCCAATAACGCTATCGCGTTAATAGAAGTTACTGGCACCGCCAGGAATCGAACCTGGAACGAAAAAAAAAAATGAATGGAGCTCACACTAACGCGTAAGTCTTGAAGGTAGCGAAGCTGTGCGCAACCTTCACGACCATGACGAAGGTTAAAGTCAACGATTGCAGCCGATTTGCTTCTTCTTGGCTTCTGCAATGACCTTTACTCCATCATGGTTGCTATAAGTGTGAGCTTTTTTCATTCTTTTTGAAGTGACAATCATTCCACATCACGTTGGAGGGGCGTTCTCTATGACGTATGTTTCTCGTTCCGAGCAAATGTTGCCACGGTTACGGCGGACGCTGAAGTTTCTTTTCGCCAATCTTGGCCAGTCTCCTTAAATGGGTATACTTGGCTTGACAAACGTGCGCCGGGAACGCTGGGCGGTCGCCGCAAGGCACGCACAAACGAGCGCTCGGAATTTTCTGGATTTTTTTAACTGCTGGGCGGTCGCCACCATCTTGGCCAATATCCCAAAGTGGGTATGCTTGGATTGACAAAGGTGCGCAGGGGACCCTGGGCGGTCTTCGCGAGGCACGCTCACACGAGCCCTCGGCGTTTTCTTGGTTTTTTAACTGCCTGGTGGTGGCCGCGAGGCACGCGCTCACGTGCGCGCGCTAGGCAATTTGATTGATTGATTGATCAAACTTTATTATGCGAAAGAGTGAGCCCCCTCCGGTGGGGGGGGGGGGACCCGTCGATGGGAGCGGAGCCTCATTCCCAGGCCCCGTACCGGGCTAGCAACTCCCGCCCACGGGCCGCTAGGCTCGCGTGGACGTTTGCGGAGGGGCTGAGCCGAAGGATCTCCCATCGCTCATTAAGGGGAAGGGGGGAAGGGGAGGGTGTGTCGGGTATTGGTGCCTTTAGTGCGGTGCACTCTAGGATGACATGTTTTAACGTTCCTTTGCTAGTGTTGCAGAACGGGCACAGCTCGGAGTATTGGTGCGGATACATCTTATGTAGTAGTGTTGGGTGGGCCAGAGACCCTGCCTGTATTCCGCGTATTATCGTCTGGTCCCTGCGGGTGAGGGAGTGATGAGGCTCAGGTAGCGTTTGTCTATTTTCCCTGTACATTGTAATGATATCTTTATACGCAGTGATTGGTGTCAATGAGTCGACCCCCGTCTCCTCCACTTCCCGGCGGGACATGTCTCGGGCGTAATAGTCGGCGATGTTGTTGCCGACCAGGGAGGAGTGCGCGGGGGTCCAAATCAGTTCGACCTCGTTGTCTGGTGTTTTGTGCCGTTTGAGGACGCGTGCCGCCTCGGAGGAGATCAACCCCCCGCGGTAATTCGCGTAGGCTTTCTTGCTGTCTGTCACAACGTGCGTCGCCCCGGGTTGGATTAGTGCCAATGCGATCGCCATCTCTTCAGCGTTTGTTGCGTTTCTTGTCCTCGTGGACGCCACGGCGACGAGCCTGTCTCTTGTTGTTACTGCCAAAGCGGCCTTGTCGCTTCCCTTGACCAGGGCGGCGTCGACGTACATGACATTGGGGTTGCCTTCCAAGCGCGTTTCCAAAGCCTTGGCGCGCGCTTTTCTCCTGTCGTCATCCTCCCCCGGCGCCATGTTGCGTGGGAGGGGTTTTGTGTTGATCTTGTCTCTCCAATGTTCGGGGACGCGGCCGGACGTTTGCACCGGTTCAGGCCTCCATCCGATCTTTTCCAGTATCCTCCTCCCGTGTTCGGACCCGCTGAGACGCATCCTCTGATTGGAGAGGTGCGCCTCCACGAGCTCGTCCACTGTGTTGTGGACCCCCATCTCGTACAGCCGTTTGGTCGACGTGTACGCGGGTAGTCCAAGGGCTTGCTTCGTGGCTTTTCTCAAGATGACGTCTAGTTTTGCCTTCTGTGTTCCGGTTAGGTTAAGGTATGGAGCCGAGTAGGTGGTTCTGGTAACCACGAAGGCCTGAACCAAGCGCAGCGCGTCGTTCTCCTTGATGCCCCGATTCTTTTTTGCTACGCGGCGGAGCATGCCGAGGACCTGCTCCGACGTTAGGCATATCTTGTCCACGGCCGCGTCCGCCTTGCCGTCGCTGCGAAGCAACAACCCCAGGATCCGACACTGTTGAGTGGGTTCGACCTGGATGCCGTCGATCTCGATCTTCAGGCCGCATCTGCTCATCTTGCCGACGCCCGGCTGGACTACTAAGAGCTCGGACTTTTGGGGGGCGCAGCTCAGGCCACACGACTTGGCGTACTCGTGGACCGTCGTCGCTGCGCGCTGCAGTGTTTCTTCCATCCACCCCTCCGATCCGGCCCTATTCGTCCAGACCGTGATATCGTCGGCGTAGAAAGCGTGGTCTAACCCTTCAATGCGTTCCAGCAGTTTAGGCAGGGGTAGCAGTGCCAGGTTGAACAGCAGGGGCGATATTACGGATCCCTGGGGTGTTCCGCGTTCTCCTAGCGTTATCGGGTCCGTCTTCGCGTTGCCTATCGTCAGAACGGCCGCTCTGTCCTCGAGGAAGTTGCGGACGTAGTGGAAAGTTCTGGTGCCACAGCCGGTCCCGTTCAGGTTGCGCAGGATGCTGGCGTGGGTGACGTTGTCGAACGCCCCCTTGAGGTCGAGGGCCAGGATGGCTCTAGGGCTCGATCTGGTTGCTTGTTTGATGACGAGTTCGTGCAACTGAACCATGACGTCCTGCGTACCGAGATGTTTGCGGAAACCGAACATGGTCGCCGGCATCTGTCCTGTTTCCTCGAGGTGTCTCTGCAGCCTGTGCAACACCATCCTCTCCATGACTTTGCCCACGCAGGACGTCAACGATATGGGTCGCAGGTTCTCGATCGACGGTGGTTTCCCTGGCTTCGGGATGAAGCGGACCTTGGCCGTCTTCCATTCTTGCGGTAGTCGCGACGTTTCCCACGCCTCGTTGATGTGTTGCAGTAGCTCGTTGGCCGTTCTGCTGCACATGTTGAAAAGCAGCTTATAGGTGATGTTGTCCGCCCCGGGCGCGCTTTTCCTGTTGCTTTTGTCGATGGCGGCCCATAGCTCTGAGATTGTGAAGAGTCTGTCCAGCTCCTCGTTAGGGGTCCCCTCGTACACTTGTGGTGGCAGATACCGCCCCTTTTCGGTCTGGAGGTAATGCTTTTGGAGGTCCCTGAGCAATTCGGCGCTATCCCCGTCGTAATTATTGATGACTTTGGTCAGGTTCCGATTCATGGTCGACTTGCTTTGTGCGGGGTCAATGAGGTGACGCAACACTTTCCAGGTCTTGCCCGCCGACAATTGCCCTTGTAAGCCTTCGCACATTTTATGCCAGTTTTCCCGGCACAGTTTGGCTGCATACGCCGCTATCTCTTTGTTCAGTAGGCCGATGCGCCTAGCCAGCTTCCTGTTACGCCGCTGGCGCTTCCACCTACGAGTGAGCGAGTGGCGCAACGCCCATAGGTTGAAGAGCCTGGCGTCCACGAAAGGCGTGTCCACCGTCGTGGTGATCTCTTGCGTGTACTTTTGCAGCGTGGCCTGCTGTCGTCTGGCCCAGTCTTCGTAGGATTCCGCAGACGGTTCGGCATCTTCTTCTTGCTTCCTCTCACTCGTGTGCTTTCTCATCTTATCCCAATCCGTTATTCTCGCCTTGCCGTACACCGCCTTATACTGAGGCCCGAGGACATCGATCTTGATGATTTTGTGATCCGAGCCGAGGTCGGCGTCGTCGCACTTCCACCTCGTCTCCAGCGGCCCCGAGGACCACGTGAGATCGGGGGTCGTGTCGTTGGTCACGCTGTTACCCGTTCGGGTCGGGATTCCCGGCTCGTTGATGAGGTACAGCTCGTGCTTTCCCATGGCTTGGACGAGAGCCTTGCCTCTCTTGGACGCAATTTTATAGCCCCACATTGGATGAGGCGCGTTAAAGTCGCCCATGACCAGGAGCGTGCGGCTTTTTGCTAGTCCCATCGCGTCCTTCAGTATGGCATCGAAATCGTATTGGTGCTTGGCTCCTGGTCTACAGTAAACGTTCAGTATAAATACGTTCTTACTGTGCCCAATGTCTCTTGCGTGCAGCTCGACCAGCGTGTGGTCGCAGCCGTGCTGCGCCGTGATGTGTTGCGTCGCAGCGACCGTATTACGTACGAGTACGGCGGTGCTCCTTTCGGTCGGGTCGGTATATGTAATGTACCCCGGCATGCAAGGCTTAACTTTTGTCTCTTGTAGCGCTATAACTAGGGGTTGTCGGTGTGCGTCCTGGCTCCCTATGTGAAGGATAAGCTCCCTCTCCTTGGCTTTTATGCTTCGGCAGTTCCATTGATATATAGCGGTCACCTCATCGACGACCCGTGTCCGATTAGATTTGTTGCGTTGTTTCGGCTTCATCTTTCTGGTTGGTGTCTAATCGTCCCCTTCTCTTGGCAATTGTTTCCTTCAGTCGTTCTGCTCGTTCCTTCTTTAATGTTCCGTATTTCTGCTTGATTTCTAGGGCGTTGAGCCTAGCCGCCAGGCGATCGTGCTTGGCCTCAATCGTAGCTACCCTTTCTTCAAGCCTGCTCAGAGCCGCCAAGATGACAGACTCGCCAGGAGTTAGCTGTACCTGTTCTTCCTTCTTTTGCTCTTGTTGCGGTGGAAGCTCCTCGTCCTCCATCGCTTGCACTTCCGAGTTCTGCGTTGCTCCGGCGGGTACCGCGGGTGGCGACCTTCTCCTCGGCAGCTTGCGCGGTCCCTCTCCTACCGGGTTAGCTAGTGTTTCTTCGTGTATCGGTGTGTGCTGCGCGGTGTTGTTATTCGTTGCTTTCTCTCGTTGCTTTCTCTAATTTCCTCATTAGTTCGCGAATCTGTTCATTCTGCTTCTCTATGATTTTCTTTAGCTCGTTCACTATGGTGTTATCACCGTTCATGTTGTTACCGGGGTTAGAGGGTGGGGAATCGGGGGATCGAGCTTTGGGAGACCCGCCGGCCCAGCCCACCTTGTTATCGGCGACTCCACGCTGGCCTCCTCCTGGCTCTCCCCGCGATCTCGAACGTCCGCGCTCCACGGTCGGCTCCGCGTCGCCCCGACGTCTCGAGATGCTCCGCGCCGACGATGCCATTCTCCCGACTGTTTTCCAGCACTGGTTGCCCGGGACCGGTTGCCTCGAAAGAGAGCGCCCTCGGTGCGTGCTGCTTCCTCCCCTGGCTTGAGGTCCACGGCTGACGCTTTTCTCCCTCCGGAGTGGTGGAAAGTCCTCGTCCCTCAGGTCCCGTCGTTCTTGCCGGTGTTTCCGCTCCCACTGTCGTTGCCTGACGACGTAAGGTGTCTTGAATTTATTCCCGCATTCTCTGTCTCCGGTGACGTGTTCGCCTCCACAAAGCCTGCATCTCGGCTTGCATTTCGTCTGGTGTTCGAGGCCCGGGTTGACGGTTCCGCAGGCGAAGCAGACGTTTGCGTTCGGGTTGGGGCAGACGTCGCCCCTGTGTCCGACTTGCCCGCACGTCTTGCATACGTCGAAGTGTTTTTTGTAAAGTCCGCAGCGTACGAGGACTGCTCCGTACTTGACGTAGTTCGGCACTTTCGTGCCCTCGAACAGGATGATTACGGCGGTCGACGTCCCGATCCTGTGCGCTTGTAGCGCCTGGGGGTTGTACATGTTCACGATGTTCGCGTTGATGTCTTCCTGGGTGTCCGTGACCGATATTCCCTTGATCACTCCCTTCACTGTGCCTTCCATTGCCGCTTGGTATGCCCAGACTTCGTGGCCAGTGCCTCCTATTGTCAGACACTTTATCCTCGAGTATTGCCTCGCTCGTCTCTCGTCCGGCGTGCTCACGACTATGATATTCTGCACGGGGTTTGGGCAGAATATATCCCCCATAGCCTCCTCTCTTTTGACGGCAGTAGCTGCCAGAATTGCCGCCATCAGCGTCGGCACTTCCGTCCTCGCAACGTTCAGCCCACCTCTAGGCCTAATGACAATCTTGATATCTTCCCGCGGCATGACTCGCGGCATGCGTGCCGCCGTTGTGGCCGCTCTCGCTACTCTTTTGGCAAAACTTTCTCGTTCACGAGGCCTGGATTGTGTCGCCGGTTGGGGGGACTCACCGCTTTCGACGTTCTTGATGTTATTCCGAGCACGCTTGCCGCTCGGCAGGACCCACCCCGCCGTGTCGTCGGGCGCCAAGTCCTCACCGGTCACAAATACACACGATTTTCCGTCAATGTCTCTTAGTCCGTGTTGTTGGGCACTCATGGCGGTCTCCGCTTCCATGTCCGCCTCCATTTGGCTCACCGAACGAGCCGCCGAGGCCGGGAGGCCGTCCATCGCGTAGGCCGAACGGCCCCGCTAGGCCTAGGCGTGGTGGTGAAACTCACAGTCCCGTAGAATTCAAAATCCTGGGTCGATCTTCACAAATCTGGTGTCCAGGGATGCCGAAACACTTGCTGAACAATCTTCAATACTGTAAATCAAGCACCGATCGAATTTTCCTCCTCAAACTGGACATCGAACTGGGAGCCGATGCAGAGTGCGTCCGATCACCTCGGCCGCTCGCAGCGCCCCCCCCCCCTAGGCAATTTCTTGCTAATATTAACTGCGCACACGAAAAAGTACGATTTGCTACACATCTTCGCTGTTAATAGAGAAACGGAGCGAGAGCCCGTTGTCTTGCCGATTGAGCTATGAGCCCACGCGGAGACGCGGGAGAGAGAGAGAGAGAGAGAGAGAGAGAGAGAGAGAGAGAGAGAGAGAGAGAGAGAGAGAGAGAGAGAGAGAGAGAGAGAGAGAGAGAGAGAGAGAGAGAGAGAGAGAGAGTCAACTTTTATTGAGCCCAATAAGGTATTGGCTAGTGCACGCCGGCATCGGATGGGGTGGAACCCTCTTCTCTGGTCCCATATGCGTCTAGCAGCTCCTGGCCCCTGGCTGCCAGCGCGAGCTGGATCGTCAGGTCGGGGCTAGTCAACAAGGTCTCCCATCGCTCTCGGGGGTCGGGTGTGGAAATAGTGGGGGGGGGGGGGCGGATCTCAAGAGACTCGCACTCGGCCAGGAAGTGTGCCAGAGTGCCTTGTCTGTCCTTGCAGAACGGGCAAGTACTCTCGTACCTTTCCGGGTATATCTTGTTTAGAAGTGTGGGATGCGCTAGCGACCTCGCCTGTATTCTTCGGCTAGCGACCTCGCCTGTAGTTTTCGGCTCAATTGCGGGTGAGGCCTGGGAAATATGCATGTGTGCTCTCTGTACATTTCCGTAATTTCTCTGTAGCTCAAGACGGGGCGCAGCTGCGCCGGCTCGTCCTCGGCCCAGACGGACAACTCTCAGGCGTGGTGGTCGGCGACTTCGTTTCCTTCCACCTTCGAGTGAGCCGGCACACACACGAGCTCTAAGGCTCGCCTCGGGGGCCTTCGCTTGGACAATATCGCATGTGCCGCGGGGGGTAGAGAGACGGTGCACTCACCGAGTACATTTGTGGGTTTACAAGCTTCGTTCTCGCTGAATGCCACGTGATAGCGCCACGCGACCTCTCACGCCGCTGTGACCCGCCCCGGTGGCTCAGTGGCTAAGGCGTTGCGCTGCTGAGCACGAAGTCGCGGGTTCGATTCCCGGCCGCGGCGGTCGCTTTTCTGATGGAGGCTAAAAGCAAAAATGCCCGTGTGTACGAGATTTCGGCGCACGTTAAAGATCCCCAGGTGGTCAAAATTAATCCGGAGCCCTCCACTACGGCGCGCCTCATCGCCTGCGTTGCGTCGGCGCGTTAAACCCTACAATCAATCAATCAATCAAATCTCACGCCGCTGTGCGCTCCGCCCACGGCACGTGTAGCGGCCATGTGCGAGCCTTGCGCACGCGCTAGGAGTTATAAAAATTAAAGGAAGCTCATACAAACGCATGCCATCGCACTTCCCCGTCTCTGCCGCCGATCTTGTCGCCTCCGTCGGCTGCGGCAGAGACGGCGGAGAAGTGAGATCGTCTAACACCGGGTTTGAGATTCCAATAATTTTATTAAAAAAGAGTTTTCACTCATGTGCTTCACCAATACAACTCAACCAACCACCGTTCATGAACCATGCATTGACTTAACCTTAGCAAAGAATATCTCTTAAGTAATAAAGGGTTTCGTTAAGTGCATTTCACTTGTCTCTGGATTCCCTCTTTGTAGAGCCACGATTATGAATTCAAGTGACGTCGCATGGGTAATCGTTTTGGGTGTCGTCTACAGCTTCGCTTTCCGACCACCTTCACAGGGTGGATTGGCGCGCATTTTTTTATGCTTTTTGCCGGGTTTACGGACAGGGATGACGTTGGTCATTTTCCATTGAGCGGAAGTGTGGCCCGTGTCCCCAACACACGTTAAAGTAGCGCGTGAGGGTCTTGATGAAGCTTTCATCTAGGCTGCGGAGTGCCCTGGGTATTTTTTTTTTATTAATAGCACTTTCGTATGCGGCTCAAGTATCACACATCATCACACGTTACAGGCGCACAGATTAGTTGCCCCGTTGAGTTACTACAATAGGTTGGCGTAATCCTGAAACATTTTTGGGAATATTGTTGCTTTTCCCTCTAAATACCTTCTTTTATGCGCCAAGTATTACTGGTGTATACGTACAAAATGTTTTGATATGTACGTGTGCTTGCGCGTGTGCGTTTCCGTCAAATATAATCCCCGCCAAGATTATTATCATCACGGCACTCCTCTTCTTAGGTTAGTGAGCTCGGAGAAAACACCACTCCTCCTTCCGGTATTCACAGTATGAAATGCCACTTCCCCTCACACCAAAGCACATCATTTTTGTCTACCATACAACGGCTCATAATGATTCCAGCATCGTGCGGGTATATTGCTCAAAGGGGTGCAAAGGCCTTCAAAGTGTTGTCGTTGTTGTTTGCTTGCTTGTCTTGCTTGTTTGTTTGTTTGTTTGTTTGTCTGTCTGTCTGTCTGTCTGTCTGTCTGTCTGTCTGTCTGTCTGTCTGTCTGTCTGTCTGTCCGTTCGTCCGTCCGTCCGTCCGTCCGTCCGTCCGTTCGTTCGTCCGTCCGTCCGTTTGTTTGTTTGTTTGTTTGTTTGTTTGTTTGTTTGTTTGCTTGTTCGTTTGTTTGTTTGTTTGTTTGTTTGTTTGTTTGTTTGTTTGTTTGTTTGTTTGCTTGTTCGTTTGTTTGTTTGTTTGTTTGTTTGTTTGTTTGTTTGTTTGTTTGTTTGTTTGTTTGTTTGTTTGTTTGTTTGTTTGTTTGTTTGTTTGTTTGTTTGTTTGTTTGTTTGTTTGTTTGTTTGTTTGTTTGTTTTGGAAGTTCCTCGATCTCGGATTGCCGCAGATGTGACAGCGAGTGCCTACTTTCACTTGTGCACTGCTAGACCTTTCTGGCATATGTATTGATCCCCGGTAACACACAGTTCCTTTTGCTGGTCTGGTTTCTGTGGTCTGGGATCTAGAAAAATTGGGCATCGATCAAGGCCTCTCCGAAACGAAGACAAGCTGACGCAGCTCTCCCAGCCAGGAGTCTCGAGGCCGACGCTGTTTGCCGCCCCAGAACCAGCTAGCCCTCAATAATTCATGCTCTGCAGCCGTGCCTTCGCCAACGAGGATTTTCTTCTCTCCTCTGCAAATAACTATGAGCTGACCGAAATTCAAATGCTTTCTTCTTTTCTTGTATGTCTATAGATGCTCCGCTGTTTTTTTTTTTTTTTTTTTTTGCGCGTGAAGAATCTGTCAGTAAAAGAAAAGAAGAAAATAGGCCACAATTAATGGCCCAACCTGCTGTAGATCTGCTGTGGGTGCCGTTTTTGCTTCGTTGTCTACTCTCTCGGTAGTTCGATTAGCAGGCACAGAAGCCAACTCAATCAGCTTGTTCGATTTGTGTTTACTTGCTTACTCTGCGATACAAACCGCAGCAGCCACTGCTGGAACGCTGTAGAGACGGGGAACACTGCTGAATCCATGATTTGCTGAAACCGGGGAGCGTGGGCGGGAGTTGAACGTTTGGATCGCGCGAACAGCAAACCAAATATTTCTTGGAGGAAAGTCATCGCCCTTCCCCCTCATCCCCGCTGTCTTTGCCCTTTTCCGCGCCACTTTAAGGCGCCACCATTTTTTGGCGATTCGCACGCCGCGTTGCGGGCATCCCCTCGGGGGTCCGCGGAAATCGCGGAAACGGCTGCCGCTCTCGCTAGAAGTGGTGGCAGTGGTTTGCTACTAGAGCACCCGGTCTCAGCTGAAAATGGATAAATACACTTTGCTCAGTGTGACCGCTCCAGGCGTTTAAGACATGCACCAAACATGAAGCGCGAAGTGTGCAAGGGCGATATTGTGTCCCACATTTGTTCGTCATCAAGTGCCGCACAATGCAGACAATATTGGCATGCAATCCCGCGTACTGCATGCGTTATTCCGACCTTCATGACTACATCAAGGTGTGTTGGTCGGTTTATTGTGAGCGGTTCGGGCAGGACACAGAGACCTTCGCGAAAGTAAAAGAAGCAGTCTGCAGTAAGGAGTTCAGCGCCATCCGCTTGCGACGAAATGTAGCCTTCAATTTAACTGCAGACGCGGAAAGTACGAGACGAGCCACTACGAACAAAAAAAAACGATTTTTAAATGCGAAGCGTTGCCATTATTCAGCTTGGGGGAATTATTTGCTATTAACCTGCAGGCATCGTAAGGTAAGGACCTATTGATCCCTACACAAAAGATATTCTAGAGTGCGTGCGGGAGGCGTGTTTTACGTTTCGTATACGGTGATGACAGCTGTTATATCGTATTCCGATGTATTGTGGTAGGAGGCCGGAAAGACAGGCAGGCAGGTCGTTGAAACCGGGATTAGCAGGCGAACAATGTGTCACGTTAAAATACACCCAGCTAGGTCATGTTCCCAAACACAGGGAAGAACAGAAGCCACATCGGACAGTGTTACGCTGTGCCGCGTGGATAGTCGCAGTACTACCGTGGACACTTCACGGGGACACCAGCTGCGCGGATACGCGGCAGCGAGAGAAAGACTTTTAAAGACCATGCGAGCCGCCAGGCACCCTTAAACAGTGGTCTCTGACATATTTTTCGCCTGGAGGACCCTCAACACCCGAATATTGAAAAAAAAAAACTTTAAACATGAAATAATCTATCTTGGGCGGCTTAAACCCGAAAATTTTGGTGTCTGTCTGTCTGTCGGCCTGTCTGTCTGTTCCTCATCCGAATCAGCCATCCGTCCAATAGTAAAAAGAATTCCTGAACAAGACGTCTATATAGGCAAAACATTTCCAAATTATAAATCTGGAAGCATACATCATACTTGTCCACTTGTTCAGCAAAAAGAAAACTGTCGGCATATTTGAAGCAAAACATAAACAGATAACTGGAACTACCCTGTTATTTTAATCAAAAATTGACGTGGGCGTTATTTGTGCGACATGAGTGTGTTTATACAGATATATATATATATATATATATATATATATATATATATATATATGTGTGTGTGTGTGTGTGTGTGTGTGTGCGTGTGCGTGTGCGTGTGTGCGGCTTGTGTGTATGCGTGTTCGTGCGTGTGGTGAGTGAGTGAGTGAGTGAGTGAGTGAGTGCATTGAAGCCGGGATTGAAGGACAAAAAGATGCTTCGCATTACACAAGTCCTTGACCTGCGGGCCTAAACGAGCCAGTACCACAGCATCAAACAATGGCAAGGCTCTGCTGGTCAAAGAAATGAACGACTTGGAGCAGTACAACATACGGTGCAGCTTTGAGATTCATGCTCTTTCTGTCACAGCTGGTGAAAACCTGCCTGCCTTTTCGGAGGGTCTAGCCAAAAAATTGAATTTAGACGACGTTAAAGACGAAATCTTGACTGTACACCACTTGCCGGCTAAAATAGGCTCGATCACAGCTATCTTGGTGCATACAAAGAGGGTAGCAATCAAAGAGAAGTGGCTTAATGACTGTAAACAATTGGCTGCCTTGGTTCAGACAGATATTCCGCGGTTATATAACGAAAACTTGACTAGGGCGAACCGTGAACTGTACCTTTTGGCACGGTTAAGGGCCAAAAACTTCGGTTACAAGTTTTTGTGGCCCAGAAACGGAAGAGTTGTGTGTACAAAGTTCGAGGGCGAGTCTCAGATTCGCATTGATAGGCCACCTGATCTTGACAGGATCAACTGAGCTTGAACCATTTTAAGCAGCTGGTTTGTAGTAGCTTCCCCGAAGTAAAAAAAGGTTGCAGAAACATCTACGTTTGTATCTTAAGATCTCCGATTCCCACAGAGGGTTTTCGTACACAGTTGCTGCATTTCCGATCAATGCTTCACGAGCACTAAAGGTAATCGAAAAGAGAAAGATTAGGAACGAGCGTTTTTATTCGCCTTGGCCCAGGAAAGACAAAGGCTATCTGCACTTCTGTGGATTAAAATGTGAGCGTGAAAGGTTGTGGTTGCGAGGGGTTGGTCAGTTCGTGCGAGGAGGCGTCAGTGTCGGTGTTGCGAAATATTTTTCTGCGATTTCTAGGCCGGGCTGAACAATTTCGCTTTTTACGAATAGAGAGAGTGAGATAGGGAGAGAGAGAGAGCGCCAGTGAAGAGTTTTGTTCAGGAAGAAATAGTTATGGTTTAGAAAAGCGGGGTAAAGAGATGGCAGAGAACTCAAGGGTGGAACCTGAAGACTAGGGCACCAAATGCAGCACCTCCTTCTCTTGCCCTCTCAATCAGGTCGAGCTGATCTTGACGTACCGAGCTCATGAAAGCTGCCTCCCATGTCTCGAAGGAGTTGAATATATTATGCTTGAGTTGTTCCCCCCGATCATACCCTTGAAGATGGCTAGGATGCGGGCAAGAGAGTGGTTGTTTCCCCGATTTTAGCAGAGTTTTAAGTTAATGTATGATATTTCTACCGAACAACTTAACGCCTATTGATTTGCAGATACTTGTGTTGATTTTTAGGTGCGGAGTACCTTAGGGCCGCACAATGTCCGTCCGCGTCCGTGCGCATAGCATTGACAATCGCAAAAAATCACACAGGAACCGGCAGGATTCGAGCCTGTGTCTGGTAGACTAGACAGCAGGGACATACCCAGAGGGGGGGCCCGGGGGGCCCGGGCCCCCCCCGAAATTTTTTGGGCCATACCCCCCTTCCCCGCGCCACCTCTCCTCTTCCCTCACACACATTCTAAAGCGGCGCCATAGAAATCCTGGGCTTGATAGCTATTTGAGGCGTTTTTTTTTTCGAAATGAGCCAAATCCACCTAAGGGGAATTTGAGGGGAAAAAACGAAAAGTTTGGAACCGGACCTAAATGCAGTGCTGTCAAAACTATTAAATGACATGTTTCACATGTCAGCTAGGGGAAGTCTATAGTGACAAGTAATTAAGAATTATGCGGAGAATTTGAGCAATATTAGGATAAGTTCAGATTTGGCTCGTACTCAGTTGATACGGACAAATTGGTGCGGCATTCTATTGGAATCGAATTTCAAGAACGGTACGATAGAGTTTTAAGCAAAAAAGGCAATAACCACGCAACAGAGCTCAAAATACAGTAACACTATACATCAAGAGACGGTGAGTCCTCTTGGCAGCATTAGCATCTCTTTATGAATGGCTCCGAAGGGTACTTTTTTGGACACGCCTGAAAACATTTATGAAGCTCTTCATTGCCTTGCCATAAATTTCCAAAACGCTTTACAAGAAGCCTGGCTCATATCATCTTCCATGGCTTGCCATGGATTGTAAGAGGCAGCTAATTTGTTAGGTACGTAAATGGGAAATATGGGAGTAATAACAATAATAATAACCAGTTTTACTCCGTAAGGACGAGGGAGATGAGATAAAATGATAGTATCACACCTCTCAGTTTCATTTCGTTCACTTCCGCTTCCGTTCACGTTATTGTAGACGTGTGGCATCAGACCATTTGCCGATCTCCTCATTGCTCTCAGAACTAGTGATACGCCAGCTCTCAAAAGCAAAAAAAAAACAAAAAATTGATGCAAAAACGCACAAAACAGCCCGAAACGTCACACCAAACGCGAAATCTCATTGGGCAAATGAATTTGGCTCATTTTGATCTATGCCACATTAGTGACTGGCTTATTTTCCACACGAAGTAAGATCTGCGTACACGTTTGCAGGGAATTGTCTCAACTATTTATTTGCCACATTTTTTAAGGGAAAGTTGCCGGGATTTTCTTGGCAGTGCAGTTGTATCTGACTTAGTTTTGGTTTGTGGATTAGGTTCATTTAGAAAAAAAAATGTCTCATTTGGTTGTCAACGTGGGATTAAAAAAAAAAACGGACGAGGTATGTTTGCTCCGTTTACGCGGAAGCCAGTACCGCTGTACACTGGCTTCGTGCTCTGCTGCCGGCCGGCCACTTGCAATTCGCTGCACCCCCTTTACCCTGTTCGTCTGCAATCGGTGCTTCCGTTCTCTCGACGGCAGTACTTATCGCCTGTTTCGCCAGGGTGGCGGTTTCAGCGGCTCGGGTCGCATATGTTTTGGTGGGGAAGAAAATTTTTGTCTTTAAACATTCAACAAATTCCTCCATCCTAGCGCGCCGTGCTGTCGGCCGATACTATCGCCCATGCCTGGTGTTTGTGGCTCAACGAATTCCTTCCCTGAGCCGAACTCAAAGCGCGTTTTTCACTAGTTTTCGTGGAAATGCTGCTTTTGCTTTTGTCGGTAAGAAGGGTAAGAAGTCTTCTTGCCGCAGAGAAACCCTCTGTAGGGTTTCTCTACGGAATGCCTTCCAACGTCCGGCTCGCGCACGTGTGCAGCGTCCGCGGCCGCCGAACAAGCCAAGGCGACAGAAGGGCTTCGAACCGGATGGCGACGAGCGGAGTGGCGCGAGGGGATGCTTGACCCCACCGTCCGGCGCCTCTAACATTACGCCCGCTTAAGCCCGTTTTCTTTTGAGTCCGACAGAGCACAACATGGTCCGGCTGGGCCTGTCGTGCTCTGTCGGGGGGGCCCTGTCGGGCCAAGTTGGACGCCGAGGTCGAATTCGCTCGGCGAGCGAATTGTCCGGCTGGAGCCGTCCGGCTGGGCCGTCCGGCTGGAGTTGGCTCCGCCCATCGGACTTCGGCAACATGGCGGCGGCGAGCTGCGGGGACGGTGTACGTCGCACAACTTGATTGTGATATCAAAAACGACAACGACTTGCAGAAGTTACGACAGACCACCCCGGTCCTGAGTCGGTACTGCGATACGCGTTTATCGTTCGTCTACTTCAAATGGTCGCGCTTTGTGTGGAGCCGAGGCAGAAAAGGCACCAGTACCAGCGTCTGCAGAGTGGTGCGCCGTGTTTTCGTTCTCTATCAAGTGTGTAGAGATACGCTCGTCGCGCTCATCGCTAGCGCGAGACGATTGATAAGTCCAAATTCATCGTGGCCCCGCTCTCGCGCGCTCCAAGCTGTCAAGGTCTGTCTCCGCGCTTGGATCATCGATAACGTTCAAAATATGGTCACTGTGAGTGAAAGCAACGCGCAGTGGTGGTCAGCGCTTGTGTACAGTGCAAGTTTTTCATATAAAGTGTGTACGCCGTGCTGTTATCTGTTTGATGTGTCGAAGTTCGGCTCTCGCGATCAGCCGTGTGTGGTGCGTCGCAGTTCTCCCGGAGTTGAATGTGTGTCTGTGAAGCTGCGGCGCCGCTAGCTCCGATACTGCAAGAAACACATCGCAACCGAGGGGTGCACCTTTTACATAACTTTCCCGTTGTATATCTGCGCAGTTGGTAGCGATGTGTGGCGGTGTTTGTGCGTTTTAAAATGTGAGGGTGTTCCCAGTGCTTTAGTGCCGCTGGTGGACTGCAGCGTTCCCAAACCAGCGTCGTGAGTGCTCCGCTAGTTCGCCTATTCTAGTGGCCGCGTGATGTGGTGGCAAGTGTGCTTTGTGCAGCAACTGCAGTGTGTGTCCAGGCTGTGCTTTTTTTTTCGCGTTCAGCACTGCCTGGTTACGTGATGTGTGCTTCATGCGAGATGCTGCTTCCGTTTGGGACTAGTTTTCGTGGTCATTTCACTTGCAGCTGTTGCTTGTTTACGTATGCCGCATATATGCGCTAGGTAAAGCTTCCATGCACCACTATCCGAAAAAGTGCCTTTACTAATGAAGCACATGGTTATTGTAATGTAATCATGCAGTCATGACATATTCCTGTGAGTAGTGTTTACACACCGGGTTCACAAAATGGTTTCTATCATAAACCTTTTCAAATGCCCATTTACGCTTTTGTTATAGTTGTTTGCTTTAAGCCACACCAAAGTTGGCTGTGTTGTGGTCTTCCCTGAACTCTTTATTAAAATGCCAGCACTGTCAATCATCAGTGAACATTCTGAAAGCGGAGTTGGGGGTAATTCGGGTTCCGTGGGCGGCACACGTGACTTCTTTTGAGAATCCCTTTTTGCTCCCAACATATCCAGTATCGTTCAGCTTGATTAAGCTCGTCGGATATGAGGGGTCCCAATTTGCTGCTTTGTTGTTTGGTTCTGGTGATGAACTGAAAAACCCGAGCTGTGACTTTGATTAGCTTTAAGATTTTGCCGTAGTGTTCCAGATCTATCACGCCCGACTCAGTAGGTGGCGATGTTGCCGCTGGCAATGATCTTGTTTTCTTCCTTTCCCCTAGTTCGATTTCATCGTATATCGCTTTCGGAACCACTCATTCCCAATATGCATGCGGGACAAATCCACAGTGCTTTGCTCCGCTACTGTGCGTTTTTGGCCAGCTGCATGGCTGGGATGTCGCGAGCTAGATTTTCTCTTCCCGGATAATGTCTACATACGCACTTGTTCGCGAGGCGTTGAATTTTAGTGACTCAGTTGCGTGTGAACTGCTTCCAGCGGCCAACATCTTCATGAATCCAATAGAGTGCTGTTGTTGAATCTGTCCGTAGGTAGATGTTTGATGGCTGTTGCTTGAGGGCTTCCAAAATATAGCCACACAATCGACCAGCGAGCAGGCATGCCATCAGTTCCAGTCTCGCCAGTGTAATTTCCTTGCCTGGTGCAACCCTTTGTTTGCTTACCACAGTTGTCGATCTTGTACCGTTTTCCCCTCCAGGGTGAGGTAGGCAACTGCCTCATATGGCATTGGACGGGTATCAGCAGAAATGTGAAAAAGCAGTCCGTCCTCCCTCCATTTGTTTGCGACCTGTAGTACCGGGGTACTTGAACCTCAGGGAGATAGGGAGTCCGTCTAGCTACCTTCCAGGCCGCCGTGCTGTTGGTAGGTAGCGTGTTGAAGTCGATGTTTTTACGCCACACTTCGTGGAACAGGACCTTGGCATGGACAATGAAAAAAGAAAGCCCCCCCTCCCCCTCCCTTCCCAGTGGTTCATGTTGAACCTCAGCGCAAATGACAAGACGCAGTACGATAGCAACAGGACACACGAAGCGCTGCTTTGTCATGTCGTTTACGCTAGGGTTCAACATGCTTACCAACACTTCCAAGTTTTCACGTTGCGCCCTAGTGGGTCACATATCCACGCCGTTGTTTGTAGCATGGGCCAATTTGTGAATGGTTCTATGCCATGAATACAATCCATACATAGAGAGAATGTTAAGTGGTCGGCACACGGGTCCCACGTACGTCGCAAAACCTTCAGCACACCCGACAAATAACCGAGATGCATGGTAGCCCGGGAGTCACGTTGAAATCACTGGAATAGCATTTTACTGCTTCAAACATTTCAGTGGCATTTTTGTACAGCTTCACGGCAGCTTTCTCGCTTCCAGCTCCTGTGAGCACGTCATCCGTGTATGTCTCACAGTTTGAGGGTACTGCTCTTTGTTTAAGTGGTGTTGAAGCATTTCGGGAAGTAGAAATGGGTTAGCCATCACTCTGGTACTGGTGCCTTTTCTGCCTCGGCTCCACACAAAGCGCGACCATTTGAAGTAGACGAACGATAAACGCGTATCGCAGTACCGACTCAGGACCGGGGTGGTCTGTCGTAACTTCTGCAAGTCGTTGTCGTTTTTGATATCACAATCAAGTTGTGCGACGTACACCGTCCCCGCAGCTCGCCGCCGCCATGTTGCCGAAGGCCGATGGGCGGAGCCAACTCCAGCCGGACGGCCCAGCCGGACGGCTCCAGCCGGACAATTCGCTCGCCGAGCGAATTCGACCTCGGCGTCCAACTTGGCCCGACAGGGCCCCCCCGACAGAGCACGACAGGCCCAGCCGGACCATGTTGTGCTCTGTCGGACTCAAAAGAAAACGGGCTTTAGAGACGGCCGTGCCGGCGACCTTCTACGCTGCTTTTGGGAAGGCTCGTTTCCTCCCGACTTTCTGGGGCGGCGGACAGGGGGGAGCGGGGGTCAAAATCCTAATTGGTACGTGTGTTGCTGTGTGGAGGCTGCTTCGCTTGCGACTGCATGCGCAATTTTGCTTAGTTTGGCCGGAGCTGGGGCCAAGAGCGGTCGCATCAAGACTTGCTCTCGTGGCAGTTTTTGGGCGCCAGAGCCCCGCGATATTCTCGCCAACCGCGCGGCGGTTCGGCACCCGTTTTGGCCCCCGGGCCCCCATCAGGGATCATGCCGCGATACTCTTTTTGTGCGCTGCGGCACCTTTTAATTGTAATGCAGTTTTCATTGTCTTGTGTTAGCTTATGTTCATGCTTCGTCGTCTCCTGTAAATAAGTGTAAACAGACTTTTTCTTCATCATCTACTTGCCTCGTCTCATCATCGGGTTCTTCACCATCCTCCACGACGACACTACCCACCTCCATGACGAACCAAACTTTACTGGTGGGTTTACGGACCCCGAACTGCATTCCTATGAACAGACCTCGAAAACACCGGGCTTCAGCGGGGAAGGGCACGGAGTCAAGGTGGCCAATGGTCAACATGAGAGAGACGGGTGTGCAGCGGGCGATCGGTGAAAATGAACCCGGGCCGGACATCTCGACGGACACCAACCAGAGTTTTGGCCGAGAGCAATTTCGGCTTCAAAATTGGACTGCGAACTGTGTCTTTGTATTAGAGAGGTTATAAAACCCCGGCTACATATGATAGCTTAGTCTCGCGATGTCGGAGTATCGTCAAGGTGTCGGCAGAGAGCAACGAGTTTACTTCACCAACGGGTCGAACGAGAGGACAGAGGAGAAGCTCATTCCCGCCTTGCAGGACAAGCCACGCTGCGACGTCGAGGAAGCGACAAGGCGCATCCCTGGATATAACAAGGTTCTTTATAAAACAGCCAGAGGTAAGCGCTGACGCGCTGGCGCTTGCCACCGTTTTTTTATCTACATTTACTGCAGTCCAGTGCGTCTCGATACTGCAATTTCCCAAGCCTGAATCATTGGTGCTTTGAATGGCAGACGGTTAAACGTCGAACTCGGAGGCTGTTTAGGGTAATCACACACGGAATTAGGCGTATGACATCTCCGATTTGCCTAACATTTTGTTTCCTTCCTTCATAACTAGTAGCCACAGATTTTATATGGAAGCGCAAGAGGTTTGCTACGGAGGTCTGAACTCTCGAGTGCCTAATGCACTTTCGTTTCTGCCGACTTCGATTGCGTATAACGTGTGGGATGCTCCAGAAATGTATAGGTGCTGTGCAGTACGCGTATTTATTCCCGTAAATATTTTGATTACTGCCGTTCTTTTTTTAATGTTGCAAACTTCGCGTAGGGATCTTTAACATGCGCAGAAATCTTGAAAATACGAGTGTTTTCGCTTTTCGCCTGCATCACAAGGGCGGATACACTTAATTTCATTTCTGTATGCAGGTTTAGGCGCATTTAGGGTAAACGCTTGGCGTTCAACGTGTTTAACTAGTAACGGCGGGTACCCTCGCCCTCTCCCCTAATTTGCATAGAAAAGTTACCTTGGGTTGGGCCCCCCCCCGAAAAAAAATCCTGGGTACGTGCCTGCTAGACAGAGTT
>NW_027526203.1:274324087-274503065 GCF_048455015.1 Haemaphysalis longicornis
TTCATGTCTCGAAGGAGTTGAATATATTATGCTTGAGTTGTTCTCCCCGATCATACCCTTGAAGATGGCTAGGATGCGGGCAAGAGAGTGGTTGTTTCCCCGATTTTAGCAGAGTTTTAAGTTAATGTATGATATTTCTACCGAACAACTTAACGCCTATTGATTTGCAGATACTTGTGTTGCTTTTTAGGTGCGGAGTACCTTAGGGCCGCACAATGTCCGTCCGCGTCCGTGCGCATAGCATTGACAATCGCAAAAAATCACACAGGAACCGGCAGGATTCGAGCCTGTGTCTGGTAGACTAGACAGAGTTAGTGTTAGTCGTCTTACCCATTGGACTACGACCGTGGCATTTTTTTTATTGCTGCTACGACCACGACCATCAAGCGAAAATCAAGCGAAATTCGATTTGAGCAGTGAGTTGCAGTTTCATTTAGGGAATTATCAAGGTGTAACTCACGGCTCAAATTGAATGACTGTCGGGGCGCAACTTGGATCTCATTTCGAGTCCCCGTACTCCGCCCCCTCGCCATCATCCACGGAGTGTAGATGCTGCCATTTTTTATACGCAGAGTTTGTGATTCTTCAGCATTGAGGCCTCGTTGTAGCCAGGGGGAAAGACCGTGTTCCAAGGCAGAGGAGGAGGAGGAGGAATAATTGTTTATTTTGAGAGCGATTGTGCTGCTGTTACGGCATCCGCTAGGTGGGGGGCGTCCCTATTCCTGGATGTCGTGGCCATGGCATACAGTCCAGGCCGTCTTCACCAGTACGCGCTGGGTCCCAAGCGCCGAACTTTTCAGGCCCACCACCCACAGCTCGTAAGAGGGGGGGGGGGGGGGGGGGGTTGGGGGGTACACCTGGGGTTTTTCGACACTTCCATACTTCATGGTAAAGGGTGTCGGGTAAGGGACAGAAATTACCGGTGGCCGGGTATACACTCTAAATTTTTTAACGCTTAGCAAGCGTTAGTGTCGGCGATTTTTTGCACGCTTGTTCCAAGCGTGATGTGCTTTCAAGCTGAAAAATCACGCTTCCTAAGCATGAATCGCGCGATGCGTAACGCTTGCGAAGCGTGAGTACAAGATATTTTTTGCACGCTTATTTTAGGCGTGGTGAACTATCACGCTAAGCGCTCACGCTTGCCATCCGTGACTGGCGACCTTCTTAACGCTTAGTGAAGGCGAAAAAGATGATTTGTCTTTGCCTAACGCGGCGTTCTCCGGCTGTGTATAAGACGCTTCCCTGACAGTCAGAAATCGCTTAGAAAGAAAGCTGAAAGGAGACAATAGTTGCTGTGCCGTAATTATGGTCTGGGTAGCTTGGAGAACCCACCAAGCACCTAAATACGGCAAAACAAGCATTATCCTATTTAAGCTTTCTTTTTAAATGATTTCTAACGGTCAGAGAGACGTATTATGCACAGCCGGAGAATGCCGCATCAGGTAAAGACAAATCCTCTTTTTCACCTTCACTAAGCGTCGAGAAGGTTTCCAGTCACGGATCGACAAGCCTCACGTTGCGAATACGGCGCTAATTCTTCGTTCTACACTGCCCCAAACTTAGTAGTGTTAGCCGAATAAGGGGGTTTAGAATTGCTGCTAAATTTCGGTTGCGATAAACCCAAGTGCTGTTGAAAGCAGTGCAAAACAAACGTTCACGAAGCATCTTGAACAAGTGCACCTAGCGAATCCCATACAATTAAGCCAGTGATGTGCATTCTTTCGGCACCTACCCATACGTTTCTGAGAAAATTAAGTGAGGTAGTGTAGTGAGGATTGCTACGAATGTTGATATCTTGAGTCAAAGTTGAGGAACAACACAGAACAAGGAATTTAAAGAAATTTCAAATTTGAGTGAATCATTTTATTCACAATAACTTACAAGAATGCTTCCTAACAGAGCAATCGGGAAAAAAAGACGAACTATAAAACAGCCTCCAGATGAACTCTTGATGCCTCTTTAAAGCAGCACGTGAACATTACTATGAACTTAGCTCAGACGAAGTGTAGTTTCATCAACAGATCGCGTAGCATTTTTAGCGGCCATGGAATTTGTCGATGCCATCACGTGTAATTACTACCCGAACGAATCATAGCAACTGCCTGAAAGCAGTCGGATACGTAACTTCCTCTATGTAATACACACACACAGCACCAAGGCTTTTTCGAGTGGCGTGTCCAGTTGCAACGTCACAAGTTCTACGGGTTCTGCCGCATACGAGCTGCATCACGTCGCCTCATACAGTGCACCGGCAAATGACGTCCATGGGTAAAACCTGGCAAAGATAAGATAAAAAGCGGCTCCAATATAATACTATTACAGACTGATGCGTTCGCAATCTCATAGAATACGCAAACTTCTTCCGCGATGTGCAGCACAAACGCGCACATTTTTACTGTGACCTTTAGCGGCGGTTATGTAGAATGGGACATTATTTTGAAAGCTTCGTAATGTGCGCGTCGACTGTGTGAATTTGGGGTATACAATAATTTTCGTCGTTTTCGAGGCGTTCTGTGCATGACGGAGAAGGCAGACGGCTCTTTCGCCGACGGTTGCTCTAGTCCGAATAGCAAGGGAAATCGCTGACTTCCATGGGGTCGGGCGAGCCCTTGCAAGAAACAAGACATAAGACTAGTCTTCTCATTTGGACCCAATAAAGTCGTTTCTCTCTCTCTCTCTCTCTCCTCGCCCGAGAACGGCCACCCACGCGAACCACGAGCGCGGCCAGAAAGTTTAACGCCAACGCCAACGAGCCAAAGATCCCGAGCGCGAGATGCCGAGACCGCCGGAAACCGGACGGCGAACGAGAGAAACGAATCACAGCCACGATAACAAGAAACACGATCCTTTTTTCAATCTTCTCATCTTTTCCGGTCGACCGCATGCCCGCGTCAAACAGAAGTTACATGAAGAACTAGGCTTGGCAATGCGAAGTTCTGAGGTCAATAGGTAGATCTACACAATACACCAAAAACGCCGTTATTGAGAAAATAGTTCTACAATGTGTTATGAGCAAAGACATTAGGAAATAATTTGCTTACCTGGGTATTCCGAGCGACCGTGCATGACACCTGACTGCCCACTGTAAGAGCGCTGTCCGGCCGGAAAAGTGGAGTTCGGCGTCGGTCGCGCGAGAATTCCCCGCAGTCGACAGTCGGTGTTCTCGCACCTATAACACGGCACTCCACACGGGCCTGTCGATACCAACTTAATAATCAGGTTGTTCCTTCTTCGCCACTTTTTAGCACGAGAAAGCAAGAACTCCGCACAGTGCACACTTGAATGGCAGAAAGACACGACGCACAAAGGGCCTGCTTCGGCCGACGCCTCTAACGGCTCTAACTCCGTTTTCCCGCCAAATCGCTGAAGCGAGCGCCGCCTTTCAATCCTTTTGCATGACAAAATAAAGAAAAGAAGCGCAAGTCGCCGCAACATGCAGCCGCGCGCCCGACGGCTCCATTGTGGATTTATATCAGGGTATGCATATGCGTTATTAGGAGAGGCGCGATCGCTGGCACGAGATTTTTCTTAGCGTGATTTTTCCAGTTTACACGCATGCAACCTTGCATCACGCGTAAAAGAAAGCGAATGTGCGTTTTCCCGACCCGCTTCACGCGCATATGGAAGAAAACCACGCGTATTTTGAGTCACGTGGTGCTCAAAACGAAGTTTACGGCGCCAAGGCGCGTGTTTCACGCTTACTATGTACGCGTGAAAAAAATTAGTGTATGGTAGCGCCATCTGGGAAACTGACGGCAAGCAGCGCTGCAGCCGAATCACGCAGTGCAAGTTCGTTTGTATACGCGCGATTATGACTTCATGGCTGACGTCCCGAAAACGCACGATTTGGCGGGAGAATCAAAATTTTAACCTAAACTGATGAATTTCTGTGAATACGGCTTCATTTGCTGCTGGACAAGGAGCACTATAAAACACGAAATCTTTCGAATAAAACAAACTTGTATTTTGTCCTCATGCCCCTTTAAACAAAATAGCCATCTTCTTAAAGCGTTAGCAATAAAAATTGATTGATTGATTGATTGATTGATTGATTGATTGATTGATTGATTGATTGATTGATTGATTGATTGATTGATTGATTGATTGATTGATTGATTGTGGGGTTTGACGCGCCGAAGCTACACGTGAGCTACAAGTCGCGCCGTAGTGGAGGGCTCCGAATTAATTTTGCCCACCTGGTGATCTTTAACGCGCGCCGAAATCTCGATACACGGGCGTTTTCGCTTTTCTCCATCAGAAAAGCAGCCACCGCGGGCGGAATCGAACGCGCGTCCTTGGCCTCAGCAGCACAATGCCTTAACCGCTGAGCCATCGCGGCGGGGGAAATAAAACTAAGCCGGGAGATGTTTTGGGAGTACTGAGGACCGAACAGAACAGTTGGTTGTGGCCCTGATGTAGACGGTAAGAAACCCATGAAAGCATTCTCTATGGTATGGTCTGAAATACTCAAGGAAGTTCGTTCATGCTCGCAGGCCACAAACAAAAAAAAACAGTATTAGTGCACCCATGACAATCCTATATCAGTCTATTCGAAATCTCAGATAGCTTTAACAACTCCTTTGGTCCCGCGGTTGACTATAAAATATTACTGTACAATGAGAACAGGCAGAAAGAATCTACCTGGTTAACTGGCATGTTCGGTCTTCCCACAGCGAACATAATATTCTCAACCTTTTCATTTCCTGCTCGCGGATATTTGCAGTTATAGCATATACAGTAATCCCTCGTTATAACGAAGTCAGTGGGACAGCGACAAATTTTGTTATAAGTGGTATTTCGATATAAGTGACCACTCGAAAAAAAGTTAAATCAGTTGAGCTTTAATTGCACCACAACTGCAAGGAATCAAAACATGATGTATTCAGTGAAGCAAAGCTTTATTCAGGTACAAAAAAGGCACTGAGCTTTGACTGTTTCAAGTTCTTGCCGTGCGCAAGCAACCCCTGCTCCGATTTGACCAAGCATTATGCGGCTGTGGTCGCCGCGCATGAAAATGGCAGTGGCTGTGGCCAGTTTACAGGGGCGTCACGAAACGCAACGCGAATTTCGCGCTGCAAAGCGCCGCAAACGCCACGGCTCGAGTCTGAGGTTGCGTTTGTTGCGCTCAAAAACGATTAACCGCTCATTTTTGGTGCCCAGCGCTATCATGAAAACTGACCGGTTTTGCACTATGGGCTTTGCATGATCTCGGGGAAATTTTTTCCCGAGGTGTGCAGCAGTGAAGTTTGCAAAATAAGAGTTTTTCGGCGCCCCATTGTCGACGACACTGCTAATTCTACGGTTCAAGTGTCGGTGTTCGCACAACGTCGCGTCCATGCCATTGACCGATGTCTAGGAACAAAATTCAGTGACCCCACCACGCATTCGGGCCATTTGTCTAAAGTCGGATGGCGCGAATCGAGCATGACCGGCTCGAGCAAATCGCCGGGAAAAGACCAGCTTGCGTTGACCGCCATGATGGAAGCCTGACTCGCCGCTGGGTTGCCGCCGCTCGGCCATGCCTCCGCTCGCACTTCGCTCTAAGCGGGTCAAGCACTTCGTGCGCTTCGACTAATGCAGCCTGAAATGCATGCGTTTGGGTTGGGACCAGAAGAAATTTCGAATAAAGCGATATTTTGAGTAAAGCGATTTCGTTATAACGAGGGATTACTGTATATTTTAACGCGAGAGCGTTACTAGGCTTAGTGATCTATTTACCGCAACTGATGGGGTCCTAAGCGGCGCTAATTAAACGTCTGCATAAATATGTCATCCCCACCAATCGAAAATGACGACGCCGGTAGGTGTACGCGAGTGTTCCACTGAAGCTGGAATCAGGCGCAGCGATAACTATGTGGAAAGGAGGCGTACGTGTCGCTTGCCGACAATGTTCCTGAGGCGGAGAAAGAAAGCAAGAACCACGCCCCCACATTGAAGTTCGTTCTCCCCTCGTCGGCGCCCGCACTGTGCTCGGCAGACACGGTCGTCAGTCGTGCCCGGCCGCTAATATCATTCCACGGGATCATCTATGGCTCTCCAATCCTAAACTGCAAAACGTGGCCGAAATTTACGCTAGGGTCTCAAAAGCCAATGAAACGATGATATTATGAACGGAACAGAACTACAATGTGCCCTAATTAGAAATTATGCCCAATAAATAGCGCCTAACTAAACGAATTTACGATTTGCTTTTTGAATCTTCCACGGCCCAGGTCACCCTGCACGCACCGCTGACTCTGTCTGTCAAACAATGAATGGCAACACGCAAACTTGTGTGCGTTCGTACGCATGTAAGAGAATGATACCCGTCGTCACCATCGTCCCCATTATTATCATCACCATCACCGCCATTATGGCCTGCTCTCTACTAACGTAAGAAGTACTGGGCTATGCGTGTGATCCTGAACCCGGTCCACTCAACGGGCAGTGATGGAGCAGCATGAGACGCTGTTGTCCCATCTTGAGGCCGCAGGTGTCGTGATATCCTTCTCTTCATGGGGAGCGGTGAAAGCGGAAGGAGGAGAAGTAGAATATATTCCTCCTGCTTGCGTGCGTGTGAATATGTCGATCCCATGCCGTCAGGTTCGATGTTTCTACTTAATCATTTAAAGAGATAATTAACCCAGCTTTATTATTGTTGTTATTAAGGCTGTAGCCATAAGTTCCCCAGGAGGTGAAAAATCAGGTGTTGTCCATCGATGCTACGGTTGGGAATGCCCATGCGCCACGCGCCCTTATTTGAATAAATTATCCGCAGCGCGTGTGGAGGACACATGACGGCACGTGAGGAGAAGACGTTCATATGACGGCTCGTGAGGAGAACGGCTGCACCCCAGCCACTGAGAGCGCTGATTCTGGAAAGGTAGTGATGTGCATGAGGTCTTGCCAGACCATGTGGTTCGCGCCGCGTCTCGCGTTAGAGATTCAGCTCCTCAGAACGAAGGTCCAAACGGTCTGCGGTCTGGTAACCAATGAATACTGATACAGAGAAAGAGACGCAGCCATGACATTGCAGTAAGACTTTAATAAGTATCGCCAGGTGAATCTACAGCGCTTCCGCCTTCAAAGCACATAAGCCGACCAAATAAGTGCCCCGAAATATTCCTTCAATGTCGATGTCGCTTTCAAATAATAATATATTTGATCCAAAAATCCTGCGCCAATCAACTCTACGAAGGAAGAAGTTCATCCAATAATTGTTGTTGAAGTTTGATCATTTCTACCTGTATTCTTGTGATTTTAGGCGCATACAAAGGTTTGTTTGGGGCTTCATCCTAGTTCTGTCAGGCCCCTCAAACGTGACAAAAAATATAAAAGAAACACTGCTCGTCCTGCAGATTACTTGTGGCAACTTGAGATCCCCGCCCGCGCCAGTAAAGTTTATTGTGCTACTAAAACGAGAGCATATTTTACTGGGAAGGCAGTTATAAAGAGTTAGCATATACTTCGGCTCTGTTCAAGAAGGGATAATTAACTACAAAACACTCTCATCAATGTCTCACCAAGTTTCCTTAGTCATTCAAATCGATCAAGAGTTGGAAATTCGAGAGGCAGGAATGAGGGAAAAACAAAAGATAAAGATAGGTTTCATTGATTGCTGCGCCTGAATAAACTAACCGGCGCCGGTGGTTCGGGGTCTAAAACTGCCGCAGGTAATTTACAAAGCGGTGAACGTTCACTTTAATAAGCAGACTTTTAAAACAGACATCATAAACTAAACATAGCATAAAAATAAAACCTTTACTAAAAAGATTATCAATTTAGATAAAACTGAAAGGATCGAATACAGATATTAAAAACAAAGAAATAATTCATTACAACGATTATAGCAGTAAAATCCAAGAATGTCTAACTCCTATTTGCGTCGATTTTATTTCTTTCTCAGTCTCTTGCTCGAAAAAGACATTTTCTATCTGCAGCGTCTCGTGAATACCATGCGGATAAAACTTAGGAGTGCAATTAATCCCTAAGAACAGCCGGCGACGCTTTTATAAAGCTTATCTTTTTTTTTACTTGTAACAGTGTGCTAGCGCTCCGGCTGCAAAATATTCTGGAGACTTTACTCGTTGCATTAGTGAAGGTAGCTGATTAGAATGACCATAGAAACATTAGTACGTGACAGCGATGTTTCTGCATTTGTTTGCAGGCACAATAAAAAGACTTTTGAGTTTGTGATTTAAGCGTGCGCACCAGCTATTAGCTCTCGTGATGCTTAGTGAGGGCACCTAATACACACACCGAATTTGGAATCGCGAAATTGCGGCAAAGGTTATGCGGGAGCCAAGGGTGCACAATGTCTGACGCACACTTTTCTCGTGCCAAAAAAAAGAGTGGTTAAACCTGATCGACCACAGGCCGGTTTAAATTTAACTCACTATCGGCCGTCAGAATGTCAATTGACTGTCTGATTAGAAGTCTCAGTTTTGTTTTGTTTTTATTTTTCAGGTTGGTACCTATTTTTTTATGTTGGAGGCGTCCCCGCAAGATGCTCGTCATCCATTTTCTCGACTCTCTTCGAAGGCCTCATTCCCACTCATCACTTGAGCCCTGGGGAGAAATGATTTTAACAAAACTTGTTGAGCTATAGTTGGTTCATGCTTACTGGAAATAACAAAAGGGGGGGGGGCAAAACAGCCGAAGACGAAGTAGACACAAAGTACACATACAGGAGAAAATGTTCTTCGTGGGGCCTTTGTAGCAAGCAAATTTGAGAGGCTTTATGCAAAACTTTGAAGACACGATATTGCTATAAATATCGTCCATTCGTTTTCCTAACGCACGAGCCAAACACAACTTGACTTCGTATGCTCTCAACAATCCGGTAGAAACTGTAGAAACTTTATACATGTACTGAGTCGATGAAAAGGTGCACTTGACCACCATTTAAAGCAGTATGCAGCAGCGGTATTGGTTCGCGTGCGCGTTTCCAGTCTCATTGCTCTTATGCCCCAACTTGTATGTTGCCGAAATATTCCCGTGGCTTGTGATCCATTCCACAAACAGTCATGCTGGACATTATTCTTTCTATCGTGGTTTTGTAAATGTGGCTGATAGCTATACCACGCAGATTCTCTCTCTCTCTCTCTCTCTCTCTCTCTCTCTCTCTCTCTCTCTCTCTCTCTCTCTCTCTCTCTCTCTCTCTCTCTCTCTCTCTCTCTCTCTCTCTCTCTCTCTCTCTCTCTCTCTCTCTCTATGTCTTCCACTTTCTCTGCATAACAAAATGCTATAAATTAAAGGCCATATCGAATTGCCCCTAAAAAATTTATTCTGGGCAATCCATTTGTGTGCCCCACAGTTGTGTTTTTTTTTAGTTCTGGTAGACTTTTTCGCGCCCAACACCTGTGGTATTTCCAAGAAATGTTGCTCAACCACAAGGAGTAATTTATACGACGTACAAGACTAGCGTTGCGAACGAACCAAGCTCCTCTTGGTCGGAGCCCAGTTTGCAGGCCAGACAGCATTCACCCGTCTGGCATGAAGCTTGGCGGAAATTGGGAACAGATGACGGAAATCAACCGTCGTCGTTTACGAAGAGCTCGCGCAGCCCATAGTACAATACCAACAGCTAGCCACCACGCAGTGTCCATCTTTAGTACTTATCTCAGACCAAATAATGAAATACCGGCGGTAAACGAACCGCAACTAGCGCACAGCTGACTACCAATGAACGTTGTGAGTAACTTCACTGCGCAGCAGCGAAACTTGGCGGCCCATAGGAATCACCTCGCCTGCCGTGTGGGGCAGCTAAAAGAGCTCTCAACTGCGAAGTTCGTGTCCCGAAACTGAAAAAAAAAAAAATGCTGGAAGCTCATACTAACGCGTAGGACTTGAAGGTAGTGAAGCTGTACACAGCCTTCACGACCATCACGACGGTCTAAGCCGACGATTGCAGCCGATTTGCTTCTTCTTTGATGCCACAACGACCTTTAATCCATCTGTGTTGCTATAACGGCGGAGAAGCAAATCGAAGAAGCAGTACGAACTAACGGAACCCGCACACTTAAAGTAGGCGCCCGCAGGTGCAACGTGTACCCTATCACGTGTTCTGTGTCCAACGGGTGGCGCGATTCCTCTCCCCACAGTCAGAGCCGAGTGAGTAAGCCGTTTGACTCTTGTGCACACACTCACGGTCGTAACCGAGCGGGTAAGACGACTGACTAACTCCGTTAATCTACCAGACACAGGTTCGGATACTGCCAGTGCCGGTGCTTTCTTTCCTTTATACTCTTACAAAAAGTGTAACTGTAAACTCAGTATAACTATAAGGCTATGTTCAGACTACCAACTCAAAATCCATATCGTGATCTACGGACGTAAAAAGAAAACGGCGTGTCACGCGGTTCAGTTGGCTGAGACGTGAAAAAACGTCATTTTTAAAGTTATTACGACAGTTGCGGCAACAGTTTGAACCCGGCCTAAGTAACTTATACTGAGTTTTGTGAAATGCCGTAATCAACGAATTGCTAAACAGCTTCGCCGTTAAAAAGATGTGACGTCTGCGCAATTTGATGTGATAAACCGCCGGAGCTACCATTTAAGCCATTTGACGTTGTTAAAGGCAAATCTCGTAAAAAGCCAATCAACGCGTTCAACAATTTAACCTCGCTAGAGATAAAATTTCCAACAATCACAAAATTCGTTTTTAGAAATTTGTATAAGCAAAATTTCGACGCGAAAACTAATGTGATAACTGCACGGCACTAAAAAAACTCGAAATCCCGCCATAGCGAGCATCTGCGTTAAATAATATCCCTGCACTCCAAATTTCAAGCCTCTAAACTGGGCGTGATTAATCAGGGAGTCAGTCAAACCAGCTTGTCTTTATTGGTGTCGACAAATTTCTTCCCCACGTAGACATGCATTGAGCGTCACGTGGTTGATTTATACATTAAAGTACGTACAACCTGTACGATCACAGTGAACGCCGCCGGTTTAACAAGGCAGAAAGTGAAACAGCAGACGAAGCAGCAAACTACAAAAAATAAACAGACATTTATTTTATTTTTTGTGTTTATTGAAGCTCGAAAACATTTCTGCTTTAAAAGCCTTTTGGCAACAGTACTATTGTATTGATAAATTAACTTTTTAAGTGAAGTTAGTAGTTAAATTAAGTAGTTAAGTTAAATAGTTAATTAAGTTGAATTAGTCTTTTAACAAAAATATACAGTGTTTGTGAAAAAATGCAACTTTTGAGCGTCTTCACCAACCGTGCCAAGCAATAATGGAACACTTCCCCATGGTTCCGCGATGCCACGCTCGTCGAAGTCCGCTTTGCTTAGACACTAGCACCGGATTTTTCTCGAGTTTATTATAGTATGAAACGCTGTTTCACGGGTTTCTGTAGAAAATAAAGCCTGTAGCGAGAGTACGACGAGTGCGAGTAGTGGGAGTAGTGAAAATAATGGCAGTATGCTTCGCTTAAGTGGTAATGCAGACAAAATACGTTTATTTTATTCGAAAGATTTAGGGTTTTATAGAGCCCGAAGCGCTTATCCGGCAGCAAACGATGCTTTATTCACTAAGCAATTAAACATTCTCAACCAAAATCTCAATTCTCCTGTAAATCGTCTGTTTTCGTGACGTCAACAATGACGTGTCCAGAGCAGTGCCTTAAAACTAAAGATAGCCTGCTGACCAGGGATGCTACCATCTCACAGACGGCCATTTGGTTACCTTGTTTATCACCCACTTTCATAGATGGCACTGCAATAAAAAGCAATGGCAAAGGCAATAAAAAATGAAGTGAAAAAATCAGAGACAATGACCTGGAAAATGAGGATGGACGCAAAGAAGTCCTTAGATTTCTACAGAATCGGGAAGCGGGAGATAACGAGGGAAAAGTTCCTTGATAATACCACAGGGAGTGCTTTGATTTTTGAAACCCGGGCGGGTTGCTTGCGGGCAAAAACGCTTATCCGCGAGCCGGTGCAGGAAGAACTGTGCGCAGGTTGCGGCAAGGAGCCAGAAACCATGAGACATATTGTAACGGAGTGCAAAGGTATCCGTCCAGTCCTCAGTGAGTAATACATCCAGCTTCCGGAAGCCCTTGGATTTAAGGTCACAGAAAAGTGAATTGGACAGCAGTAGAGGTTAATAAAAGAAGGTTAGAATGTTGACGGGAAAAGAGCAGAGAACACTCTCGAAAGACATGCGAACAAAGAAGTCAGACTAGCACAAAAATTCCATGAAGGTTTTTTTTTATTTTTATTTTTTGGCGAGGTGATTGTACAGTGGCGTTGCAGTAAGGTCGTTGGGCGACGCCACCCCGTTACAAAGAGAAAGCCGCTAAGCATCATCATCATCAGTGCTAGTGTTCGCACTCTGCTCCTGGCCGGACTTCTATACCTGCTGTATTTTTATTAGGGTTCATACTTATCGTTTCCTAAAACGTAAGCTATGACTCGACAAACATGGTCATGTTAGTGACTGTGCTGCTTATGTTAATTGGTCAATGTTGTGTCAGACAAGTCCAACGCGTCCGACGGCTGTGTTAGGCCGTGTCAGCCGGCAAAGTGCCGCACTAACTTCTTCGGTGTTTTCGTGTTCGTTCGTAACTTTAATTGTTCACCTCACAACTCTAACTGCTCCAAAAAGAATGTGCTCTAAATTTAAGCGCAAATAGCTCATTCAGCAAGCTTTATAAGCCCTGCATAATTTGTGTGTGCTTTTGCCGGCTTCAGCTAATCGCACAGCTGGGCATACGACATCGTAGGTTCTGTTGCGGGAAATGAGCTAGTGGGTCGCATGGCTATTCCCCTTTTTCCTAATTATATAGGTTATGTGAGCGAAGTTTACGTTAAAATTGGTTCAGTATGACTCTAACGAGGCAATCTTTCGAATGAACCAAACTCGCGTTTTGTCGGCATGGCCCCTTTAAGTACTAAAATTTGCTTCCCCACTATAACACCCTTTGTGCTGTGGTGCACCCTTTACAGGCAAGTTAGACGAGAGTCCGTCGTTAGCAAGGAGGTTGTTGTTGTTGTAAAATTTATTATGAATAGGACGGCACTAGGCCTATTGCGGTGGGAGGGGGAAAAGGGAACTATGGAGGCTTCACTATGGAGGCTTCACACGCAAATGTCCACAGTGAGAGTAGAAGGTTAAAAAAATTAACCTCCTTGGTCGTTAGACGGAAAAGGCTATGGGCGGCCAGTTCGCCAGGTGCCATAAAGTGTGTGAAGCAACCATAGAAAGCTTCTCATAAAAACACAATGCAAAAAGACGGCCCCGATCACTTTCAAGAAGCTTTGAAGAGAAGTAACTTTCTTGCTCCTGAGACGCACCAAGAGCATAAAAATTGGCCTTGTACCTGCTCGCTTCGTTGCAAATGTCGTCGAAAGGCGATAGTCTTCTGCCGCCCCTGCCACGCAAATGCCTCAACTCTTTTCCCCGCCCACCTCAAACGCTGCTCCCCTCCCGTCTCTGTCCCCCATGACAAGCACAATATAGGTTTGATGATTTCAATGCAATTTTCCCGCGTTCGCACTACCGACGCACCATCTGCTGGGGCCTTTCACTACTGTTTGGCTGGAGCTCGAGCCATTAACTGAAAACTTGAGGGCTAGCCCTTTTTGTATTTTTGTATTTTGTGGTTAAATATTGTTTTTAACGCGTTTTTGTGTTTTCATATCGCAAGAATTACCCACAACAGTGCCAATATTAGTTATTTATTTATGTTTTGTTTTAAATATGCCCAACGTTCTATTTTTGCTGAACAATATTGACAAGTATGATGTATGCTACCAGATTTAGAACTAGTTTGGAAATGCTTTGCCTATATAGACGTCACGTTCAAGAATTCTTTTTACTATTGGCGGGGCGGCTGGTTCGATCGAGGGACAGACAGACAGACAGACAGACAGACAGACAGACAGACAGACAGACAGACGGACGGACGGACGGACGGACGGACGGACGGACGGACGGACGGACGGACGGACGGACGGACGGACAGACAGACAGACAGACCAAATTTTTCGGGTCTAGGTTGCCCAAAAAACAGTAATGTCTTTTGAAAAACCTATTCACGCAGGGCGTGAAGCGGCAAGGACGCCAGAGCGAGGCCCTGCGATTTAGTTCGCTCGAGCCACTCGACGAACGGGAGTGGCCGTGGCTCGAGTCCTGCGCAAACTTGGCGTCCCTTGGGCCCGCGAACAGGTTGATCCTCAGGCGCGAAGCCGGCGCGTGCGTCGCATGCACACGGCGACATGTAGCCGAAGCCGATCGTCGTCTCTACTGCCGCCTGCTTCACCGCCTCGGGCCCATGGGTGTCGCCGAATCCGGGCCGTGATCCTCTCGGGTCCTCTACGCTGCCTGTTTTTATCCCGACGGCACCGCCACCGCTACCGCCGCCGCGGTGAGATGTCGACGAGACAGCAAGCGTACTCGGAAAACGCACTTTTTACCACCAGTCTTTGTGTTGTTCGCCGCAAAATGTGCGCCCCCTGCCCCCACTCGCACTGGCTTTTTCATTTGACCCCCACCCCCTTCCCCTGGTTTCATTTTAGAAAATTTGTTTTAGCGCCACTTTCTTACCTTTCTGCGCTTCATGCCGCAGCACTTGTGACTTCTCCACGGCTCTGCCTCCTGGCTCTGCCTCCAAGATCTGCCTCCTGGCACTTACGTGTCGGGAACCTTCGCTTTCCTTTGTCCCAGACGCGTCCCCGTTAATATATCGGCGCTACTTTGCAATCAATAAAGTGATGACTGCTATATTCGCTGCCTGACGGGCAGCGGTATTGGCTTTCACGTTTTCTGTTCTGCCCCCGGGTGCTTCCTTTTCTGTGTCCTTTTCTTTATTACTGCGCCATCGATTGGAGTCTACCCGGCCGCCTTCCCTGGCACGCGGGGGGCGGAGAAACCTTGTTTTCGCCCCTTCCAGGCGCGGCTTTGTGTTGCTGTCGTCCGCTGTCGCCCTTGTATCGGTCCACATGGACATGTTCGACCACGGAACATCGCTCGAGACCCGACCTCGCTCGAAATTGTTTTGCCCACGAACGTATCGCGTGACCCGGCACTGAGCAAACTTTTGCTTCAGTGCGCGTCGACGCAACGTCTTATGCGCGGGGAAACAGCCGTTTTCCTCCTTCGCGTAAGCGCTATTACGCACTCATGCATGGCACGCGAGGAACTCTTATACTGCACTCGGTCGTTGTTTCGAGAGAGGAAGCCTGCAGTGAGCCGATGGAGGGGAAAAAAGGGAAGGCATTCCGCGCGGTAAAAAAAGACGCGTTGTTGGATTTCAGTACACGAAATAACACAGCTTAAAAAGTTCTGAATTCAGACAGCAGTGCCCGAGGTGCTCGTGTTGCGAGCTCAGGGAACGAATTTTTGAAATGCTGGGAGCAGTTATTTTTTTTTCTTTTGGCGAGCTCACAATGCTTATTAGGCATAAAATGCCTCTGATGGCATGCGCTTCATTTTAGGATTTTTTGTTGTTGTGCGCGCGCCTGCGTGAAAAACTCGGAGGTGAAAAATAAAGAAAAAATAAGATTCCTTCTGTGCCAGCAGCGGCAATTACGCTCACCGTATCACAGTTTGTTATTCCTCGAAGGGTTCTTACATCGGTGTAAGGCCCGTGTAGAGAACTAGCGCTTGTCTCTGCGAGACCTCTTGTCTTGTATGACGTCTACTTGCGTTCGCGAGATCAGTAAGCGAGACATTTGACTGCGAGCAGCTCATCCCTACAGAAGGATGTCGCTAATTCTTATCAGGATTTAAAAAATCAGAACCAAATACGCTCAATCACACAGCATAGTCCATGACTTGCAGCAGGGCATTTACAGTTTGAAATCGATTGAAAATGCCATCTGGCACTTATTATTGCTGCTGAGGATGTCTACGAGCATGCTCAGCCCTAATCTGAATGGCAAGAGATTTATTTCGCCCATTTTTCTATGTTGCTTTCTTTGTTTCTTTGTATCATGGGCATTCTGTTATATAGGGCTGCTCTATGCTGCTTTATTTGTTTTTTTGTATAACGGGTATTCTGTTATATACCACGGTAAGTCATCCGCTGCCATATTGTGGTCGGACGCTGAGGCCAGTCGGTGAAGTCAGAATCTCTAGTCATAGCCACCGGTGTACGTGCGTGGGGTGGAAAGGGGGGTGTTCGAGTTTGTGGCGAGGGAAGGAAGAAGGGGGAACAAAGCCACTTACTTTGGCTGTCATCGAATAACGGCGACCGACAATTCTGTTTTTGCCGCAAGTGATGCGCCCAACTTTTACGGCCTCAATGTCAGACCATTTGCAGTGTCCTTGAAAAGAAACAACGGAGGAAGAACCCGGAAAGCTATGTATGGTAAACCCATTACGCGCGGAAGTTTTGTTTCTGAATCTTGAATTTATTTAGGGGAGTTTTTTTTTACGTCCTTCCTCCCCTTATGTTCCCCTCCACCCTTTTTTCCGTGGGTCCAGACCCCTCCCTCGAAATGAAATCCTTCTCAAACCACTGGTCAGAGCTCTAAAAAAGGAATTCACTACACCCCTTGGGTCTCCTGCACCAGCCGTGATCTGGGCACTGGAAGGTGCAAGGCGGTGGAGGCATCAGCTGGGCCACTCGTGCTGTCAGGCGGTGCGTCGGCAGGTCTCGCATTGCGCCCAACAGCCCTTACTGTCTGCCGGGGATCCCTCGGTTTAATTAAAATCGGGGCCGCTCTGCAGACACGTCGTTTTGTCCCGGCGCCTCCAGTGGTGTTTTCAAAATTATGGGACGCAGATGCCGGGTCTTTGATGAACGTATCATATCACTGATACGTATCATATCACTGCTCCGGCAAAGCGAGGGCACTTGTGCCCTTGCAAACGCCCAGACAGCGTTGGGCTGGGAGACTTCGAGGCCTGGCAGGTGACCACGGCCAACAGGTTTGTCAGGTTTCCCACGTTTCCAGCTCATTTTCAATATGGGCGACATATATTCAACCAGTGGTATACTATTCGGAAGAACATCCGGATTAAGAGCGTGTTGCCTAAGCACTTCCTGGGCGTTCTTTTTTGTTGACTGGCAATACTTGATGGTGGAAGGGGACTTCATATTTGAAACGCACTCACTTGAAATGGTAACTGTTTCAAACCATCGCCTTGCTAACGCAAACAAGGATGCTTAAAATCTGACGTGCTTATAGCGGACACGTTAGTCGAAAAGGTTCTGCTGGCCCCACTAGTATATGCAGCAAGACCTTTCAGCACATTGCCTACATGTCTTCTGACGTTTCAAGCGCAATCAGGGCTTATGGATTCGACACCATCATCCTCACTATTTTTAGCCAGAGTTAAGTACAGCAATGATATCAGTAACTTCCAGCCCCTTATATGTCGCACCAACTGAATCAATCTTTCGATTCCTTTATTTATTTATTTTTTATACGTGAAGCAGGCGTGTTTTCGGAAATCGACGTCGTGAAGCCGGTTTTATGAAGGAGCTTTTAAACTTATAACTGACGTTATAGTGCACGCATTTTAAAATTACTTTCACCATGTTTTGTCTTAAAAATGACTTTGTAGTCACGCCAAGCTACACATTTTTCTTCTTAATGGTTGGTTCAAAGCGACGTTGAAGTATACGGTGCCGTCAGACGGCTATAACTTGCACCATTATGATAGCACACTGCAAAAAATAACACCCCATTTGAAGGTGATTACATAATAGTGTCGAGCTTCATGAATCGTTACCACAAGATACGAAGTTGTAAAAGTTGGCATAGCTCACACCATAGTTCTTCAAACTCCGCCGCGAACAGTAGTTGGTTCACAGCGGAGTTCTGAAAACGTTTGGGTGTTAACGTGCGCTACGCACTTTCAAAAACTACATCGACTTTTATTGGAGGAATACGGTTGCGTAAAACTGCTCTAGCTCATCTTCTAACGCACGCAATTAAAAATAAATTACGCCACACCCGTCCACTGAGGGACCTCTATAAAAGAGATCAGTTTCCACTCATCCAGTGCAATCGATATATCATTAGCGACAACGGGTTGAAAACAAATGGTGTTCCGCAAGCTCTTCCGCAAACGCAAGAGCTTCGGCAAACGGCTATAAATCGATTTGTTATGTTAATTTACCGAAACAAATTGCACCATAATTGGTTTCTACTTAAGCATACCAAGTTTAATCCCGCTAATAAGCTCGGCTAAATTCAATTTCAAAACAACCACGATAGCGGCGATCCCGCACGTTTCGTCTCCAGTTCCATCCCCTCATCCTCAGTTCGGCCCACCCTCTCCCTTCGCCCACCTGGTCGCCTCCAGAGCTTCATATTTTGATATAAGATGACATATATTTCTCCGGGAAAAAAATGTGTTCCCGGCAATGCATTTGAGCGTAAAAGTGAAGCTGACTTTGACAAGATTGGTGTAAGCTTGGTGTTTGTGAGCTGGCTTTTCCACATTGCGTGTTGCACAGTGAAGCCTACTGCTGAAGAAGGACGAGCATCGCAGCTGCTTGTAGGTTTTTGTTTGGACACAAACTCCCGCTCGAACCGCGCCGTCGCCTCGGGGAAGCGTTCAGTGGAATTGTAGTCACGCCGGCGTCTTGTGTTTTCCGCGTACTGGTATTCGTGATGCCCGAAAGGCATCCCCAATACCGCCAGGCGTCCGCGGTCACATCGTCTAAAATTCTCATGAAAGCATAGAGGAAGTAGTTTGGATGTTTTTCGAATGCTGATGGCCATCGTTAAAAAAAAAGTGAGGCAACCCCGTTCACCCATGAACTTTTAGCTAATTAAAGGCTTCGGTATTTCTTGTCACTGACATTAAACTCGAAGGAGAGGAAGGAAGGAAACAGCCCGACAATAGCGAGTCGCAGAGAGAGAGAGAGAGAGAGAGAGAGAGAGAGAGAGAGAGAGAGAGAGAGAGAGAGAGAGAGAGAGAGAGAGAGAGAGAGAGAGAGAGAGAGAGAGAGAGCGCATTTTCATGAGCGCGGAAGTGAGAGTGGAACCGTAGTCTGGCCATTCATGTGTTGCCCCAGCCATCTTTGTCCGTGTCACCAGGTAACCCATTTATGGCGTGAATTAAAGCTTCAGGATACGTTGAGGATTCGTCACAACGAAATCCCTTCGTCCGAAATTGCACTTTGTCCGATGTTTTCTTACAGTCCCCCCTGCAGTGCACCAAGTGCAAATCAGCTCCGCTTTTAACGAAGTATCGCTTATAACGAAGCCAGTTTGTTTTCACATAAGCTTTGTTATACCGAGAGTTTACTGTATATATAATTGAAGTGTTCAGAAAGTCATCAGGATAGAACAACCTCCTGATAAATTTTAATAATTCAGCTAAGGTAAAAAAATTGGTCGCCATCCCGCCCTACGAAAGTGAATGCCCAGCAAAGCTGTTGTAAACCACTACAAATGGCGATGGAGGAAGGTATGAAATGTTTCTCGCCGCCTCGGCAGGCTGGTCGCTTGCGCTCGGCTAGTGTCACTAGATAAGGGTACAGAGTATCGGCACTCTTTTCTCCTATTGCTCCGTGCTGCCTCCATGATCATTGGTCAGTTGGCATCGCGTGACATTTGTTTACACTGCGACGGTTCATGGCGCCATTTTGTTGCTTATGCATTATAGTCGGTCAACTATGGTAGGCTTAGTTTGTCCTCCCTGTCGCGGGTTCGATTCCCGGCCGCGGCGGTCGCTTTTCTGATGGAGGCGAAAGGCAAAAATGCCCGTGTGTACGAGATTTCGGCGCACATTAAAGATCCTCAGGTGGTAAACATTAATCCGGCCTTGGCGCCTCGGCATTTTCGCCCACGGAGATCTTTTTTTGCCCACGGCGATGAAATCGGTGGAGGGTGGAGGTATACCGTTTTGCTGCAAAACGCCAAGGCGCCAAGGCCTAAGACTCGGAGCGCATGCGTCAGGCTAATCAGGCATACAGCATATAGCTCAGAATTGCTTTAGGGAAACCCCAAAACAAGCATCGAAACCGCATTATTTATGATAAGGCGCGTGTGAACAATAGGACCCCCCACCACGTGTCCCTGATAAAGATTATGCTTGCCGATTATCTTTAAAGGCGAGGCAGAACTAGTGTCACTAAATAGAGCAGTTCTTGCCGAAGACGCCGAGCGCATGCGTCAGGCTAGGCAGCTTTTGCCGCATCTTTGGACACACTTCTGCTGCTGCAATGCTGTTTCACGCGCTATCTTTGATTCGCATTCGGAACGTGAGTTCCGCGGAGCCGCAGAGTAGGGAGGACAAGCTAAGCCTACCAGAGTTGACCGATTAAAATGCATAAGCAACAAAATGGCGGCGCCCATGAACCATCGCAGTATAAACAAATGTCAAGCAATGCGAAGCTACCAATGTTCATGGTGGTGGCGCGGAACAATACATAGCTCACACCGACGTCACGATAGCTGTCATGTTGGTGAACCGCGTGAACAGCGAAAGGCAGTGAACTTATTTGGTGCTCTTATCTCGAGTAGCACCAGGGAAGCGACGAACAGTGCACAAGAAAGGGCGGTGGTGACGTCACGTGCAAGCTATTTTTATGAGAAAAGAGTTCCGATACCCTGTAGTACCCTTATTAGTGACACTAGCCGAGCGCAAGCGACAAGCCCGTCGAGACGACGAGAAACATTTTATACTCTCCTCCATAACCATTTGTAGTGGTTTACAACTTTGCTGGACATCCACTTTCGCAGGGTGGGATGACGACCAATTTTTTGCCCACGGAAATCGTTTTTGCCCATTGCGATGAAACCGTTGGTAGGTAGAGGTATACAGCTTTTCTGTAAAAACAACGGTGTTATAAATGCAGTGAAGCAATGAGTTGTGGGCCAATATTGCCGCGCTACTGGTCTGGCAGGTGGATGCGCGCCAGCTAACGATCCCGTTAATACATCCATAGATGAATACAAAGATACACACGCGCGCCCACACACACATGAGAACATGTCCCCTGCAGGGCTAAAGACGTGCTTTTCCCCTGCCAGCCACCGTCTGGCTGAGCGCTTCATTCCGTCTCCTTCACTCTTTTTTTTTTTTGTCACCGCGGCACAGAGGCGCGGAAGAGATATGAGCGGGAAAGGAGAGGACCCCTCGCTTAATTTTTCCCCTCCACCCTTAATAGTTCAATAACCGCGCGAGTAGAGGGCATAACTCATCTCCACGATCCGTCGAAGGGAAGCCCCCCAAGCTTCCTGGCTGATGGTGCCGTTCAAAATGACTAATGCCGCCTTCGCCGGCGATGGGGAGGGGGGAGAAATGGCTGTAAAAATTACAGTGGGGAAAAGAGCGAGGAGCATCGGGGACACTGAGGAACGGCGAAGTGGAAGGCAGGGCAAGTAATAAGCGACGACGACGCCAACGCTAAACGTAAAGAAGACAAAGCTGGGCGGAGGTGCATAAGGAGACGCCACGCGCACGTCGCGAAAGGCAGCGAAAACTAGCGCCGCATTCTTGGAGCGTCTCGTTTCAAGTGCGCGGGAAACGTTGTTTAGGGGAGTCGGGAGCGAGCGGTATTTTTCAAGCGAGCCCCTGGACGACGACGGCGGCGGAGGAGGAGGAGGAGGAGAAGACAACGAGGATTTGCATGGCGGGAGGACGCGTGCCGCACCTGCTCGCAGCCTGACAGTCTCAGTTTGTCATCGCCGAATTGCGGGCCGGCCCGCATTTCGCGAATGCGCACCGCTGCGCGACGGCTTTCGGCGCCTCGTCCTTTTGGAATGGCTTTCCCCTTCCTCCAGCCGGCCTCCCTCCTTCCCTCTTCCGCAGTCGGAAGTACACCGTCGCGTTTGTTTGCTCTTGCGCCGGCCCCCTTTTGGCTGGGCCGGTGATAGATGACGCTCGAATTAAACGTTTCCAATATGCCCCGGTCTTCCTTTCCTCCCCCGCGTGCGGTATCGCATTAGAAACGGAAAGAGAGAAGTAACGAACGGAGGAACGTAAGAAAGAAACAAGGAACGAAAATAAACGAAACAAAAATAGAAAGAAATACAGGAAGAAGACAATTACACAACGCAGAGAAGAAAGAAAAGAAAGGAAACACTATGGCGTAGTGGTGCGAAAAAGTTGCAACTGGGGTGCTCTATCGGGGTTTCAGACACTTTCTGCGCTTAGTTGAGTCATAGGAAGCAAGCAACTTCCGCGGGCACAAGAAAGTGGCGGCCGTATTAACACGGATTGTGTCTTGCAACAGCGATCGATTATGCATTTTATGCATGCGCAGTTCTCTTTTGCTCTCTTGTGTCGTTTTCAGCTCTAATAAAAGTCAACTTGCTGTGTCCCGGCAGGACGACGACGACGACGAATATCCGATCGCTTGGACTGCCTGAACCGCCTCAGAATTTTATCTCTCCGCACATGCTGCATCAAACCTTCGGCCACAACTTCGCGTTCCGTCATCGTTAGAAGCGCCTGGTTACGACCTGTACAAGTATCAACACTCGGAGGACCCGCGTTCCATCACCATGAAGGTGGGTCACAGTGCTTGCCGGAGCTAGGCCTAACACGGCCTCTGCACCGGCTTTGCCCGCTCGCGACGACCAGGATAGCGACCTCGATGGATGTGGGTATGCCAACGGAGGAAGACAAGACGTCGACGCTGCACATTGGCAGCCACGGTGGGAGAACGTGTATCGAGGTACAATGGGAAGACATTACACCCGACGACACGGAGGGATGGGCAACCTCCGGCAAGCGCGTCAAGCAGACAGCCACCGGCAAAGACTTCGGTGAGTCTCATCCACGCGTCAGTCCATACCCAGAGATCGCGCCAGCTTCGCCAAGCGCGTAGCGGCAACGGTCGCGAAGGCGGCGCGCATGCCGTCGACCACGCCAAAGGAGGACATTAAGATTGTCATGAGGCCACGTGGCGGCCTCAGTATTGCCAGGAGGGAGGCCTCGATAATCATGCCGGTAGTCATGACGGCGGCACGCGTAACGAGGGAGGAAACTAGAGAAGACACCATCTGCACAAACGCAGCGCAGAACATCATTGTGGTAAGCACCCCGGACGAACGCTGCGCCGGGCAGTATTCAAGAGTTCGGGCCCTAGTCATCGGGGGCACAGCATTTGAAGTTAGCGCCTATCGAACGGCGCCGGACGGCACGGTCAAGGGAGTCATCCGGGGTAGTGCAGTCGAAGACTCCCCGGCGGAAGTCAACGAGAACATTGTGCATCCATCCAACCCACTTGCGGTGGAGGCGCACAGGATCGGCAACTCGACAACGGTGATTGTCCTCTTTGCGGGGCAGAAGGTCCCCAACGTAAAGTACGGCTCCATCCTCGTCAGGTGTGGGCTGTATCGGAAACACTTTGAGGTGTGCAGGCAGTGTGGCAAGGTTGGACATCGGGGCGACGTCTGCCCGTACCCCAACACGAAAGTCTGCTTCGCCTGCGGAGCTGCAAACCCCAGTGCGGGCCACGAACGCGACTGCAAACCCCAGTGCAAGCTGTGCGGGGGCCAACACCCGACCGGAGCCAAGGAGTGTACCAACAGGTATAAGATACCCACGTCGTCAAGAAGAGGCAGTGGGAACGCAAGACGGAGGCCCTGCACCAGCAGCGGCAGACACAACCTCCAGGCATAGAGAGCTTCCCTCCGCTACGCCAGGCGTCGACCGACTGGCAACGCGGACGGTCGCAACAAGGCAACAGCAGCAGACGGAGATCAAATAGCAAGCGAAGCGCCAGCCGCCACCGACGGCCATCGCAGTCGAGGGAGCGGGTTGCCTGGGCAGACGCTGTCAAGACACCTAGGGCCCCCGCAAAGCAACAGCCTGAGCAGAGTGCTGCGGTAGCTGCACTGCGGGCCGAGAACGAGAAGCTATATAAAGCAGAAGATAGCCGACCAAGATGCCACCATCAAATACATTAGAGAGAAGCTGACGCAACTCCTCGCATTACAACAGCAACGCCAACAGCCACCGCAGCCGACAGCCAACAGCCACCGAAGTATCGAACACACGGGCGTTTTTGCTTTTCGCTTCCATTAGAAAAGCGAACAAAAGCGTTCCTAACTCCGACCTTGGGGCACAGCGCTGTGAGGGAACAAAGTAGTGCATCATCAGTGAACTATCCCCTGCTACGAGTTTTTCCTCTGGAATACAAACATCACGCACATGCTTGGCTCTTGGTGATAACACCAACGCTGGCTCTACTGCATGCAGGCCTGGTGTTGCAACAATGAGCCTCTTTAAACCAGTGAGCACGCTGAACCCAAACCCTAACTTAAAAAAAAGGGAAATAACGGTTACCGGTTCCCGAAGAAATGGCTCGATCAACCGTTGTTGATAACGCGATGGCCCAAGGCATTCGGCGCTTTTCGCTTTCACGCACCATCAACTCCTAACCTCTCACGCACTTCCCCCTTCAGACCAATCACAACACTATTAACCCTCCCTTTGTAGTCGCAACATAGAGAAAGGAATGCGCACCTATGTTGCAATGGTACGTTGCGGCTGGTGTAGCCACAACCAAAATGTTGAGCAAAAGGCTGAGCAAGCAAAATGTCGCACTGTCGGCAACCTGCTGGCGATATGAAACATCGACTTTTCCCTTTACTCGCTGCGGCTCTGTGGGAGCAATCAGGCCGCAAGAATGCTGCACTGCACAACGGCGAAGGCCCCACCCCAAATGTGCATACCTGTTGTATTTCATAATTTGCTTTAAAAAGTCGCACACCCGGAACACGTGAAAACACAGGAGCTAAGGCGTTTGATGCTGACCACAAGGACGCGGGTTCGACCGCTGTTCCCCAGAGCCGTTTTTGTTATGTAGATTGTCTCCCCAAGAAAGTTCCAGCTCTTGCTTCGCGCGTCGGATTACCCTTTCAGTTTATACTCGCATAATCTGTTGTAAGATTCCGCAATATAGCGGAAGGAACCATGGCTGGGTGAGGCGGCACGCAGACGTATTCATTCTGATGCACACATCCGTGAAAGCTATCTCAAAAGTCATTCCAGCGGTCGGAGTAATAATTCAGTGCCTGCGCATTTAGTTAACTAAAGTTTACTTTCAACAAACACCCTGCAGCAGGCGACTGCTAACAAATTACTCTCCGAGACCCAGCAATCGAATTTCTAGGTAGCATGTACGTGGCTGCTGTAAGATTTTTTTTTTATATACTGCTTGGCTAAAAAAGTATACCGCTGTAATTCCGACATGCCTGCTGCTAATGTACGGAGGTGACGCGCTGGTATATGCAGGCCTAACTCCCCGGGTTCGACGGTCACCGTGATGGGCGGTTTAATAGAGAAGATTGCGATTACGACAAAAAGAAAAAAAAAGGGTAGAAAGTATATCCCACCGTAACGTCCTTGGCGATATATACCTTTATGCAGTCCTAGGACAACATAGAGGCGAGGCGGGGAAGTAGCTGGAAAGTCGCTCTTCGCTAATAATTTAGCTCGTCGAACCGGTTCGGTACGTGATTCAGCCTCGGACAGCCCGTGCCAGGAAGGGATGCGGGAATTGCGGAAGGGGTAGCTCCGATGACTGACTGGCACTCGCAGCAGATGGGCCGTATATGAGGTGTGAGGGTAACGGTTGGGATCCCATCTTAGGCGCGCACACAGGGGTGAGGCAAGAGGGCCATTACCCCTCCTGATAGGGCAGGACGTAAAATTAAAGCGAAGCTTTCTATGCCTTACTTGCACGTCGTAACACCAAAACGCACTGCAGTAAAGCCGATTTTACACAAGGGGTAAGGGGGGGGGGGGGCGGGGGGGCGGGGGGGGGGGCGGTTGGATTCGAAACTGGGTTCCTCGCGTTACGGAGCCGACGTATATCTAATTGCGCCATTCCGACACGGTCGAAGCAGTACGGATTTTGGAATTTGACTCAGATTGCACGGTAGAAAACTTCACGTTTCAACCGTATTTCTCTTGAAAATGGGGCTTTGATATAACTGAGAAGCAGTACATGTCTAACCCCTCAGTTTTCATCCCGGTGAAGCCGATTTACTCGGCAACCCGCCGCGGTGGCTCAGTGGCTAAGGCGTTGTGCTGCTGAGCACGACGTCGCGGGTTCGATTCCTGGCCGCGGCGGCCGCTTTTCTGATGGAGGCGAAAAGCAGAAACGCCCGTGTGTACGAGATTTCGGCGCACGTTAAAGATCCCCAGGTGGCCCAAATTAATCCGGAGCCCTCCACTACGGCGCGCCTCATCGCCTGCGTTGCGTCGGCGCGTTAAACCCTACAATCAATCATCAACGATTTACTCGGCGCCTCTCCGGGGCTCCTCCTCGCCACCGGCGACCCTTCTACTATTCCCCTCGCCCCCACCGATGCCTCTTTCCATCGCCTCCTGTATTCTCTTTCACGAGTTGTGCTATCGGCTGACAACGGCGGTAGCGCCGTTATCTGATGATTGCGGAGAACGCACAGAAGCGCGAATGGGCGTAAAAATGACCCAAAGCCGCCGCTGCCATGGCCACCTCAAATCCCACCTCGCCGAATAGGTGTGAACTGAGGAGCCACTTGCCCGGTTGGAACGCCGGCGTGAGCCCATAATTATTCTTCAACTTGAAAGACTTTCCGAGCGACATTTCCTAGGTTTGCTTCCTTAAATTGTTCACCCTCTTTTTGTTGCTGGCGTATTTTTGTGAATGTATTTTGTTAAGTTGTACTGTGTATGCACTGCGCCTTATAATCTATAGTTTCGCCTTGGCAGTATATTGTGTCGTGGTGTTTTTGCGCCTTGTGTTCGCAATGCAAGGTTAGCCTCACCTTGTACATATTATGCTTACTTGCTCTCGTGTTGCTTTTACTGTTTTTTGCCTCCCCTTACGCTATGCCCCTACGGGGGCCTGTAAGGTTCTTGTAAATAAATAAACATTTTCACCGGCGTATTTCGCGTCTAAGAATGCGCCCATCACCGGTTGCCGGTTTTGCGTGCACGGTTGGTTGTTTTTTTTTTTTTTTTTCTGGGGGGGGGGGGGGATAAGTGGGGCGTGCACGCACAGCTGGGCTCTATGCCGCTACCGATAATGGCCGTTGTGCTGGTTCGAGATTTAAACATGTAAATCCCACGGCTCAATGCGTCCTGTCAGCTGTCCTCCGTAATCTAGCGGTTTCGGTCTGGGTTGGCGTGTTATACAGACAGTAGGATGCCTACGACGGGGGAGAGAAACAGACAGTCACATGTTTGTCTGCTAGAATGAAGCTCGAGACATTCCAACTTTAACTCGCTATGGGGCGGAAGCGCATGTCGTTCGCTTGGAGGAAGAGCGCGAATTGAAGAAGCGATCGTCCCGAATAGGAGAGCGGATAGGCGCGAAAACAATAGAAAACAGCTCCTTCCTCTAGTCCGAGCTCGTTGGGTAACTGCGAATCCCTCCCTGATGAACGGCAATTTGTCCGCTTGGAACGCCGACGTGGGGCAATATTACTTGTTCAGCTTTTCGACGGTTTCCTTCAATTCTAAGCCCGCGCACATAACCGGTTGCAGGCGTGCACGGGTTGAAATGGAGGAAGGGAGAGGGGGGGGGGGGGGGGGGGCAGCGTGCATGACCTTACTGATTACCTGTTTGTTGTGCTGGCGGGAGGTTTAAACGTGGACGTCAAACGGCACAACGCGAGTAATTGTCCGGTGTCCTCTCAGTGGTCGAGCGGATTGGGTTGGTGTGTTACACAAACAGTAAGATACAAAGCGGGAGTACAGACAGCTCCTAGTTTGTCCGCGAGACTGAACCTCGAGTACTTCCAAGTGCCATTCAGCTGATTGGCTCGGAAGTATGCTCAATCGCAAATTACGAACAAACGTGTTTTCTTTCGTGCACTACGCGTGGACGACGTCCAGCTTCGCATGTCATCCTTCTTCACAGGGGGAAAAAGCACTAATTTGTTGTTTGTGACGAGTTTTTTTTTTTCAATATAATAATAGTTTTAGTTACACCGATAGCTCACAGCCACTGGATTTACATTTTCTGCTGACAAAACTGTGACGTCTCCGATTCATTGATGTATACCAAAAGTGTACGAATCTTTAAGGTGTGAACATATTGTAGTGTGTAGATAAAACTAGAGAGCACTTTTCATTACTAAACACACGGAGAGTCAAAAATGGCGACACAGCTGGGGCAAAAGCACCGGCAAAAAAGGCCTTCGTCCTTCTCTTCTTCCAGTCCACTCTCGCGCTAACGCTAGCGGGATTGACCACGTCGCCACGGTAATTAGAGACACCGTTACAATGTTGTCACGAAGCCAAAAACGACGCAGTTGTCTTCAAGGAAAACAAGTTTATTGGAGCGAGCTTGTGCTCCCCTAACAGCTCAAAGAATACACATGCGGCGAAGCAGTAGTCAGCAAAGTGGCGTACGCAAGCGAGCGTCGGGATTCGAATGCCGCGGCGTCTGCCCTGCAGGCTTTTATCTTTCGGTGCGAGTGTTTCTGGAACCGTTGATTTACATCCAAAACATTGTAGATCAAAGGAGATTATTCTGGGCTAGTGACGTTAGGGCGAAACAGACTGCTTATCTGAATGAGATAGCCCGTGCGGCATAAAAAATAAAGAATGGAAGACGCGCTTCGCTTGGGACACAGATAGCAGACCCGGGCGTGGCCGGGCAGTAAAAACAAACAATAAATAAACAAACCCATACATGGTTCGCGGCATTACCCCCCTCTAAGAGTGCATCGACCCCATGCTAAAATAAAAGACAGTCCGAACAGACAACAAAAAAAGTCCGTCATCATGCATAGTAAGGTTTCAAGCGAACCACGTGGACGACTTCTGGCCGCGTGCGTCGTCGTGATGTTCCGGAATCACCATCGGGGATCACCTCGTAGGTAAGTTGGCCGACACGTCGTAGAATCTGGTAGGGTGCGAAATACCGTCGCAGAAGCTTCTCACTGAGTCCGCGTCGTCGGAATATGGGAGTCCAAACCCAAACACGGTCCCCTGGATGGTACTCAACGTCTCGGCGTAGGAGGTTGTAGCGCCCGGCATCCACCAGCTGCTGGTCCGTTGTACGAATTCGAGCGAGCTGGCAGGCCTCCTCCGCACGCTAAAGGTATCCTTGGACGTCGGGGTTGAGGTCGTCGTCTTCTACATGCGGAAGCATGGCGTCAAGCATCGTAGTCGGCAGTCTTATGTTAACATAAAAAAAAATAGGCAACACGGCTCCGTGGTCCGCGGTGGGTAAACGATGCCGTGTCAAACATATGTTTGCAATACTTCGTCACAATTTTTTTTTGTTTGCGTGTGTGTGTCCTGGATCGCGTATATCGGGTATTTTGGCCACTTAAATTTACTGCAAAAACTGATGTTTGTTAAAACGATCTAACCGTGATACGCTCGGCGCCCATGGGCAACAAGCAGAAGCGCGTGTCAGTGTAACAGATTTCTCGCTACATAACCCTGCAGGGGTTTATACAGGTGTGTCAGTGTAACAGACTTCTAGCTACATAACCCTGCAGGGATTAATGCAGGTAGTTTTGGTTGAACTTCTTAAGTATTTGGCCCATTACATAGTTTGTATTAAATCTTATCGATATATAAACACCTCACCCTCAGCCACCACTGCCGCCAAGCCAACTATAAACAAAACTTCCTCTCTCTAGAATTTCGAGTTTCTCTGCAGCACAATTTAGCCGTGTACATAAATAAAATAAACGACACAGCTCCTGGAGAGCGTCATTTAAGAATTTATTAAGAGTCCACCGTTGGGCAACCAGACAATTAAGCGTTCGCTTTTGCGTTGCTTAGTTTGATGCTGCTGACAAAGAGACATCACGTTTAGATAATAGACTGAACCCTTGGCTGGAGTAAATGAGTGACAACTTTATTTTCTCCGAGTCGGGGATAGGGGAAGAAGGGAGGCGGAATCCCTTTCAATAAGCCCCTCCCCCTTCCCCTCAGATTGGCTGGAGAGTAGTAGTCACTGTGAAAATCCCCAAGGCCAGCCCATGTAATACTTGGAGCTGGGTATGCCGCAGTGTGACCGCAGCAACGGTGGAGATGGAACTAATACCATCTGCGGCACAGGCAAGTTTCAGTGACCCTTTTAGTATAGTGTACTAGAATTCTAGTACACTATACTTTTAGTTTGGTAAGAAGGTAGAAGAATTTTCTGCCACTACTCCAAAGTAGGTGTACAGAAAAAGTTCAGCAGAACAAAATTGGCAAAAATTTTAACGTGCGCAACTCAGAAGCTGCTAGTCTGGCTCATTTATTAGAAGCATTTCATTAAAATAATGCGTAAATTAGTGGTAAACCCGCCCGCGCGATGCCTACGAAGCGTAGTCAAGGTGAAGGAGCAGCCGCGCCAGGCCCGCCGTGATCGGCGCGCACACTCCAGAGAGGGGGAAAGGCGGTCTGCGCGCCGCGACCACCGCGACCGCTGAGTGAGAGAGTACGTTTCCCCCTCGCCCGATGGAACGGTCTTATCCTACAAGTGACGTCAAAACGATCGCAGCGCCGGCCTCTCCAGTGGTGGGCCTCGCGGCCATATACGCCACTTGGAGAAATGGGAAGTGAACAAAAGTAGACGCGTTTTTGCCCAGAATTGAATGGTAATTGAATGGGATGGAGCCTGTGTTTAACTTGGGGAGCTTAACGAGCCGGATCATGAAGGGCGCCGTAGTTGAAGGCACTAGTTGAGGGCTACAAAGACAATGAGGGCTACAGTTAGACCACCTGGGGAGCTTTTAAAGCGCGCCGAAATATCGACGCACGGGTGTTTCAAGTTAAGTTTGTTTTTAGCCTCCATTAGAAAAAAAGGCCGCTGCGGGAGGTGCCGAATTAACCCGGTCCTTAAAGCCGCATAACGCCTTAGCTACTCAGCCATTGCGGCTGCTAAGAAGAATCACTGAGAGAAAAGCGGCCGATCGCTGCCTACAGTGCTTTGCTAGTCCATGCGCCCTCATGGATGAAAATGGCCATTGACCCGCCGCAGTTGTAGACGGGTAAGATGTTCCTGGCGCCCCAAGATGTGCCAAATCGGCTGTTGCACACGGCAGCCGCCGCATTACTGCGCGCGCAAGCGCAAGAGCCCACAGCAGCAGCATACTGCATTTAATCATCCCCGCGGCGAAGATTCCCTTCTCTGCTTCCACATTCGATAGCGCAAATGATCGATTTTTTTTTTATGCCTGCCGTCAGCCTTGGATGAAAAGAGAAGTCACAGATCTTAATAAAAGCAAATATAAAAAAATAAATGTGATAGTATATAAAAACATGGTTAAACTGCCAAATTGCAATGCGGTCCCTTGTGCAACGATTTTATTCGATGAACCCCTTCCGCTCAGCATTAACATTCGTGGCTAACTTGGCGCATTTAAAACCTGCCATCGGGGTGTTGCACGGGCATAATGCTGCCGGGCATGAACTGGTGGACACGCAGCGGGGAGGGGGGTGGGGGCGGTTACATTGTTCACATCACTTTTTCTAATCATTTGTGCCAACGGACTTTTCAATTTGTTACAAGCCCTGAAAGACAGCTAAAGCTGATGACAAAGAGCTGTGACATTTTTTAGCATTGCGCGCACTCCGCGCAGATTTGGTCGGCGCTCCGCAACCCACGCCAGTGGACGGGCTATAAAAAGGCACGGAAGCCGCCTCACCCCAGGGACCGTAACCCCAGTGCGGCCGTTCTGCTCACGTTGGTGTCCCGACCGGCTACTTCAGAAGCCTGTGGCTGCTTTTTATGATAGACTACTACTCGCAGCTTTCCACCCGCCACGGTGGCTCAGTGCTATGGCGTTGTGCTGGTGAGCCGAATGATGCTGGTTCGATCCCGGCCGTGGTGGCTGTTTTTTAAAAGAAGAAAGTGAAAAGCGAAAAAAACGTTCGTGTGCCACATTTCGGCGCACATCCCCAGGTGGTCAAAATTAATCCGGGACCCTCTACTATACGGCGCACCTCACAGCCCAGCTGAAGCTTCGGTGCGTCGAACTCCACAATCATCATCGCTGCTTTTCCCTAATCCCCCCCTCCTTCCTCTCCTCGTTATTCCTGTGTGCAACGCTCCAGAGATTACTTCTAAGCGCCCAGCAGCTCCCGTGACCAGTGGCTCACGCAAGCAGAAATTAAGTGGGTGCGAAAAGAAACATGCCATCTTGGACAACCTTTGAATTGTTAGCCGGAAAAAAGTTTCAAGGTTAGTGCTTTCTGAAGCACGAGTTCTTTCCGTGCCCTCGTTGTATTCTTCTGTTAATTTGTAAATAATTTCAGCACATTGCGGTCACAATTTTTAATCCATCCATCTCAACTCCACATACGTTGCAGAAAGCTGAAAGATATAGCACAGTTGTTGAATTGTCATTTTGTCGAAGCGCTGCGGCTTGCAAAATGAAACATGCCTGTCACTGTGTCAGTATCAGGAGTTGAGATGGATGGATTAAAAATTGTGACCGCATTGTGCTGAAATTATTTACAAATTGACAGAAGAATACAACGAGGGCACGGAAATTTCTCGTGCTTCAGAAAGCACTAACCTTGAAACTTTTTTCCGGCTAACTTCAAAGGTCGTCCAAGATGGCATGTTTCTTTTCGCACCCACTTAATTTCTGCTTGCTGTGTCTTGGTAGGGTGCTCGAACGTCAACAAGACCTATCCGGAGACACGGTTGTGTGCGCTTCTTGGCCGCTCTTAAGGGCATCGGCGACTGCAGCAGCATATCACCACTGTCACCTCCGAATACGTCAGCACAAGCGAATTCTATTGTCGCTCCGTTTAGACCTGATACTGACACAGTGACAGGCATGTTTCATTTTGCAGCACGGACAACGAATGCGGCTTTGTTTCAAATAAATATTATTCGGGTATGTAATTACCCAATACATGACAATAACTTGTGCCGTTTATGGGAATATAAGCCACGCAAAAATGTTAAGTGTATTCCAAGGCTGCGCATCGTTAAATTAATATGTGCCCACTCGCGCCTAGAAGTTAATGAAACCACGCAAAAATAAATGGCCTTCAAGTCCGTAATAAACAGGATAGCTTGTATGGGAATAAAAAAACCCAGTGTAGCTTCGGAAATGCTAAAGATTTTCCTCTGGTAGTGCTCACCAGACCAACTAGATGTGAAATGCAATTCAATTTCGCACTCAGACGTAGGAGGCGCCGGCGGGGGAAGGAGGGGGACGCTTAGCCATCGTTGGTCCCCGATTGGGATTTAAAATTTTTTTTTTTTTGCATTTATAGATTACACCTTGTGACATACTTCGTGGAATATTTTACTTGGAGAATCATCATTATCACATTATTGCATGCATAGTCGTAGGCAAGGGCGTGCAGAACTTTTTGCAAGGGGGGGGGGGGGCATCTATTAGCTGGAAGGGGGGGGGGGGGTAACAACAAAAAGACGCTATCTGCGGGTTAAACTACACACATGAAACAAGAATTAGAAACCGCGAATTAGAACCAAACTTGGAGAATATATAATTTGGATTTTATTACCGAACACAGAAATAAAGTTAATTAGGAAAATGTGAAAAGTCACTGTCACTTCGTAAATAAGAGTGGTCAGTCTTGCTGCGTGAGGGTTCTAGAATCGCGCCAACTGGTCACCAGCCCACAGCACAATACGTTCACAAATATACAATGGCACTCCGTCAATCTTCCTTGAATAGCATGTGCAGATGCCTCGGGTTTTTCTGGGCAAATTGAGAGATCACGTGTGATGAAGTCATTCTTATGTTTTTATGTTTCACTACACGCTCTCGGTGCACACTCATAATACAAAGGCCGTCCAGCTTGCAATTCGTCATTGTTGATCATAGCACATAATACAAAGGCCGTCCAGCTTGCAATTCGTCATTGTTGATCATAGCCAAGTTTTCACTCTCCTCATTGTACTGATCGAAGGAGCGTTAGACAGTGCAGGTGGTGACTGGCAAGGCCAGTGCTACGTCAATGGCTTTTGCGACAGCGGGAAAGAATGGAATTGTCCTGAAGCAAAAGTTCGGCGTAAGTTATTTGTGAGGGCTCCCCCGTTTTGTTGCGCCACGTTTCCTACCAAGAGATGCCCTCTTCCTTGAAGTTTTCAATGCTGTAAAAGCCTTGGAGTGCTGCTGCAATGACATGTAATTCAACACAGCTCAAATACTTCATTTTAAGTGCGAATGCACTTCTTAAGCGAGCCTGAATCGTCCGCCGCCGTCGTCCGCATAGCAACAGCTGCGGGTGCGCGCGCTCCTCGTCTTCCTCCTCGTCTTCCCTAGCAACGGGGGGAGATGGGCGCGCGCTACTCTCCTCCTCCTCTCTCCGCTCAGTGACTGCGGGTGTTGGGCGCCTCCTCTCCACTTCGGGCGGGAGAGCTCTCGCTCGCGTAGCGGGCGCTCCGCATTCCGACGCGTGAGGGCGCTCGTGTAGCCCTCGCCGTAACAGCGGGCGCTACTCTCCTCCTCCTCTCTCCGCTCAGTGACTGCGGGTGTTGGGCGCCTCCTCTCCACTCCAAGATCACGATATCCACCGTAATCGCGCAATCAACAACCGTGCATTCGCACTTACACACTCTCCCCCTCGGGGAAGTGCGAGGGAATTTTTTTTTGTTGGATGCAGCTGGAGGAATTTGAAACTCTTCCCATTGCTTTCAGGGATGCGGCGAGCCAAAGAAGCAGCCAGCGAGCCCAAGTATAGGGCACATACATTGCCACACGGTAGTATTCTTCCGGCGACTGAATCCCGTAGTTGTGTCAGTGGGCCTAAGAGACTTGTCTTGGCACAGATATCAGCACGTTTAAGGGACGGCTGATATTAGCTGCCTCACTTGCTGTTTTCATGATGTCAGAAAACTGCTCTTCAGTGTGCAATGTTGAGTCGCATACTTTAACGTGCAATGTTGACTGGCAGTCCTGAAGGGCATTTCATACGGATACGCAGGACCTGAGTGTGCTAATCATTTGAGTAGCGTGGATTGTTGGGCTAGTTGGTTCACATACATAATTTAAAAAAGCTTTGTGTTAAAGGACGGGACAAAAGAGAGAACTTCAGTGTCGTTCTCTCCTTTCTTTCATCCTTCAGGGCAAAGTTATTTTAATTATGGGCCAACCAAGCTGTGCAGCTTTTTTGTAGTGCATAAAAGTATCCGAAACTCCAGGGGGGGGCAGTTGCCCCCCCTTCCGGACTCCCATGGTCGTAGGTCAACAGCTGTCATGTTGGGTTGATTGCCTGTGAACTTTTTTGTGTGTAAGCACTATGATTACTCAATGGGGACAATGAATCTGGACCAAAATGGTTCCAGGAAAGAATATGTGTGACATTGCCCAGGGTTGAGAGCACAGAGACTGCACATTTATTACAAAATCAGACACATGCCATGCTGAGAAAAAGCACCCTTTGTTAAAAGCTACCTTGAAACATTGTTGCAATGCCTATACTGAAAGGGGGTATGAAGCCAACTCTCTCATGGGCGACATACTACTACCCGTATTTTACTCGGATTGAAATAAAGCTGCGATGACTACAAACAAAAACAAGAATATCATCACGCATTACCAAGAACATTTTAGCCACCAAACCTGGCTGCACTGCAACAGGTGTAACTAGGGGGAGAGGGATTTCATGGGTTTTTAGCAACCCCCTCCCACAAAATGTAAGAGGTGGAAGTTTCATACAATTTCTTTTTGAGAATGTGGTTTTTATTCTTTTCGTTTTTGTGTAATACATGTTAAACTGACACTATGGGCTTATTACCTTTTGCTTGACCCGAGAGATCAGACCTTTCATCGCTCCTTTGGTTTTTGCCTGACAGAAAATGCTACCTCGGTCTAGAAATAATTAAAGCTAGCCTTTCTCTGTCCTGTTTCCAAACCATTTCAATGCGACATAAAAGGCAAGGCCAGCGAACTTGAGTGAAGCGGCTGTGTGGTAGTGCTATCTAACGTGAGCAGTAAAGCCAATGGCCAGCTTGATGCCAATGCTCAACCTGGGAGAAACCACCCTGAAAGAAAACAAGACACTGAAAGGGTTCAAGGGTAGTACATTTGTACCCTCAGCACTATGCTACCAATACCTTCAAAGCAGGGGACCAGTGTAAGTTAATCTAGATCATGTATAAAATAGGTGGGCTCTATTATAAATGTATTCAATATTACAGCCTTGCCTGCACCCATGGTATATTAAAGCCTGCCAAGAACGTGGTGGGCACCTACAACATGAACGAAATCGCTGGCAGCCCCACTGCACTGCAATCATCTCGGAATAAACACGCTAGAGTGACATTGCTGCTGCATGCATGGTATCACGACTACACGTAACTGCTCACACAGATGCAGTAGTGCCACCTTAGAATGCTGCCCAACATTTAACGCCACTTTGATTGTAGGGTTTAACGCAGGTGATGAGGCGCGCCGTAGGGGAGGGCTCCGGATTAATTTTGACCACCTGGGGACATTTACTATGCACCGAAATCTCGTACACACAAGTGTTTTTTGCTTTTCGTCTCCATCAGAAAAGCAGTCGCCGCAGCCGGGAATCAAACCCGCGACCTCGTGCTCGGCAGCACAACGCCATAGCCACTGAGCCGCCTCGGCGGGTAATTTAATGCCACTTTGGCTCCAGCAAACAGCGTTCTTCTGTTACAGTATAGAATGGCAGGCTCCAGAAGTAATCAAGCTGTCTAAATGCAGTAGGGCCCCCAGCCCCATTTCCGCAGCCGCCGCTAGCAGTACAATGAGAGAATATAGCAGTCCTTGGCCGATGTGCATGAAGAAAGGAGGGAAGATGCATGGTGTATCAATTGCTATTTTATTGCTTCACTCATACACAGAATAAAATTGCCATTAAAAGCATATGTACAAGTCCCACAAAACAAACTAAGTTGTCTTAACCAACCATAAAGTGGATAGTTTTTGTTGCGATGAGTTTGGAAGCAAAGCAAATATCACAACCGCAAGCCGTGCAATAAGCCAAGTAATGCCACAATGAACTGCTTATTGCGGAATGCACTGGGCCAATTCATCAACAGGAAATGAAGGAACTGCACTACGATGGCCACAACAGTTGTCCTCTTTCACAAGAGCTTGCTCAATGCAGCGTGCACTTCAGCAGCTGACGCCCTCTTCTCTGGGTCTTGCACGGTGCAATTGCGAACAATTTCTCGAAGCTGAAACAGAAAAGGCAAACAAAATTAGTGAAAGAAAAAAAGCCGTAAAGCATAACTGCAACAAGTAGCTTTTAAATCCAAGCCATTTGCTGTTAGGTTATTTCAATCACTTCTGCACTGGATCAATTGCTTAGCATTTAAGTTTAGCTGGACCAAATGTAATAGAAATAAGCTGTAATTTAAGTGTCCACCTTTAGGTGCAAAACATTTGCTTGAAACCAGATGTTCACCAAAGAAGCTTTTTAAGTGCAATGCACTTCTTAAGCGACCCTGAACCTGCGTCCACCGGCGATGTCCGCGCACGTGGAGATGGGCACGCGCAGCCTGGCCGCTGACATGGCACATACCCACGTGGGGGATTGGCCAAGAATCGGGCGTGAGAAGGGCTAATGCACCTGCTTAAAGGAGTACTGACACGAAATTTCAAAGCTGAGATCCGCTCTAGCAATCAAGTACAACGACAACACAAATAGGTGTCTGTGAATAAATGCATCTTTCTTTCTTTGTAGTTGTGTGTGTGTGTGTGATCTCTCTTTCGCGAACATTACCGAACCGCGCAAATTCAACTCGTGCATTCGCACTTTCACATTCTTCCCCTCGGGGAAATGCGGGGAATTTTTATTCTTCATAATGACTCCCATGTGAGCAAGCATTTAATAAAAAAGGCTTCCAACTTCAATCTCGCAAGCCCCAAAAGCCACTTTTGGTGCTTTGAGATTGCAAATAAGCATCTTTAGTACTATGTGAGCATTGTAGCAACCATTGCAGTCAAACTAGAGAAAAGTCCCAGGCTCCACGATATCTGAACATAATAAAAATTCGAATGCAACCTGTGACTGAAAGTGAAGCGCACATGCTCCCTGTACTGGTGTCATATGTCACAAGAGGACAGGAAATCAGCATGCCAGAGGGTAACACCAGAGTAGAAGAAGGGATAGAAGTCATTGTGTACGATTCAATAAATTCAAATTGAGGTTTTAAGTGCCCAAGCAACAGCACACCTTACTGTACAGCTATGGAGAAGTAGCTGGGGCTCTTTATAGTGCACTAAAATCTCATACACATGAACTTCCACTTCCATAAAATGAAACTACCGTAGCTGGGTATCGAAACTTGGTACCCAACAGCCCACCAGCTCCGCCACTGAACTACTATAGCAGCTTTATGTGCAATGTTCACTGAAAATACAGTACAATTTCATTGCATGGAAGTCAATCAAATAGAAGTGCTGCTTAATGTGACAGCAGAATCAGTAGTGCCCGGTTTTCTATAGAGCCACTGAAGTAAGTTGTAAGCACTGCATGATTGCCTTCCCAGATTAAACCGTAGAATCCATAGACCACGTTTTGAGTTTTCCCAGCTGATTTACATGCATTTTTAACAAGAAAGGCTTGTGAAAATGCCGTTTCCCTTGCAAGCTTTGACTATGACGATACGTTGGCCAGTTCGCAGAGCTTAATTTAGCTGATTCCTAGCGTGTTTAACCTACCTCTGCATAGAGGAACTAAAAGTCGTTATTAACCTTCAAATGTGAAGACACAGATAGCTTAAAATGACATGAAAAACCAACCCGGTGGCATTACAGAAGCTGGCACGGTGCCAAGGAAGTGTTTTCTCTTTTGTTGCTCATTACAGATAAACTCAAGCCCAAAGCTTACACTAAACAGTCAAACAACAAATTGCATTGTGGCTGCACAATGCAGTCACAAAGAAGACTTTCACAGGCTCAATTCAGTGTCCTTTTAATATGACTTTTCATTAACAAAGCACTCTTACTAAATAAAACTTCTCATAAATGTAATGTAACCAACTGTACTGGCCCTTTCAATTTTTGTTTAGTGACGCTACACTGTATTCAGCTTTTATGTACGTGTTCCCAAGACTATTTCTAAAGTGAGCAAAGGTATATAAAGCTGACTCTGCATTATCAAAATACGTAACAAGGAGTTGGGAATGCTGCCTGTCTTGGTTTGTGCCTGTCTTGGTTTGCAAGTCTTATCACCTTAGAAGGCGACAGGCGAAGAACCCAGAAATGAAAATTGGGACAACAGATTTTCATGGCAATAATCATGTATGCTCTGGCACCATCGTCGACACCTCTGGAGCACCAGACATTTGTCAACTCCATAGAAGCACCCCCAAAACGAAGAAAAATTAGTCGCCACAACAGAGCAAACGTGCAATTCCCAACCTCTCAGAGAACCATATGCATCCCAACATGCGCCACAGACTCGCCAATATCACATGCAGCCTCCCTAGCTTTATATAAACTACATTGACATGTGTCCCTAGATATGCAGGTGCAAAGGGGAATGAGAAGGCCCATGCCTTAGCCTGAGCTGCTCTTCATAATTTAGCCACCCCAAAACCATGGCCTCCCTTCCATGATTCGAGAGAGCACCACCGAGCAATGCATCACAGTCCCAACCAGTGCTTACAAGACATGAGAAATCCAAGAACCACCCTCTCTTACCCTACAGAATTCCCCCGCACTGATGGAGTTTTCATTCAACGAGCCCAAACACAGGCACACTACCAACATAACACATCCTACGCTCTATGGATGGGCTTCCTGGCACTCCAAAATACTAACACTGCAACCAGACCCTCAACAATGAACGTACTCTGGACATGCACAAATATACAAACCAAAGCGCCCCAGAAGCTGAGGGGTTTGAGTCACTAAGGAGCCTGAAGAACTCTATTGCACCCCTTTATCAGCCCACATCCATAGCACATTATGATCTATGTCTTGGTAACCTTGGCAAGAAGCCAAGCAGTCCCTGGGACACCGGCTTCAAAATATTTTTCTCTCTCTCTTATTTTACTCTTAACCTCCGAATAAAAATAAATACTCCATTGAACAATGCACCTATTGATTTAAAACCAAAAAGCATAGTTGAGATCTTGGTGTACAAGGCTGATGCCAGGCACATTGTGCATTGACAAACCTAGCAGTACTGTAATTGAGCAGAGTATAATGTAATAGGAGTGTGCAGATATTCGAACCTTCAAGTACTGAAGCCCACAACGCAAAATTCAACTTCAAATTGAATAGCCTTATTAAAGAATTTCGAATGAATTTTCAATGTGTTTCAAAATTCAATAACATGCACCAGTGTTCTGTTCTCCGTTCGCAGCTATGGGCTTGCCCGCACTGCTCTGGTAACGTGCGGCCAAACACCAAGAGGGAGGCGCTTTTGGGGAGCACCTCTTATCTCCTTGGCATTGAACCAACTCCGCCCTCCCACTTCTCTCAGAATAAGAAAAAAAATTCCTTTGTCCCATAATAAAAATAGGTGCATTACAGGTCTAAAAACATATCAACTTTAGCAAATCGGGCATTTGGGAACTAAGCCAGTATGAAGCTGGCCTTTCTTATCTAGAGGGTGTTGACTAGGGCAGCTTGGGCACAACCACGTTATCAGGATGCGAACCGAGCAGCAAGTCTTGCTTTCTTCTTGTTTCCTCCTAGAACCGACATGAACATGCAAGAAACTGCTGTTTACATCTTTCTAACAAGAAATGTGTTAATCTCAGCTTGACAGAATATACACCCTCATTTCACTAATAGTACTAAAACACTTGTGGTTGAGGTCACCACATGAGGCGAAAGTTGACCCCTTAAAATATCTAGTATCACAAATAAAGCTAAAAGCTGCAGGATAGCTTCTGCAAATTTGTTTTGTTGCAAAAAGGATTTTTCAAACCCTTTTAATCAAGTGTTTCATTTTCTGACAGGTTATAATTACTGAAGCATGCTTGAGAAATTGTAAATTTCAGTTGTCCCATTGGAAATCACTAAATATTTTCCCCAATTCAAAGATATTCGCTCCTACTCGCAACTATTCAAACCAAATCACTATTCACTTCGTAACCCTGCTCTGCACATATACTGCTAACGGAGAATGTGTCAAATTCATTTGTGGCTGCCCTGTGCAGTTTAATCCACGTAATCTATTACACAATTATCTAGCGTAAGTGTACAGCCTTAGCTGATCTGTAATTGGCAACGATAGAGAAAATCTTATGCACCATTCATGGCCGCTACCCCAACTACTGCAATGATGTCAAAGAATGCAATGTGTTTTTATGCCATCTCTTGGCTTTCATACAGTTGATTCTTAATTCTGCCTTTTTGTTTGTTCACATGCAAGTTCCACAAGTTAAAACAAGCCAGCAATTGCTAAATTTAGCCCTGCAGGCCTGCCAGTGTGTAGTCATAGCAGACATTGGGAGAATGGTGCAAGAAAAACTGGACTTTTGAACACACATTTATTACTAAAAAATGCGTTAAATCAGCCAGCAGAACTTTCAAATACAAGGTACGTTGACGCGTCCCCTTATCTTCAGCGGCCAGCCGACGTGGTATGCGTCACCAATTCAACAGGTCAAGAAATGACCTCCCTCACCGCTCGTACAACACAGACGGAAACCGCAGAGGAAGTGGCTATTGCCCTAGCCGCAACGACTAGTGAGGACGCCATCACTGTGCTTACAGATTCGCAAACAGCATGCTGCTGTTATCTACAGGGATGCAACTCCAAAAGAGCCCTCTGCATCCTCAAAACCAAGGGTCAGCTACTCGAGATAGAAATCGTCTGAGTACCCGGACACACATCCCTCGCTGGTAATGAGGCAGCCCATGCCGCTGCCCATGCGCATGTATACTGGCTGCCTTTATCTACGAGGGACAAACGTCGCCTGCTGCTCCAAAGACAGAACCTCCCGTAAAATATGCAGGTATTCTGGCCCATACCGCCAAGGCAGAAGCATATTCCTGGCTCCACACCCAGAGTTATCCAGACAAGAAGCCGCCAACCTCCGAAGAATACAAACGAACCCTCATCGCACCCTTCTTCATGCCACCTACCCCACCTTATGCCCGGCCAGCTGTAATTTCCGTCCCTTCCCCGCACCCTATACCACCAAGTATGGGAGTGCGGACAAACCCCAGGTCTAACCCCCAACCCTTCCCCTTCTTACGATCAGTGGGTGCCACTACGATGCTGTCTGGTCTTTCTGTTTCCAAATTTTTCCACCATTTTTATGTAATCTGAACTCATTATACCAAACTTGGTCGGACATGCAACTGATACATCAAAGTCTGCAGCTCCGGACAAGGCCTGCTCCCAAGGAAGGCGGTGAGCTTTCTCACAATATGCTGCGGACAGCAGTGAAGCAAGAGGCGTTTGCGACGCTTACAAGTGCAAGTCTGTGGTGCTGTGAGCGACATTTTGACTCGGTGGAATACACCAGCAGTGGTCTTAGCTTGTCTGCCAGCTTGTGTCACTGCACTAACCACTTGCAGCTCCTGTAATTTCTCGACCTTGCCAACTCGCTCTGATTGCGCAGCGAGTGATGGCGACAAGCACGAAGGAATGCAAGTCACTGTCTTTGGCAAGGAAAGTTGAGATTAACCATCACGGTGAAAAATCAGAGATGTCTAGTGCTGCCAAAGCATACAACATAGCCAGAAACACCTGAAGCGCATTGTTGAAAACGAAAAGTGACATAGAGGCCAAGGTGGCACAAGGCCACAGCATGCTTGGACACCAACATTTGAAGACATGGAATAAACGCTGCAAAAGCGTTTCATGGACGCGGGGACTTGGATTGTAGCCAAGGGCGTCCGCAGAACTTTTTGCAAGGGGGGGCATCCATTAACGGGGGGAGGGGGGTGTACGGATGGATAGCACCAAAAAGGCGCTATTTGTGGTTACAAAAAGTACAAACAGCGAATTATAACCAGACTTCGAGGATATACATTGGATCCCATCCTCGTCGCCATTGCTATCCCGCCGGGGCCGGCGGGGACTGAGGGTGGCCGGACGATAACAACACAGCACGCAGATCGCCGTGATAGTGAACGCTTTATTTTGTGAGCCTCGCCTTTTTATAGCGGTGGCTCAAGGAAAGGAAAAACCACGGGAGGCACTGACGTCACGATATCAAGCCTCCAATTTTGCAACGTCAGGATACAACACGAACAAAGAAATAAAGTTAATAAAGAAAATGCGAAAAGTTACTGTCACTTTGTTAAGAAGAGTGACCAGTCTCGCTGCGTGAGGGTTCTCGACTCACGCCAACTGATCACCAGCACACAGCCCAATACATGCACATACATAGAACTGCACTCCGCCAATCTTCCTTGAATAGCAGCTGCAGACGCCTCGGGTTTTTCTGGGCGAATTGCGAGGTTACATATGTGTGATGAAGTCTGTTGAAATGGCTCACGCAATAAAGATACTACTCGCCTCACTGGCTTTCAATGCAGTACAGGCGTACAAGCGTTTTCAGGGGCTGATTTATAGGTTTTGTTGCGGGGCTTGGGTGGTGCCGACATTTCGCAATTTCGAAGGAAAGGGTGTACAAGGTGATGGGATGGCACGGGAGGATGCTACACTCTCCCTACTAGGTATAGCAGTGAAGATTTTTTGTTAGATATAGCTGCAACTGTGTCCGAAAACGGAAGTTCTTGCGGTAAGAGCGCATAAATCTAGAGTTTAAAAAAAAAGTCAAACCTTTCAGAATTGTTCGCTATCTTCAATAGCCAGCACTGGCAGTCTGTTTCACTGCTGTCACATGACCAGCAATGTTAGTCAGTGTCTAAAGTGCAATGTTGACCGCAGTCCTGAAGGGCGTTCCATACAGATACGCAGGACCTGAGTGTGCTAACCATTTGAGTAGCGTGGACTGTTGGGCTAGTTGGTTCACGTACATATCAAAAAAAAAAAAAAACCTTTGCGCTAAAGGACGTGACAAAGGAGAGAACGTCGGTGTCGTTCTCTCCTCTCTTCCGTCCTTCAGGGCAAAGTTATTTTAATTATGGGCCAACCAAGCTGTGCAGATTTTTTGTAGTGCATAAAAATATCCGAATTTCCAAGGAGGGGCGGTTGCCCCCCCTTGCCCCCCCCTTCCGGACGCCCATGATTGTAGCGATGTTGGAACTTGTGATCCCACAAAAGCGAGACTTTGCATTCATCTTGGTGTGGAGAATTTAACAGCAAGTAGTGTGTGGCTCCTTACCATGAAGCAGGCTATGATGTTGCAGAGCTATTTAAGCTTTTAGTTCCACCGTGGGGCATTAGCATAAAACTATCATTATCAGCAAAGTGGAGAGGGTGAAAATACTAGGCCAAGAAGTGGGAGGGAAAGGAGGCAAGGAGCCCACGAGCAGGTGTGGGGAGTGTGCTTAGGGAGGTCCCCGGAATCGAACACTAATGCATAAGATTTGAATGTAGCAAAGCTGTACGCAACAGTAGCGTTTTTCGCCTTTTTCACCTCACGGCGTTGTTTAAGCCTTGCCGCTGTACGAGGGACCACAGCTGGATGTTCACCTTCCTCTATCGCACACGGTTCTGTGCCGCACGTTGACTCGTGGCCTTCCTTTGTGGCACGCACTTATCACTGCAACGGCGGCCTCCTCGCCTTCCTCCGCCACATCCTAAACACGGGTTGTTCCATGCATGTCTCCTTTCCCTCTTCGCCTATCTCTCCCCTACCGCCATCTCTACATGTTATCGGGCCGCTGCTCCATGCCAGGCGCTTGCAGAAGGGGGTGTGGTTTGACCTCTAGCGCTCAAGGGCAAAAATGGTCACCCCGTGAGGACTGCCCGAGGTAGCGCACTGCAGCTTGTGCTCCAATATGTGCAGCCAATTGGAAAGAAAAAAAGTGTGCCGGCACGCAGTGCACAACACGTACAGGGAAAAAGGCCAGGTAGGAATTTTCACAAGTGTTAGAGCCAAATGGGTTCATTTTGAAGCGGAAAGAAATAAATAAACACAGCAACAAATTTAGGAGCCCATAGCGTGCAAAAACAATTCCATTTCGCCTCCAAAGGCCGACTCTTCACGAGACAGGAAGGCAAATGCATACATGGGTATGGGAGGTCGGAAATAACACAAGGACGAGAAAAGCGATAACATAACCCTCCAAATTAAGCCCAACAGGACACAATTAAAAGACTGCCGCCGCATGAAAAAAAAAAAGAGAGAGAGACAAACCACAAACCTGGGGGAAAAAGCGCTTCCCGTGGTCAGAATCCAACCTGGGTCCCTCGTGTTATGAAACTGGCTTCTATGCGATTGTGTTCGGGGTGTGATCTCTTGCGTTCTGTTCTCCTCGCCAGCTAACGTGCATTGAAGAGGGGAGCACAGACGCCGAGCTCGCGAAGCCAGTTGCCGGGGGTTCTAGCGTGTGGTAATGCAGTCCACTTAGGAAGAGATGTAAAAGCCTGTGGACAAAATGATCTGGGCCTACCAGTCATGTACAAACAAGAGGCAAGTTCAGAAATCCATGTGAGGTGCAACAGCCGGTTCTCCGACGAAGGGAGAGGGGCCGCCAGCTCTGCTATTTCTCCAGCCTTGCACCACAAGTGCAAGCTGCGCCAATTTTTTTCACCTCAGTGAATAATTCTTATTGATGCCTCAAGTGCATATTTATTTGGCTGTGAGCACTCCAGTACTAACTGCACTGCTTTCTAAGCTTCAAGTGAGTATTTATTTGGCTATTCATGCTGCTTTCTGAGGATATCGTAATTCAATTTTATATATCAATTTTGGATACACAAACTATTTCACAATCTGCACTGTTCTATGTAGCAAGGTTTGGCTGTACTATTTGTGCACTGCTTGTAGCCTCACAATAGTCTGGCAGAGAAAGGAAGGAGGTTTGTGATCTGCAATTTTAGGTTTTTAGCAGATTACAAAAAAGAGGTTGGAAAACACTGCCTCAGCGTACACCACATTTAAATGAAAAGGTCGGTGTGATGGCAGGTGCCAAAAGCTTGTGACAAATTCATTACTGTGGTAAAGACACTCTCAGTCCCACGGGAAATGTAGTCATCCTTGCTACATTGATTTATGATAACATATGCAGTGCTTGCAACTTTCGCCTCTACTGAAGTACAATGCCATATTGCTAGCACCAAGGCTTACCAGCATTTTTTTCCTTCAGCTTTCCATTGTTGGCAAACATGTGAAATGATAAGGGGCTAAATCTTCATGTGTTGTACAAACACATTAACAAGCTGAAGGCAATGCCTTAGTTCACTCTGGACCCCCCCCAAGCCATAACTTCAAAAATCCTGCTCTTGATAAGCCTGAACACTGCTACACAGTGCAGAAATAAAGTCAAACCCAATCATAACGAACCCGGATAGAGCAAATTATGCTATATGTTGTACAAAAACAAATCAGTTACGAAAATACATGTGAAACATACTATTTCTTAAAACGAAATTCACATCTGATATATCGAACTCGGTGTGCCTAGAATTGCTGCCAAAATGCATTGTCTCGGAGCGGCGATTGAGATGTTGAGCCTTGCATAAAGCGACGTGACGCCTGACACTTTCCGCAACTGCTTCCGACGCGCAGGACTCATGAAAAAGCCCTGCCAGTCAGCGAGTCCGGATCAAGACAGCAGTATTAGCAGCGAAATGTGGGAAGAGCTCGCCAATGTTCCCATGGCTGTGCCGAAAGGAGTGTCCTTCGAGGATTTCCTGAGTGTCAACGATGAAGTTGAGGTCACTGTGAACCCCTTGGGCGCAGACACCATCGCCAATGTCATGGCAGCTGGTGCTGCTGAAAGCAAGCACCGAAGAGGCGGAAGATGTCGCGAGTGAAAGCCGTATGACACTTAATGAACTTAATGAAGTGCTTTCGGCAGTCGATGTACTCTGCCAATATTGCTTCGATACTGAAGGACATGGACTTGAAATTTAAAACGGAAAGGGAAGGGGGGGGGGGGGGGAGGGGAGGTCGCCGTGCATTGCGAACTAGTAAAAATTCATTATAGGCAGGTTCAGCTATATCGAACAAATCGTGGCGCATATTACAGTTCGCTATAACCGGGTTTGACTGTATACCAGTGCAGCCCTGTACAGCATCACAAACTAGGAAGTTTCAAAACCACTCAATTACAATTTTGGAATTTCAATACTTCAATTACACTTAACAGGGCAAATGCAGCCCACCATAGTGGTTATTAGACATGATACCCACCGCTTCCAGAATCTGCTCATCTCTGCAAGCAGTTACTGATGGTGTGCTTGATGGCGGCTGGACCAGAACAGTTGGTATGTCAGCAGCGTCAGCAGGCGACGTCTCCAAGATGGTCAGCTCCATTGCCGCGGAGCTCTTGCTGTCTGACAACAAAGAAAGATGAAGAATAAAACCCATCTCCCTTTGAAATATGATAGGCCCTTACAAGCCCAAGAACACCTGTACGACAATATGAGGCACAAGGAGTAAAGCATGGCAGTTTACTGTGAACAGGCCTCTTGAAAAAGGGATCCCTTTGCAATGAAAACACACAGTGTGCCCTACCCAGTGGCGGAACTGGCTATTAACTTCTTGGAGAAGTTGGTAGAGCAAGTAAAATGAGGTTTAAGAGCAGACGTTTCAGCTTTTAGAGCAGGCAAGTTCAGATCCATTTTCTCTGGAGCAATCAAACACCTGTCAGCAGTGGCGTAAATCCAGAAAAATCACAATTGGGGACACACATCTTGCCAAGGCGGCCATTTTGTTTTGTGCTTTATTTTCATTTATATACAAATTACTATCGTGATTTGAATTAAAATAAGAAAAACGAGCATGGTTTCATACCTCACGTAATTGCACTGTGCTATTGCAGACGTTAAAAAAAGATCAATAAGAAATACTCTGTACAATATGAGTACTGATCACCTATGTCATGTTTCCTAGCTTTCGACACTTCTAGAGGGTCCAAAAACGAGAGCGCGGTTTTTGCACGCACTGACAAAGTTTTTCAACAACCCTGGCAATGTTATGAGGTCTATAATGTCTTGATGAACATGTGCCAAAGCCATGCAGTTGAGGCGTTCCTCCCCCATCATACTACGCAGCCATGTTTTCAGTCTTCTCAAGGCACTGAACGATCTCTCTGCTTCACAGGAAGAGACCGGCATCACTAAGATAATCCTGAGAACACTCTCCACTTCCTTGAAATACTTATTAGTGACAAGCAGTACTTATAAGTATAAGCAGTACTTATTAGTGACAAAAACAACAGTTGTTTTAGCTTTCAAAGGTAAATGAAAGATGAACCTCAAGGGGGGGACACTTGCAAGGGGTGTCCCCCCCAGCCCGAACACAAGGGGGGTCAGGACCCCCCTGACCCCCCCATGATTTACGCCACTGCCTGTCAGAAAATAGGGTGCATACGGAACAGCAGAGCAACAAACGTTTTTCAGCTAGAAACCGTGATCTTAATTTCAGCAGTAAAGGCAATCATTTTTAGCAATACGGTGCACAACAAAACACAGAGCAGTCGTGTGGGTGTGTTAAGTTAAGGGAGCCTGAGATTTTTATCCCAGAAAATGTTTTCCATTCACGAGGGCTTCGAAAAGCTTTGACTGGCCCTCCTTCACAAAACGTGGCCATTGTGTATGTCAGAAATTAGTTTTGAGGTGCATAGAGCTACAAAACATTTCCTTGGGCGACTTGACTTCATCTCTCTCTCTCTCTCTCTCTCTCTCTCTCTCTCTCTCTCTCTCTCTCTCTCTCTCTCTCTCTCTCTCTCTCTCTCTCTCTCTCTCTCTCTCTCTCTCTCTCTCTCTCTCTCTCCCTCTCTCCCTCTCTCTCTCTCTCTCTGGGTCAGCTTTGTTTGATGGTTTGAATTATCTAACGTTGCACCACAATGAAAAAAATGTTGAGGGTCCATGAAGACAAAATGTAAGTTTGGTTCATTCGAAACATTGCCTCATTAGAATAACACTGACACCAATATTAATGCAAGCTTCACTAACATAACCTACATAATGAGTAATGAGGAAAATGGTAACTAGGCATGCGACACCCTGGCTACTTTTACGCACTCAACTTATGACATATTGTAGGCAGCTCATTGCGACTGGCTGAGGCTAACAAAATCCAGCGCAAATTAAACAGGGATTATAAGCGTGTGGAACAAGCTATTTGCGCCTAAATTTAGTTCACATTCTTTTTACAGCAGTAAAAATGGTGGTGTAAACAATGGAAGTTATGAATGAACACGCAAACATAGGAGCACCCGTGCATACAGCATGCGCTGGGCCGGCCACAGCTGCATAGCTGTCGGGTGCATTGGGCTTGTCTGCCACGACGCTAGCCACCTGACATAAGCAACACTGTCTTACATGACCCTGTTTATCGAGTATAAAAATGTTTCAGGAAATGATTACTATTAACCATAACAAAAGCAAGCCAGGTACAAATCAGGTCAAAAACAGAGCAAGTGTGGACAGCGACCCTTGAGTGGTATCGTCGCACTATCTATGAAGGTGAATGGTAAACAAGGCAACACAAAACTGTTTCTCCATTCGCAGCAGCTGTAGTCAGCATACTAACTTTCAAGTTAGGTTAGTTCCCTGAATACATCGACTGATTGTAGGGTTTAACGCGCCGACGCAACGCAGGCGATGAGGCGCGCCGTAGTGGAGGGCTCCAGATTAATTTTGACCACCTGGGGATCTTTAACGTGCGCCGAAATCTCGTACACACGGGCGTTTTTGCTTTTCGCCTCCATCAGAAAAGCGGCCGCCGCGGTCCCTGAATACATCATTGCTGACGTCACAAAACAGACGATTTAGCGGGAGAATGAAAATTTTGGCTTAAAATGTTTAATTTCGCAGTGAATAAAGCATTGTTTGTTGTCAGACAAGCACTTGCAGCACTATAAAAACCAAATTTTTCAAATAAAACAAAAACAGACTTGCATTTTGTCTTCATGGCCCCTTTAAGTAAAATCTCAATGAATCTTACTCAGTGAGAGACACATTCGTATTGCTCGAAATCGGCACCATAAAAACTGAACCAAACCACTGCAAAAAAAAAAAAAAAAAGCAACAAAAATGATCTCTGAGTATGCATAATTTTGCGACTGGAACCACCTTCCTTCTGATATTGCTACACTTAGCAACCCGGATTTATTTCGTACCGCTGTGTCTAATATTATTTTTTAGGTCTTTTGATTCTGTATAACGTTGGATCGCTTTCGGCGAACTTCACTTGCCCAATGTAATTTTTTTATTTGGATCACCTTTGCAACGACTGCCAAAAATTGTCACGCATGCAAACCTCAGCCACACTTCTGTCATCGCAACAGGAAGATCGCGACCTTATTCACCTGTATAACTTCGTTTTGTAGAGGTTATTGTTTCCTTTTTGCTCCTATAGCCTCGGAACTCGTGCCGGCCTTGCGTGCCGGTACGTCCCCTAGTAGCCTCTGACGCTGGTTCGAGGCTATCTTGCCTAGCAGCTTCCGCTTCTGCAACAGCATCACTGGCGGCAAAAATGCTTACTTTTTTCGCTTCGACCGCCTCTTCGCCTTTGTGTTTGGCATACGTTTCACGTGTGTTGCTGAACTTAGCCGGTAGGCCTAGTTGTGGGCGTGCTGCGGAAACGCGAAAACCCCGTTCTGTCGCTACTGTGGCTCGCATTTGATTGAATCAGCTACAGTGCTTCAAGATGCTGTTTCTGGAATTTATTGCAGGAACTTTTTTTTTGCATGAAACACACCTGCGAGGAGGCACTCAGCGGATTCAACACTATGACTCTCGCCGAAATTCAGGCGGACCTGTTCGCACGGAAGCGACGCAAGGTTCACAAGCGCATCCATCACTTTTTCCACCCACTCACTCAATAGTAAGAAATAAATTGAGCTTTTGGGGGGCACATTTGCTTTTTCAGACTGCCTGATTTTTCTGACATTTTCACGGTCCCTTAAGGGTCTAAATAACTGGTCGTCAACTGTATACACATAATGAATGCACTTTTTATGTTGAGCCCACACCTACCTCTGCTATCCACTTAGCAAAATCAACTTTACGTCCACCACGTTGTTTTGTACTGCTAAAATACCGGCTTCTGCCCACAAAGTAAAAAAACAAGACAGGAAGAGAAACTTCACTTTCTGGAGCAGCCAGATAGGTAATGTCACGGGCACTTGGCGCAGGTTAATTAAGCAGGGGTGACAGCGGTAGCTGTACAACATAAGCACAATGCAGGAGAAAGTGACCGAGGGGCATCGTCATGATCATGCCAAATACAGAGGCACGAGATAACAAATTTGAACTTGCTATTATTTAGCAAGTGATGTTTCGCATGCTTTGGAGTTCATTAGCAAATTCCACGTTTCATTAATATCTGAAGTAACAAGAATAGCGTGCTAAAAAACAGAAGACGAAGATAGAAACTAATGACACATACAGGCACCAGTATGTGTCGTTTGTTTCTATGTATCTTCGTCCTCGTCTATTTAGTGCCCTATTCCTTCTACTGCAGACACGAGCCAACTAGCTCAATAAGTTCTCGTTTATCTCGTTCATAATCATCGTCATCTTTGAGATCATCCGCACAATTCAAGGACCCTTTGTGCTCTTCAGCATTGGGCGAGGGTGCTTCAGGACCCCTTTAAGGGTTCCATCGAAGTAGGGCCATAACCCAGCACTCCCTTTTTTTATTTTGCTGCAAAGATAGCACAAATATGCCTTCACAGCCTTTTTGTATGAATGCTTCAAATTAAAAATATCCTTAAGAAACAAACCTAATAAAAATACTTGTAGCGAATACCTACCAGTCAAAGGAACAAAGATCTCATCATTCACAGTTGAAGAGCTGAAAAAGAGAAAAGCAGACTTGTCACCTACATGTATAGACAAATTTCCTATAAATGCCAAGAAAGATGCTTTTTAAAAGGTTGGCCACAGTTGTTTTTTTTTTTCCCCTATAAATGAGCATCAGTCCCTCATGTTAGCTTGCCAGGTTCGAGACTAATTGAAACAGAAGAATTCCTGGCCCTGTAAGTAATGGTTACAAGGAAAATAAACTGCTGCAGCCCCCGTGGTAGAGAGATTATTTCTTGATTGATTATGAGGTTTAACGGGTCGACTTTACACAGGCGATGAGGCATGCTGTAGTGGAGGTCTCCAGATTAACAGAGAGACACTACTTGTTGAAAAAAGCATTAGAGGTCTGAATAGAGAAGCAAGAACAGACCATAACCACATAACAGACCACTTTGGTCATGTAACTTATTACAGTTAGTAGGGGCACCAATTGAGGCACATGGACTGCGGTTTACACACCTCGCTTTTCTTGCGGTTATTGTTCAACATAGGGGTGCAATGCCGTACATAGCAGTACTCAATAGATTGATATTAGCATTGCACTGCAATGGAATTAGAACAATGTAGTGACAACATTTTTGTAGCAAATTTTTGTGCTGGTACGTATCCATTATACACGGGTTTCAATGCACCATTTCGCGAAATGCACACACCCGCCGCGGTTGCTCAGTGGCTATGGCATGGTGGTGCCTAGTTCAAGGACACGAGTTCAATCCCGGCCACGGTGGCCGCTTTTCTGATGGAGCGAAAAGCGAAAACGCCTGTGTGTCAAGATCTCGGCACACGTTAAAGATCCCCTGGTGGTCAAAATTAATCCAGAGCCCTCCACTACGGTGCGCCTCATCGTCTAGGTGTAGCTAGGGCACGTTAAACCCTACAATAATCAAGACGTACACTACACTAAATGCTTTAGTCAAATTGCACATAGTTTTTATGAGCCCAACACAACCATAAATACACGTAAAGCAAGTTAAGATTCATCAGCAACTGACCTATATTGACAAAAGTTAGGTGCCATATTGAGGACATACAGCACCGAATGTCACAGGGACTCCATCCACGCATCTGTCTACAGCACAGCTTTTTGCATTTCAGGCTATGACATAGGGCTGAGAGGTGGGCTGGTTGGTTATGTGATAATGAAAGCATTTGTCCCGTTTGCTCCTCTTTTGCGTACAGGATTTTAGCACTAGAAAGGTGCTTTAATTATTTGACATAACATGACTTGTAAACAACTGTGGCACTGTAAGTAAAGGCGACTACACTCCCAAACATCCGCTGCGATTCAGTTTCTGTCACCACAGAAAGCTTTAGATAGCATGTGTGCCAATCATTGTACCACTCAGACCTAGACTCTGACCTTAAAGCCCTAGGAGCCAGCAACTGCAGTCTCAGGGAGAATTTCATGCACAATCAAAAAACCTATTCCAATGCATTTCATGTTTTGTTTTTTTTCTAGTTTCTTATGCTTCGAAAGTTAGGCTAGAAGCATCAGTACAACACTAGTTAATCTTCCACAGTACATACTTAACAGCTTAGTTTCCTATAGCAAATCCAAAGAAAAACTTTTGGTCCTGCTACTGTGACCAATACGCAACACAAACCCAACCGACCCCTCCTGTAGCAGAGCAAAAATATGATCCTAGGGACTGTAAGGGAAAAAACAGCTTCACTGGTGGTTAGATTATAGTAATTCTTTAACCAAGGTGGCACGACATGCTGGTCTGTATGCACGTGGCCATTGTCAAAGGCAATTGAGTTCACAACATTCATCATGCTGCGCCTTTTTTTTATGTGTGAAATGGAAGTTCAAGTACAGTGAATCCCTTGACAAGAAAAAATAAACCCGAATCTCCGAGTGGTGCTTATCAATGAATGCTACAATCTCAGGTGGTCTCAGAAGTACTCCCCATGGGGTGGAGATTGAGAACTGCAGTCAACGCTCAAACACAAGCATACCCAGCTGATACTACGCATTGCTACTGCACTCCCAAGCTCACCACAGGTGAGCTTTTCGTATAGGTTGTGCTTATAAGTATCGAGATCTAATTCAAAATGTAATTTTTCCACTGCTTATAGCCACCCTAATGTGGCGAAAAAAACGAAATGTTTACAGCATACATTTTCGTGGTCACAATTTAAGCTTGCCCTTGTTTCCAAGATTCAGGATCTCGCCGGATAAGCTATTCAGTCATATCTGCAAATCAGTTCTGATTTGTACGGTATGTATGCGCATTTGGCACTGTAGAGAAATTCGGTGCGCTGTGGTTTGTTTTTGTGCCATTGCTGAGCTTCGACATTTTCCCTTCGGCAGCACTGATGTGCACGCCTGTCACATGCGTTTGGACACTCGGATCCACTGCTCATGAAGTAGTGCTAGAGTCTTTTTTTTTTAATTAACGTCAGCGACAAAAATGGCTAATATATCACTGGTGAATGTGTATTGTTTTTTCATCCTCGTAGTTATGTACTGGGCACGTACGAGAAAAGAAGTAACGGCAGTAGACAAACGCTTACACAGTCTTTGCGCCCCTGTTCTCACTACAGGCACCAACACGCGCAACTTTCCACTTTGGGTGGCTAGAAGATGTCCCCACCAGGCACCGAGCAGAAGCAAAGCCGAAAGGTTGTTTACCTTGGTGAATTTGTGCTGTACTTGCTGTCAGCCACAGACTGCGTCCCGCTTTCTTCACGCTTCCTCCTGCGTGCCTTCTTTTTGGTAGACTTTCGTGACGTTGGTGGTACAGACGGCAAATGACCAGCCTTGAAAAGAATCGCGAAGCACAGAAGATTACCGTTTCGCATGGTAATATTTGCGCACTGTTCGGCATCTTGGATCTAAAAAATACGCTCGATCCGTGAAACAAGATCTCAACAGCTGCACTGAGCACTGCCGTGACAAATTCATTCTGCGAGGGCGGCAACCAATCGAGTTTGCAAAGGCCGGCGTAACTTGTTTCCGCGGCGAAGACGAGAACCTGCGTGCCGACCCCCAAAATAAACCGCGTGTTTTTGTCCAAGGCAATCAACATGCACACAGCAGTCCCGCCACGTTCATCCCTACATGCAAACGAACACAACGGCGCCAACGAGAACGGCGGCAAGTGATCGACAGAGCGCCTCATCGTACCGCACGACGTACCAAGTCGTACCGCACGACGTACCAACTTGGTATCACGCCAACAAACCAGAATATGGTGTTGTCACCACGTTTCCGGCAGAAGCACCCAACTACCTGTGCAGGGTGAGGAGGTGGCTGGAGGAGTTGTTGCATTTCTTCCAAATTCTGCGAGTCGTCGCCAGCATTAGCAATAAACGTAGTTTGTGGTGCCATCTCGGGAGCATCGTCCATAATCAGCAGAATCTGCATGGTATAAAACGAGCAACGCGTATGGTACCGTTCTCAAATTCCTCAGAGATCATAGCTGATCATAGTCGCTAGATATTCATAACAAGCAGGAAGGGATGCGTGCGATTGTAGGAGATAAAAATTGTGTATCTTCTATCTCTCGATTTCGATTCTTTCCCTATGCCCACCTGATTGCTGGTGGATCAGATCGTTCCCAGAACGCCGTTTTTCATTGTTGAGCCTCCCAAAGTGGCCATACAAGCACGGTACAACTGAACTGTGCTATGTTGCGATGCTCGAGCCCAGTGTCTTATCTGGATCGTTACGAACGATAAGGAGGTCACACCTCTGCGGATCACTGCAAGTTGCTTTTGCGGGCATGTGCGGCGGCACGCAATAATATTGCACCTCACCAGTCTGCCGGAAAGCACGTCCAACTTTTGTCAAGTATTTCATCATGCATTCTTAGTGATAGTCCACCGCCCACAGAATGAAAAAATGGAGAAAATCGCACAACAGTTTGCAAAACGATTCCGAAACCGAAACTGCCAAACATTGCCAAGACCTGCGTAAAACTTTTCCACGTGAAATCATTCAACTTTTCCCAAATTATACATCATTTCAATTTTAATTAAAATAAATTGAGTTCCATTTAATTTTAAGTCTACAGCAGAAAGCGAAACAAGCTTCACAAAAGCTTGGCTTTTATGATTGGCCATCGAGAAAAGAATGTGATTGGCTTTCAGCTCTGCCAGCTCTGCTGCTATCTGCTGCGAATGCGGGCGGGCGTTGACGGGATTTGCGCTGCGTGGCTGATAGGAGCTCGTGCAGTGTTTTGGTTCTGTTTTGCTTCTTTTCGCCTTTCCGCGCCCTTTCCGCGCCCTAAAACTGTGCCAAAACGAGGCGTCAATAGAATTCACTTGCGCCTGAGATATTCGGAGGTGACAGTGGTGATATGCCGCTGCCGTGGCCGACGCCCGTAAGAGCGGCGAAGAAGCGCGCGTACCGCGTCCCCGGTTAGCTCTTGTCGGCGTTCGAGCACTCTAACAATTCTCTAATCAGGACGCAGCTGTTTTTTAAAGTGCCCTAAACGTACTACTTGCTTACAGACATCAGAATAACATGATGTTTAGGGCGTGGAAAGGCAAAAAGACGCGAAAGAGAACCAAAACACTGCATGGGCCGCTATCAGCTGTGCTGCGGACATCCCGTAGTGCCGCCGCTTCTTCGCGGCGTTGACGGGATTTGCGCTGCGCGGCTGATAGGAGCTCGTGCAGTATTTTGGTTCTGTTTTGCTTCTTTTCGCCTTTCCGCGCCCTAAAAAACTTGTTATGGTGACGTCTATAGGCAAAGAGTACGTTTAGGTTACTTAAAAAGCAGCTGCGTCTTCCTAGAGTACGCGATCACCTGCAAGAGCTACCCGGGGACGCGATTCTGCGCGCTTCGCCGCCGCTCTTCCAGGCGTCGGCGACGGCACCAACATATCACCCATGTCACCTCCAAAACATCAGGCACAAATGAATTCTACTGTCGCCTCGTTTAGACCTGATACTGGCACAAGGAGAGGTTGACTTCATTTTGCAGCGTGGACAATCGAATGCGGCTTCGTTTCGAGTATATAAGTCGCACAAAAATGTGTTTCGGGGATGTGATTACCCAATCCCGGACAATAACTTATGCCTTTTATAAGAATATAAACAATCCAAAAATGTTAAGTAAATTCCAAGCCTGTGTGTCGTTAAATATGTGTTAATGAAACCACGGGAAAAAAATGCTGTGCAAGTGTGGAATTATGAAACATATATAGCTATAACAGAATTATGAAAAAAAAAAAAAAAAAAACTCCCACCTCCCCTCACGGGAACCCCTGTGTAGATGCGACGTATAGGGGGTGAGTGAGTGAGATACATTTTATTGAGCCGGTGAAGTGGGAGTGGTCATCCAGGAAGCCATGCGATGAGCCGGCAGCTTTCGCTCTGGAGGCCAAAAGTGTCTGGACGTCCAGATTGCTGCTGGTCACCAGGTTCTCCCACAGCTCAGGGGTGGGAAGAGGGGGGAGGTTGGGGTTGTGCTTGCACTCTAATATGATGTGGGGAAGGGTACCGTGTTGTAAGCAGAACTTGCATGCGGTTCACGTTGCAGCGTTGGACAGCGGAGGAACGGCGCTGGAACGATGGAGCGGAGCGGCGCAGGCACCGCGTTAGCCCTCATTCCCACAGCCGTTTTTCACCCCGTCACGTCACCGTCTTCCGTCATGGGCGCCGTTTTTCGACCGATTTTTCACCGAAAACGGTGCGACGGTGACGGGAGGCCGAGCTCTACGTTTCCGTCACGTCAACGTGACGTTACCATGCCCCGAACTAAACCAGCTAATCAGAAAACAAATTTTTACGGCTAAATTTCGCGAAAAGTGAGCGCAAACCATTTCCTTTACTTTTCAGATTAAAAACGCTCAATTCTAGGCTAAACTGATCACTAGGCAGACGACCCTGTAATCTGACGGAAAGCTCCCGTGTAGATCCAGTCTGAACACTTCTCCGTTCCGTCAACGTCGCTTTTTGTTGACGTGACGGTGCCGTGACGGAGAAGGTGACGGCTTAGGCTCCGGAACGATCGCCGGGTGGCGCTGCACTCTCCCCTTCGGTAAGGTCCCTGAAATACAGGGACCTTACCCTTCGGCAGATCCTTCTATTTAGTAGTATAGAAGGCTCTGCCCTTCGGTAAGGTCCCTGACGCCGGGGCGGCCGCCGCTTAGACACGTGCTTTTTTCGCTGCGCGCGTGCTGCATTTCTCGCGCTAGGAAGAGGGCTGGGTAAAATTTTCTTTCGACTTATGAATAAGCATACACATTAGCACGTGTCCAGCAAGTTCGGTTTATATGTACAGTAGCTACTCGGTCCATTTTTGCCGATGCTTGTCTTGTCTGCTAGAGACGCGTCTGCTACGCGCCAGTCGAACGGCCGAGCGCCCCGGCGGTTTCACGGGACAAAGAGTGCTCTTGTGGGCGACCCTTGGCTGGTCTAACCACCTCAGTCATCGCGAAACGACTGCGTCTGGTGAACGGCTTTTCACCTCCGCGTCTGGCAAATGCACGCGCAGCTCGCGCTGTCTCCCGCACCGCCTGAAGCATCGAACCTCCTACTCACGAATGCGAACAAAGCGACCACCGGCTGCGCGAGTCACTTAAGCCAGCACGTACAAAGAGCGGCGGGAACACTCCCCACTATCCCGAAACGAAAAGATGAAACTGAAAGCGAAGCAAACCCCCGTATTTTTGCATGGTCAGCTGCCACGACAGTAAAGAAGAGGATCCATTCGTTAAATTCTGCATATTCCCCGCGAAAGCGCACCAAAAGGATAGACGGTAAGCATGGGTCACTGCGGTTCGAAAGGTGAAATAAGTTGACACATTTTTGTTTGTATCTGTGTGCTTTCAATTTACATTACCCGGCTTTGAAAATGCGAACTAGTGTTCTAACGAGTCCTCCCCTCTACACTTTTTTTAATGCATGCTGCCAATGATTGTTTTCCGCTATAATAAATGAACTTCGGAGTTGTTTAGCTGGTGCCGTTTGATATCGTCCATATATAACACAATAGGTTGACATTTTGCATGGGTGAAAAAAAAAAATGGTTTCTAGCGATTTACCTGGCTGTAGTAGCTCTGGTCCGTCTTGTCATTGTGACTTGTGTTCTGGGCGGGATTGCTGCGTTGTTCGTTTTTTTTCCTACATTTACAAATACTGGTAATTAAAAGAGTTATACACCAAATTCTGCGTATTAATAGTAATTAAAAGTTATACGCCACAAGCTGTTCTGTTGTTTCCTCGAACTGTCACGCTAACCCATACTTGTACTCCAAGCGGGTGACAAACATTGCGAACAAAAATTTCTTCGAGGACAAGTAAAATGGAAATGCGGTGCTGTCAGCGCACCCCTTAATTAGCGTGTGCCTTTCTAATGCGTTTTTATAAGATGCAGCTGATTGTTTCAAGAGTAAGAAATAACCTATTAACCATAATCAATCACGTTTATCTTACATTTCTTGCAAGCCTCAGTGTTTCTGCAGTCCAGAAAGTCCGGATGTCCGAAGCGCGAGCACGCGAAGGGAGGAACAAACAAGAGAAAAGTACGCTGTGACAAGCTGAACAGCTGTCGCCTTGTAGAAGAAAAGAGCAATCGACGACCTCCGAACAACGCGTTTCCCCCCTTAAAATCGTCGGGGCAGTCTGCCGGTCGAGCGGCGGGAAGCAGGCGGCGCGTCTGTAGCAGACGACAAGACAAACGTCGACAAAAAAGCTCCATTCGATTCAGTAACTACTCTACGTTTAAACCGAACTTGCTGGACACGTGGTGACGCGTATGGTTTCACAAGTCAAAAAAAATTTTTGCCCAGCCCTCTTCCTAGCGCGAAAAATGCAGCACGCGCGCAGCGGAAAAAGCACGTGCCAAAGCGGCGGCCGCCGCCGCGTACCTCCCCGGAGGGGAGAGGGCAGAGCTTTCCTCGCCCGGCAAACTTTAGCTAGACACCATACTTTAGCTTCGCCTCCCTCCATGGTGAGGGGACGCGCCGGCGCCAGTGTGTCTGCTGCGGTTATGACGCAACACAATCCAACACAATCCACTTTAATCCAATCCAAGCCAAGCCAATCCATTCGAATTCAATCTCTCGCGAGGAAGGGGCATCGGAGAGGAGAGGGGGTGAGCGGCGGAGAGCGCAGCTCGCGCGGCGAGGAGAATGGGGGAGGGGCGGACGACAACGACGCCGCATGGACAAGGCGAGTGAATGAGATGCAGTCGCATCTAAAACAGTGCGGCTTCTGACATGCTGAAGACGTTCGTCGAAACTTAAGTCAGGTAGGGTTCACCAGACCAACTATACGCGAAATGCACTGCTATTTCGCGAGACATCAAGGAAGGGGGGGGGGGGGGGGGCGTACGCTGTGTACAAATGCGGAGCGGAATCAAGCAATGAACGGTTTAGTAATCCCACACACAAATATCGCGTTCACTTTCCTTTTGTTTTTATACTTCAACGAAGAGCTGATCGTACGGCGGACGCATTTTTGGAAGTGTACAGGCTGTTCAACAATGAAGCGATGAAAAGTGTCGTTGGAAGAGAGTGGTATGTGATAAGGCCCTCTGATTTCAGTTTCTGCTTTATTCTGCAGGCTCCCTGGCCATATTGACGATATTTCGAAGAAGCGTTTAGTCGCGGACGCGGATTATATTCTAAGCCCGCCTCCGCGCTGCTCGCAGAGGATATATGTAGCAGATGAATGTTTGCGGGCGCTCACCTCACGACAAGACGACTCTGTCGTGTGCTGATCCCCGAGTATAATTATGCATTGTCCATCGTAATTTTGTTGAATATTCCCGAAATTAACACAGACTGGCTTGTAAACGGTGGTGATCAATATCTGAGGTATAATATATTGGCAAACGTAACTGGCGTGCTGTCAGGTATGAGTGCTCCACTGATTATGTAAGCGCACAAAACCGATTTAAATCGTAGTGTATAGCCGTAGCATGAACATATATGTTACGGAGTTACGGAGACACGGCTACTAAATTCAGGTCAGTGTAACTACAATCGGCTCCATCATACGCCGGTTCCGCGACGCTGACCTGTGACACACACCTGGCGCTTATACATACCGAATATACCACACTAAGATCGCGTCAGAAACATTTACACTCTCGTAACCCTGGTAGCACAGAATGTTGCCCGAACATTTTTGCAACGTTTCCCCTTAACGTTGCCAAAACGTGGCTAATGTCCGGTTTTTTTAACGTTAGTGCAATGTTACTCAGAAACATTGCGTCAACATATAGCATTGCTCCAACATGGGGGCAACGTTTGAAGGGTGTTGTTCTAACGTTTGGATAACGTTGTTTCTGACGTTCGCCAACGCTGCTCCACTATTGGAGCAACCTTCCAGCCACTTGCGGGACACATTTGAACAACGTTTATGAGACGTTTTTTGATGACGTTGCAGCAACTTTTCACCTACATTTTTGCAACGTGCATTAAGCATATCCCTGTACCATTCATACGTTGTGATAACATCGCTACAATCTTGCAGCAACTTTAGATCTACGCTTTTAACATGCAGTTAGCATACAAGGAACGTTGCTTCAACGTTCAAGCAATGTTTTTATGAAGTGCGGTAACTTTCGAACTACAATTTTCCAATTTAGAAAACATTTAGAAAACGCCGCTTTAATGTCCAAGCGATGCTTCCTACAACGTTACCGTGACTTCATAGATACGTTTTTTCACCACGAGGGCCACATCCGCGCACTGTTGATATGACGTTCAAGCAATGTTTCTGTTACGAAGCAATATTATTGCAGCAATGTACAGGTAACTTACAGTTACAGATATACATGCAACAATAACTAGATGAAAATAATATAAGTTAACTTTTTCCTAGAGAGACGATTGTTGACGGCACGATAAGCGAGCAGTTCGAACCTCGTCTGCATAAACTCCTGAAAGGTATAAACCGGCATTTTAGACCTGTATATTCATACATTTGATCTCTACACTGATCAACACACACAATTAAGGCAGTCCGGCAAAATGACGAACTAAGAAATGGCGGAATTTTAAAGCAAGGAACATGCCAGCTAGCGTAAATAACAACACTGACACTCTTTAAGATGAAAGGACATGTGCTTTTTATTTTACTATTAACAATCGAGCCGAATACGTATACTGTTAAAGCCTTGAATTGCGCAAGTACGCTGTTTCAGACGATGCCTTCGTTTTCCTCCTCCTGGGCTTGCTTGTTCTTCTGTCTTGACAAGTCAATTTGACGACATACTTGACGGCCATGAACCCAGTAACATAGGGTTGTTACTGCAGCGCTTCTGCGAAATGAACGAAAGCTGTAGTTTAGGAGGAGTTACAAAGTTGTTACAGCATAGACAATATCTCACCTCTCAGAACACCAGGACTTCTGGTACACAATAAGGCCGCATTGGCAGTTCAGATGAGAGTTTACAGCCATTCCTGGAAAACAAACAAAGGGCATTGCTGTAACACATGGCGTGCTGAAAAGCTCACTTTGGATGACGTTTTGTTAACTCCAGATGAGCTTATTCGTGTGTCAGTTTTGTGGTGCCAGTAAATCTGAAGACATTTCTGAAAACAAAACAGAAGTGGTGCAGAAAACTGAAGTGAAGCGAATTTTGGCTAATGGGGAAAATCTTACCTTTAGGAAGAAATATAGCAAAACAGGCCTCTCCACTTTACACTTTGTCTTGCTTGTTTAACTTTTTCTAATGCCTGTGTCAACTAAATTTATGACACACACATCGCATGAGTGGGTTTCTCAAGCATTCCTGGAAAACAAAAAGGACAAAGGTACTTAATTATATAAAATAAAATACCTCACAGCTTTCTTTACAGGCCATTGAGTAATTAAGTGAAAAGCCTTCAGACAGCGTACCAGAGAATTTTCGATTAACAAGAGAAGCCGACCAACTGATGACGACGTGGCACGTCGGCAATATTAATTGAAAGAAGACGATAATTGCCTCAGTGCCCATAAACATAAAAACACAACGAACAACGAACAAAAATGAGAAAACAGGCAATTGTCAAGAATGGAAACATTACACAAATTATGACCATGTATTTCCTTGGTTGCCTAATTTAAATTTACCGTTTGCTCTCGAAAAATGTGCTTAAAACTGGCATTGAGCTGTTTTATTTTTTTGCGTATGCCATTTTCTTTATAATTATAAGCATCCGACGAACACCAGCTAGCTTTTCACATGGAAAGTCTGTGAATACTACAAAGACGTAAGGCGTTGTTTTACATCGTAAGATGGTTAGCATAAGCAGCCGATAACATGGCCTAACTGCAACTCTGGAACAGCATGCCGCTGAAACTCGCGTGAAATTAAACATGACAATTAAACTTATTAATTTTATTTCTCGCGCGCGTGAGCAGCTGTGGCGACAAGTAAATTAAAAGCCAATCGTACGTATCAAGGTTCTTGCAGAACAACCTACACTCGATTTCAGCATCATAACAAAAAATCTACTTCTGAGCGCCCACCTCATTTCGCATTAATTCTTTCCATAAAACTTAAGCGCTGAATACATGTTCCATCTTTTACAACCGTATACGCATTCACAAAAGCAAGAAGGATATGTTTAGAAGCTAGAAACGGGAGGGCAGTCTTGTTCCCGCTCTTTTACGAAGTAAACTGCGTTCGAAAGAACGAGGCGAGCTCAGAAAAACGAGCGCTTACCTTCACTGGTCGGTTGATATGAACTTTCCAGCCCACAAATATTCGCCGTAACATGCGGCCACACAACAAAATTTCGTATTGGCCCCTTCTCCATTCCGCTTGATTGTCAAGGTGGCTGCTCGTTTCTGCAAAAGCGAGCGCTTTTCGTTCACTCTCCCCAACCCAACGCACGGCAGCCACGGCTGCCAAGCGCAGAGGAGCAGGAGGGGACCGCTCTGCGAGCGGCGCACACATGTGCGCGTGTGAGAGGAGGGTAGGACGTTGGCCAAGGACAAAAGCCTTTTCTTTTCGTTTTTTTTTTTTTTTTGGGCCATCCCCAAATTCGCGCTCCGCTGCTAAAACTTCCCTTGCGACACACTCTTAGAAGGGACGGGGCGAAGACGAAAACAAAAAATAAGGCATGTAGGAAGAAAGGAACGCGCGAGACGGCGTGCCTCCAAGCACCCCGCATTTTTCTGAAAACGCCTGGCGCTCTGTATTTCGTTTCGCGCCAAGCAGAACACGACAAGTGTTCGATGCATTGGAGCCTCTTAGGAATAAAAATTACACCAGGAAAAATCTGAAGATATATGTGCAATGCTAATGGAAGGGAACAAAAGCGAAAATGGGGAAGTTAGTTTTCAGGTTACTTGGAAGGTCCGTTTGTATAATGACAAAAGATCCTTGAAATAGGACAATGAGCTTTCGTACAGGCAGTATCGGGTGGAAAATGGGTATCACACCAGGGTTAGTTGTTGTTTTGTTTTATTGTTTCATATATGTTACAATAGGATGGTGCTCTGACTTTGGCGCTCGAGGTAGGTGAAATGTCTATGGGGAAGTTGAAATATAAAGCATCCCACTTCATGTTGTTTATTTCAAACAAGGGTGCAAGGTGTGGACTAGTTGGAACGTTCGCTCATCAGAGGGGCTATAAAAATGACTAAATTTCACATGAAGGGGGGCAATTTAAAGAACGTGAACTTTGGGTTTGAATCCATTTCATGAATCACTGTATTACTGCGGCAACATGAAGGGAAAACACATACGATTGTAATTAGCTGGCGACATGTATGGCTCGCACTCCCACGTCACAGATGCACAGAAGCTTTCATGTAAAATTTCTCCAATAAAATAATTTTTTCGAGCAATTATGAGGATCCAGCAACAAGGAAATGTTTGAGCCTTCTATCTAGATTATTTATGTCTCAGGATATACAGGCGGAACATAAAAACAACCCCGCCACGCATGATTTAAAGGGGCCCTAAATAGGCTTCCGAAGGTCGCCATTTCAATAAAAACATGAAGTAAAAATTTGCTGTCAGTGCGAGATGCTTGTGAAAACTTAGCAAAATGGAACTGGAAGTTTCCCTTGTCGATTCACGATTACGTTTTTATAATACGTACAGCCGTAATCTACTACCTAAGAAAGGCGTGCAATGTTTCAACAATAGGAAAGGAAAGTTGGGAAGCCATTTGTGGGTGCTGTTTTCAGGCAGGTATGAAAAAAAGCTGTATTAAGGTGTATCTGTGCGAGCATCTTAAAGATACGGCCAACACGTCGAATGAAAAACACGGAGTATACCCGGTCAGTTTGTCTTTCCATATGGTACACGTTCCCCAAAAGAAAAGAGGCCGCGTTAAATTTGGGATGTACATGGTGAAGTGAGCGGCTATAGGAACGTTGTGGGGGCCAAGCCCCTCATATTGGGGCGAGGAGGCGCTAGCGACGTCCTCCTCCTTGGTGGGGCGAGGGCGATCCTCGCGCGCATTATCTCTATGCTCGCGCGCCTCCCTCCTCTCCCTACGAGGCGACGGGGGATGCGCGCAGGAGACTCCCCGGGGGGAGACCGCCCTTGGGATGCGCAGCGATCGCACGGTACGTAAATGCCCTTCGGCCACTTCTGGCCGTTTCTTGCATTGGCCGTTGTTTCCCACTTCCGTGGGTCACGGCACCCACCGTGTCGATTAGCGCATGCCTCGATTTGCGTCAGTGCGTTTATCTAGGATGCCCGGCGAGTCTCCGCGGGCATATTCCACTCGTTGGTGGGTTGCCCCCGCGTCCGCGATGTGACGGCTTGCGCCGTCTGAGGTCAGCGGACGAGCCTCGATGCCGCCCGGTCGAGTCCAGTGGCTTTGAAATGTGTAGCGGCCATAGAGAGCCCCCTTCCCCTACGTCAGCGAGCGTTGCGGCCGGCCAACGCCGGCGGACGCTAACTGCTGCCCGACTACGGGCTGGGCACACGCTGACGGCTGTATGCCCCAGGGGCTAGGTGCGTAGTGCAGTGTAGCGTTTGTATCGTGGTTTCCCGCGTAATAAACCCCTGTACTATGAAATATCTCGCTTCCCGGGGAAGTGACTGACAACGTACACACGCGGCGAGAGTCGTGGCTCGCTCTCGAACCCGTTGTGGGCAGAGTCTCTCGGCAGGGCAGTTCGGTGCTGCGCGAGAGCAGTGAGAATAACGACGGCGCGTTATTCTATTATTATTCTATTCTATTCCTTCATACTAATAGGATAGGAAATGCCCACAACGTGTAGAGGAAGCTAAGTCGGAGCAGATCTCGATACTATTTGGTGACGGCATAAAAGTTATTTTCTTGTTGTAATTCCAGTTTATTTATTTATTCAGCAAATAATGAGTGCGAAATAACACACGGCAATGAAACCCAAGTTTTCATTCGTATGCACTGACGTCGGAATGCTGCGCCGTCCGTTTCATGCGCGCGTTGGGTTAATTAGCAGGCGCTGTATTCGGTCAGTTCCCTGGATATATGCGGCATGCACGTGGACAAAAACGCACCCGACTGGCATTTGTAAAAGACTCACGAAAACAGCCCGATAGCTGGCCATGCGTGACAGCGCGCACAGTCGAGGGTGAAAGCTGCGCGCGGCTTTATCGATGTGCAGCAGCTGTGTTTTCCTCTTAATGATGTGTTAAATGTGTTAAAAGTTTAATGATGTGTTAAAATCGCCCTAAAATATCTGATTTGGCTGCGGTTATGAGGTTTCACGCGCCGACGCTCGAACACAGGCCTCCACACCCGCAAAAAAAGCGGCTGCCGCGGCCTGGAATCGAACCCGCCCCAGCCGAAAAAAACCATTGGCCGACCAATTGGTCCTATTTGCCACCCAATGGGTCCAATACTACTGACTGCTCCAACATGATATGACCCAATCGGGGAGCCATTTTGGATAGTATTTGGATAGTATTCAATTAGGACGACAATTGGCTGAAATTTAATTCTCTCTCTCACCCTTAATTTGAAACCTTCATAAATGTTCAGAACTTCAACATTTACAAATGTATATTTATGAGGCAATTAATTTTGATATTACAATCAGCAATTCAAGATAAATTCCGTAAACATAACAAACAAACACTAATGAAAACTTTCCGACACGAGTAGCAAAAAATGGCAAAATTGTTTTGAAATAAAACCCCGATCCAATCCAATCAAATCCAATCCATAGACGGACAGTGGATAAGTGGTATCAGAGTCCTTCAATGCTTTTAAGAGACTCTGGTGGTATGCATTCAACATGGTGTTGGCCGTGTTGGCGGTGTAGGTTTTAGGCGTGTTGGTCGGTTGCACACGCAGTCTTCTCTGACTGCATTGCATTGGAAATGTAAGGTGGTCTGCAAGAGTGTGAGAAGTGGCGACGGTGATGTCGCACACCCATAGCAGTGTGTTTCAAGATGCATCTTTACGCTGAATGCCGCTAAGCCTCGCACCGAAGGAAGCGTGTCTCTGTTTATGTGATTAAACACATTCCATTTGCGAACAGAGTGACTGCTCCACATAACGAAGGATTTAAAACGCCCGCAAACGGTAAATCTCAGTCGTGAACGTGCCGCAAAAGCAGCGGCGGCACTGGGGAGCGGGGTGCGGTATCCCGCGGCTGCTTTCGAAACGGGCCGCTAGGGGGTTTTCAGTGGCGCCCCTACTAAGGTCCCTAAAATAAGTAGCGCCAACTGCTCCCCCTTCTCCGCTGCCCTCCTCTTTTTTCTCTCCCCTCACCCGCGGCGCCGCGGTCCCTTGAACCGCTTGAACCATGGAGGAAAGAAACTCCATTCCTTGAACTCCGCGGCGGGGCCGCCATGTTTGTTGGCTTCCTCAGAGCAGACGCCCTCGCAACGCTTCGGGCCGCTCGCTGCAGTTTTTCGTGCAGTTTGCTCTTGTTTTCGCGCCGCAATCGCTCTTTGGTAAGCCCCGTTTTACCAACACGCATTAAGTGAGACTGTTTTGTTGCATATATTTTTGTCTAGAAGGGGATATTTGCGCGGTGGATGCCGCGGGCGCATACGGACAGCGCAGTGTTTGTTTACGTGTGCGGCATACTCAGGATAGTTCGTGAACGCGAAATATCGAACGTGGACATTTCAAACTACTCTGTTACATAGTATTTCTAGAGCCCCATATTACCAACACGCCCTAAGTGAGGCTGTTTTGTTGTATATTTTTGTGTAGAAGGGGATATTTGCGGGATGGATGCCGCTGGCGCATACGGACAGCGCGGTGTTAGTTTACGTGTGCGGCATGCTCAGGATAGTTCGTGAACGCGAAAGGATCGAACGTGGTCGTTTCAAATTGCTCTGTTACAGTAATTCCGTTCTTGCATTTGCGTGATTAAATTGTGGTCGTACAAGCGCTGCACAGAGGGCTTGCGCATGGTTCGCGGTGACCTTGGTTCGCGGCAGTTCGAGCGATGCGCTGGCTTTTTAAGTGCGAATGCACTTTATAAGCGACCCCAAACCTTCCACCGCCGGCGGCGGCGTCCGCAGTCCTCCTCTCTCTATATAAAAAAAACAGCATCCGGCGCCAGGTTTCGATCCGAGGACTTTGCGGCCGCAGCGCGACGCTCTACCGACTAAGCCACTTTTTTTTTTTTGCCACGGACGCGACGCTGATATCAGTGTTAGTAACGCGCCTTATATCTTTAACGCATTCAAACTACGTCGTCAGCGGCGTGCGTTGGCGACTCAGCGGCGTTATAGCGGCTTGATAACTGCGTGGTGTACACGTGATACTACAAACCCGATGGAAGAGATGGAAGAGAAGGCGGCGAGGCGGTGGGCTGCGGGGGCCGAGCGCAAGCGCCGCAAGCGGGCCGACAACCGTGCATTCGCACTTTCACATTCTCCCCCTCGGGGAAATGCGGGGGAATTTTTTGCGTTCGCGTTTTTTGCGTTTGTTGTAGATCATTAGGCAGCGCTCAGTATGCGCCCCGCATTAGCTACTGACATTCATGCGACCTTTATTTCAAGCACTTTACGGTGCTTTGACGCTGTTGCAAAATATATGTCACCTTCACGTCGTTATAGGCCGCTGTCAAGGTCAAAGTTCTCGCGTCTCCTCGTTGGCCTCGCCCAAGACGGCTGTACTTTTGGCAGTGCGTCCGTGGCATAGCAATGTTCGTGCGATTGGCGTTCACAATTGGTCCTGTCGGGCATATCTGGAACAGGATCGCCCAAAGAACTAGAATGCGCTCAGCTTACAATTAGCTGTAGCGCCCAATTCTATAATAACTACCGTATTCCAAGGCCAGAAGCACGCTAACAAGCGCAATTGTGAATCCTTTTCATGCTGTACAGCTAACATTGATTCATGTGTGGGCTTTGATAAATTACAGCTTGCTACAGCCGATCTGGCCGTGACTGCGCTGACCTTATTCGAGCAGCCGAAGGCACAACAACTCGGCATCGCGAAGCTACATAAAGAGACGCGGACGCAACACTTGTAACGAGCAGCTGACTCTTCGATTGTTATCGGTTATACGCTGGCGGCTGGTGGCTGGCGAGGCAGCTGAGCCTAAAATGGCGAATTTAAATGGACAGTGGAGGCGAAGAGAAGAAAAAACAAACAACGCGGGGACGAGGTATATACGTCACTGGCCGTTGGCCAATGGCGCGCAGCGTTCTCCGGCGAAAAAGAAAATGGCAAAAAGCGAAGGAGGAAAGGAGCGCGGGCGAGGGCGAAAGGCGGCGAGATCTAAAGATGGCGCTACCTTAGTAATTTCAGGAACCTTAGCTCCTACAGGCCGCGCTCGAGGCGTATAGACTTGCTTGTAAAAAAGATAGCTACAACAGTGTTTGCAAACTCCTGATAGCATGACAGAGCAGCTTACATAAACCTTGAAATATTCATAATATTTTCTGAGTTTTTTGGGGCAACTGAATGTTTGTAAAGCTGCTTTCTTTGGATAGGGAGAATTTCCCTTTAATTTAAAGAAATTACATAAAAAATGCATTACACCGTCGTAAACACCGGCTAATTGTCTAATCTGATTTGCGTGCCGCAAAAACGAGCAAATATAGATTAACGGCTTGTAGTAAATTTAAAAAGAAAACATGTGCAAAAGAGTTCAGTCACTTGGCTTCATAACAGGTGTTCTCTTAACAAGGCAGTAAATAAAAAAATACTAATGTTTAATTTCTAAGAATAACTGGCAAGAAACAAACACACCATTAATCTAAAGATGCAATCACTGCGCTAGATTATGGTCCATCACTCCCGTTATGCGGAAATAAAAATATAACGGCCGATTCAAACAAGCAAGCACCAATATTTCGGTCGCCGATATGTCCGTGCACAGAAATGCCCGCACCGAAACTTCTCAGACCCGGGTGAGCAGCCGGTGCTTTTCTCTGGCCGACTGCCACTCGCCAAGGCACCGGGGCGCTGGCGCGTATAGTTCGCATTATCCCTGGCGGAACTTGCCCACCATTGAATTAACGGCCTTTTTTATACACTGACTTCTATAGAACTTGGCCGGACGAAATCGGGCTGTTCCAATAATTAAAGTTGTTTTTCTGGGAGGTTACCTGCTCGACCCGACTCAGAAGTTTCCCTAGTTCAAACTCATGTTGTCTTCGCTATGCAGTTTCATAGAACCATTAGAAAATTTGCGTCTGTGTCTTGACATTCTGTCTATAACCCTAAAGAAGGCCCTTTTCTCATGTGCAGGGAGACGTACTAAATGGATAAGTACATTATTAAAATGCGCAGAGTTGAGGTTGGAGATGACCACACTGCTGTATCGAGCTCTGTGGCCGCATCGCCTCGAGTCAGCCAAAGCTCGTCGTCAAGTGCCGTGAGTGGAGCGCTGGCGCGGAAACGACCCTTCAGTGAGACAACGGTGGCTGGCCGTCAAGACAAGCATGGACGTCGCTATAAGCCTGCATGGAAGAATACCTATACCTGGCTCTCGTATGATGGGGTTACAGATAAGGTGTTTTGTGAAATTTGTCGGACTGCTTCAGGAATGACTTTGCCACTTCCAAGCACCTCCAGAGAAAAGGACTCCCACTTGAGTTTTGTAAAAAACGGGTATAACAACTGGAAGAAAGGTCTGTAGAGGTTTCAGATTCATGAAAGTTCGCAATACCATCGCGCAGCTGTCACTGCACTGGCAGCTGCGAAAGGAGGTGTGAGTGTGCTTTGCATGTGCGCAAAGGGTAAAGAGAAGGAAATGAAGGATGCATGCCCGGAAGGCACTTCTCACCACGTTATCTTCTTTGCAGTACCTTGCATGCCAGGGGCTAGCAGTCCGTGGCCATGATGAGAATGAAAGTAATCTAAGACAACTTCTTGAACTTCGCGCCAATGATATCCCAGAGGTGCAGTCTTGGCTACGCAGATCAAAGTACAAATGGCTTTCCCTGGAAATCGTAAATGAAATGTTGGACATGATGGCCAGTAGCCTTCTTAGGTCTATCACTCAAGAATACGGGCCCCGAGAATAGGCGGGGACCGCCCCATCGGCCGCCTTGATGGTGACCCCTTTATGGGCTCAAATAAAGTTCAACCAACCAACTCAAGAGGTCCGTGACGCCGGTCACTACGCAGTGATAATGGACGAGACGACAGATTTATCCGTCAAGGAGCAGGTGTCCATTTGCTTTCGTGTTGTAAACCAAAGTTTTGAGGTGCAGGAACTCTTCTGCGGTTTCTTCAACACAACAGACACGAAAGCAGCAACACTGCTGAAAATACTCAAGGACATTCTCTATAGGTTTAACATACCCATTGAAAAGTGTCGTGGACAGTGCTATGACGGCGCGGCAAACATGAGAGGGCAGCACAGTGGGCTGCAAGCTCTCGTACGAGAGGAGGAGTCTAGAGCTATATATGTGCACGGTCTCGCCCATGTTTTAAACCTTGTTTTGAACGACGTGATGCAAACAGTTGACAGATGCCGTGACATTCCGAGTGTGATAACGGAGCTGATAAGTTTTGTCACAGGCTCCCCAAAGTGCCTTTATTGGTTCAAAACATTTCAGGAAGAGGAAGAAAGCGTCAGTTTGGTAAAGTTTTGCCCCACCTGGTGGACTTTTAAAGCTAAGTTCTGTTTTGAAGAACTACAGGCCGCTAATCTTATTTTTGCAAGAAGTAGCCTCGGAACGCAGTGAGAGCAGCGCAAAGGCTTCTGGGCTCGCGAAGGTGCTTTCAAAGTTTCAGACTTGCTTCATGATCAAGTTATGGAACTAGTATCCTCACGCTTAGAAACGGTGAGCTCCGCTCTACAGAAACGGTCTTTAATGCTTGACGAAGCTAAAAGGATGATTAAGGCTGCTAGGGAGAGCATTAGTGAACTCCGTCTAAGCTTTTCCCGCTTTTGGGCTGAGAGCCTGGCCGAAGCTAGTGAACTCGAGATTGAAGAGCCATTGATCCCAGCTTCAAAAAAAGCTCCACGCCGCTACAACGATGGATCTGGGGGTCATGTGTTCCACTCTACTGAAGACCTGTACCGCCAGTTGTACTGCAACGTAGTGGACACGGTGCTTTCTTCCTTAGATGACCGTTATCCCGCCGATACGTGGCAGCACATCATCAATATTGAGCAGATCCTCGCTGGAAGGGCCGACGCCACATACGTTTCCCAGTTTTACGGCTCAGATTTTCAAACTGAGCGCCTAAAGCTGCACCGAGACATGCTGCTTGACATTGCAAGGCAGCGCAATGAACCGCCGGTCAGAACACTTGAAGACGTTGTTCAGATGTTCAGGGGGGAGAAAGGAGAGCACCTGAGAGGGTTGTTTCCTGAAATAGCCACTCTAGTCAAAATTGCACTGACTGTGCCAGTCACGTCGTGCACGTCAGAGCGATCATTCTGCCGAGTCAAAACATATTTGAGGTCGACGGTGGGACAGACAAGGCTGAATCATGTTGCTCTTCTCCATGGGCACAAAGAGCTTAGCCGAAAGATAAACCTAGATCTCATTGCTGACAAATTTATCGGCAGATCGGCTGTACGCAAAAATACATTTCTGACTTTGAATGAGTAACCTGTGTACAGGACACCATTCCATGGAAGCATTTGTAAAATATCATGTATGTGCATGTCCTTTAGTTTTTTTGTGTGTTGATGTATATATATATATATATACGTGTACAAAAACTCCGATTCGTGATTTTATTTGTTGTGCTTGCACTTGTTCATGTCTCCATATACTTTGTGTGTGTGTGTGTGTGTGTGGGGGGGGGGGGGGGGAAGGGTATATATTCTTTAGGTGTGGTTTTTGTAGATATTTCATTTCATTCATGCTTTTGTAGATATTTCATTTTTTGTTTATTGCTCTATAGCCCGCAATGTCTTGTTTACAAAAAAATAGGCAGCGTCTTCTGCCACGCGCGTGGCAGCAGCCACGCCCCCCTGGCAACGGCTGCTGCCACGCGTGACGTCATAATGACGTCATAACATTAATAATTGTCATTATTTTGTGTAGTGTAGTCCGAAATACACATTTTTTTTATTTGCAGTACAAAATAACGCACCATTGAACTGCTAAAACTTTTCTAAACAAACAATTTTTGTTCTTGCGGGAGCAGCCGGCGATGCTGCTGCTGCTGCCAGCTGCCGTATCGCGCACATGGAGTCGCGTATCCGAAAGCGTGACGAAGCTCCGATTTTCTCGGGCCGACAACGTAGATAAACCGGAGTTCATATTGTTAGAAGCACTATCTGAAAACGTGAGAAAGTTGCTTGTGATTATGTATTGCGTGGGGACCCAGCCAGCCTTTCCAGACCGCAGCAAAATAGCCGCTCTCGAGTAATGTTGACCTGTGACCGCTTGGTTATGCTTGGTGTACGCCGATGGTACCTGCGTACAGTTTCAGCGTACGTGAGACGACATCGCACAGCCGACTGGCCTCGTTCGAACAAGCTACGTTCCACACAAGAAAAGACACCGTCCGAGCGTAATTCTGTGAACCTTCCGACGCATGTCGGCGCGGCGGCATCTGCTATCAACAGTTTGCACCACGGCAAGTCCAGAATGCTTAAATGGGCGACCTGAAATCGCGGTGTGTGTTCTCGAAATGAAGACAACTTAGCAGCGCCAAAAGATAATCAGAATTTACAGTGCCGAGGACGAAGGGTAGTGGCGGCAACCGTTTTTTACTAGGCACATGTGCGCATTACAATTACAGACAATTGCGCCGAGAATAGGAAAGGTAATCTTTGGTGTCCCCACACATGTACCACGTACGTACCACTACAGTAGATCTCCTCTTCTGAAATATTAGCAAGGAAAACTCGAAAATCGGGAAGTTCTTATTTTCTAGTGGGCGAAATTGTAGCTTAAAATTTGTTTTACACCCACGATACGTTTTATGAGCAGAAAAGTCTTGTGAGCATGCGCCACAAGGATCATAATTGCGTGATATTCAGCGCTTAAAAAGATTTCCTAGTAGAAACCAAATATTTCGTAGTAGGATACATGATTCTACAACAGTTTAGGACCTGCGACCTTCAAAAGGTAGACTAGCTAGACGCTTCATCTCATAGCCACTGCACTGGTATAACTTTCACGTCTCACTGTACCGTGGTGTACGCTATGTTGGCCAGACTTGACTGAGTCCCTCATGCAAAGGAAGTTAATTCAGGACACACACCCAGACGATAGGGTCAGAGAAGAGGCTGTAGAGACGGCAATAGGAAGGGTATACGCTTGGCCGGCCATCATGTCTAATACACCTACATGCACTCCAGCATATGAAAACCTATGGGTTCTGCACAGGCTCAATAAGCAACGTCAAAGAGAATCTTAAGATGTGCCTGGAACGTGAAAGCATCTACGGATTGTTTGTGTAAACAGGTATAAGCAGCGAGCATGCTGCAAATGTAATTGATAGGCAAACGTCAAGGCTATCACGGGGCGAATTTAACAAAAAGAAATGGTGCAAAAGATCCCAATTTCAAACTACATTGATGTTATATGTGCATGCACTATAAACACAGTCATCAGTATGTTAACTGTACGTAAACACTCAAGTGATATGATCAAACGGAACTAGAGGCCCCACTGCAATCGCCAAGTTATGTTTCTTTGCAGTGGAATAGGTCGGTATCTGTTAGTCGCACAAACAAGATTCTCTGATGGCATGGAGAAATAGCTGGAAAGTGGCTATGGAGCTCCAGCTGCTTTACACATTTTCTGTAATACCAGTTATTTGTTTGAAGTTTGCAATAAAATTGATCTCATTTGTTAGTCTTTTTAATTAATGAACGAAACTTTTCATGGCCACAAAACAGTGGTCGATAAACATGCTCACTTTCTTTGGTGGCTTGTAACGATTCACTAGAATTTCACATGGCCAACCCAAGGAATCCATGGCTCGTACACTGCAGGGTAGTGCTAGTCTCCAAAAACATTTGCCAGGACGACTGGAAACTAGTGCGGCCCACAGGCTCCATAGGTGGAAACCAGTAGCCCACCCACAGCGCCATAAAACAGCTAATGAATGGAGTGAGTCTCTGCTAAATATTAAGCAGGTTCAAAGGGTAGGTTCGCATTGATAGATTTTGTGCCATCGTTCACTGTGCGTAGATTAACTATTTAACGGGCACAATAGTCATTTTTGTTATTTCGGACAGTTGAAGGGTTGCCTAAATGTTCTTTAACAAAACAAAAAGTGAAAGCTCTCAGGGATTTTAAAAACATTGTTTAGCCTCTCCAGCAATTGTCCCAGCCTGAAGGAACTCAGCTGATAGTTGGTGCCGACTGTCGTCCTCGCTTGCTAGCTCCCTGACCAAGCACATGAATGCAGTGACTAAGAAAGATGGTGACCAAAGTGAGAAGAGAAGGTGGATCCCGTACAACAGCCCTTGATCATCTAAACACCAGAAAAAAGCGCCGATGACTCACAGGCCACGACTAGGGCGTTAAAATACCTTTTGACATACATTTACAGGGCATTTACAACCTTTTATCAAAAAAATCTTGATTACACACAGTCCCTCCATGGAAGGGGTTTGTTTCTGACAAGGTCGTTGAAATTTGTTATTAGTGACAACATAAACTCATCATTGGTCCCTTTCATTCAGCACACTTCCGGGCTTCGTTTTAAAAACCCTGCTGTTTCTATTTCACGTATAAATGAACTGCTTATGCAATACTCTCTTATTTACCTATGTTCGAAGTAAACTGTGTTATACCGTAAAATGTGATGTGCCGAGTGCATGCAGGTGTAACATTCTTCAATGGGACATGCAGAGCATGAAGCTCAGTGCTGATAAACTTAAATCAGGGAAAATAAAGCTTCCCATGTTGCTTCTTTATTTTTGTAACTATTCTCTCTACCAAATACCTTGGTGGTAAACTCAACTAAGCTCACCTTTTTCCTAGGCCTTTATAATTGTTTTGCTCTGCAATTATACATTCTCAGCTGGAGCATGCCTGCTGAATTCAGGCCCCAACCACGCTTTACTATTTCTCAATTGCAGCTGTATGAAATGTTGCTCTCTAGGTTTTGCCAATGATTTCCAACAGGCCATTTAATTGGTGTCAGAACCATTTTATACCTTTAATTGCTATTTATAGCAAACAGTATTATATCATTTTTCATAACACATTTTGTTGTAACCTCATTCAATGATTTTGTTACCCCGCCAGCCTGGTTCATAAATCTTTGCGTGAACATGCCCGTCTTGCAGCTAATCTGCATTAACAGACACCACACATTTTGGCTTTCCAGCGTAGCTTTGGTGTCCGCAAAAAGGAATCTTTTTCATGCTCTAGGTGTGTTTTCTATTAAGAGTGGCCTGGCAAGGGTAGTGTGAGATGGGGTCTACAATCCCCCTCACAAATAAATCACTGATCATCGATCTCCAACAAGCCATCTCTAACGATTAAGTGATCACCTCCCCCTCCTCCCTTCTTCCCCTTCCCCAACTACGGCCATGTGGCCTCCCCCATCTTAATAAATGTCATTCATTCATTCATTTCTTGGCTCCTCTGCAGCGCTTTGTAGAAAAAGATCACTTGCTGGTTTGGCTTTCCCGCAGGGCTCTAGTGTAGTGCAAGAAAGTATCGCGTGCTTATTCCTTTTTTGTTGGGGTTTTAATGCTGTGCATCTTCCAGAAGAACCCTGGCATTTTGTTTAGAAATGGAACTTCACAGCACAAACAGTGCAGAGTGTGGTGTAGTGGCGTATTTCGCAGAGTGTGCGAACTTCTTTTGCACGGGAAGATGATGTGGTGTAGTGGCGCCCTCTAGTGGAGCGCCCGCTCACTGTGGGCGCTTGGTTGTGTTAATTGTAACTAGATGTCGTTGCTGTGGTCGCACGTGACGGGTCACGTGCGTATGCGTCTAGGTGTCGTCTTGTCGAACAATAAACGTTCTCTTTGGGCTCTGGTCTTGGTGCGAGCAGGCCGCACTCTTTCTTCTTGGGCTTGTGCGTGGGCCCGGCGCGCTGAGCCTTCGCTCCCGTCGCCGCCGAGGCCGCTCGCCGTCGCCCACGACACAACACAGAGAAAGTAGAGCTACTCACTTTTTGCATAGACACGGAAGTTTGGCAGATCACTTGTCATTGACAAGCAAGTGTTTGATTTCTGGCTTAAGGTGCAACGCTGGGATAGTTTACTAGCTGGGGGTTAAAAAACACAGCACTGATAAACGGTACTGAAGTACTAGGAAAGGTGCCGTGATCAACATGGTTTCTGGCAGCTTTTTGGTCCAGTGTTTTTCATGAATATTTGCCAGGGGGCCTTAACATGGCCTGCTTTTGTGTAACAAAAATGTCAACAGTGAAGCACTTATCAATGCTCACATGCTGCTCATTGATACCAGAGCAAAAGTACGTTCAGCAGTCATTTTATTGTTAAAGCCACCCATGATCCATACACCTTCCAGCTGTACTGCAACTTTCACAAACACCGACAGACATTCACATCTACGCACGTGGCCTTGGCTCCAGTTCTTGCACAAGGAATTAAGAAGTACTCTTGGGAGTGGGCAATGTCACGCTCGACACCAACCATTACCCCGAAGTTGTACTTGATGAACTATTTTTTACGCCTGTTGGCTTAAAGGATTGTTTAAGTGCCCGTTTTGTGGAAGAAAAAGAAACAGCTAATGGGCACACAACACACAACCCGTGAATGTGCTTTCTAGCAGCTGGCTTCTGACGAGACTTGCATCATTGTTGGGACATTTTATAAAGCCCCTTACCACTAAGTAAATTCACTTGAGCAATTTTCCAAAACAGTTTACACAGTGCGGAGTTAAAAAGCAATAGAATGTGAAACGTCCCCTCACAATTGGAAACTCTTCCTGTTCACTACCCCAAAGGCTTTGACAGTAGACGCTTAAGCACGCTTCACCAGTTGCGAATACAAGCATTAGTGTCAAGTTGAACTCCGCAGAGTGCTTGGGATGGGCATATAGATGTCACAGCCACTTGGAATTTGTGCAAAGACTGCAAGCCTCCGAGATAAGCTCTCATCATCATTAGCCCATCCTGCTGAGAGTGAATGAAAGTATTGCGCCTGGTTATGTTCAATTCCAACCAAGCCAAACACAAGAGTAAAGAAGGAACGAGCCTATCAAAATACATACTCAAAGCAGACGCAGGAGGAAGTTCTGTTGCCTAACCAGGTTAGAGGAGGCGAAAGGTACTGGAGCGAAGGAAAGGGAAATAAAAGCCAAGCAGTAATTTTAAGCCTTGCCTATCATTTCATTAAGACTTCCTAAGTTGAAAGCACAATGGTACTAAGCAACAAATCTGAGCATAGATGAAAAATAACTGAATTGTCACTTGTTAACCTTATGCACACCAGACTTTTAAAGGACTATTAGCAGAAGTTCCAAACTTGGCTCACACGGCGATCTTATCGGCTGCACTTCTCCCATGCTTGCACAGTTGGAGCTTGAGCCTCCTTGCACAAGAAGCCAGCCAGTCAGCGAATGGTTTCAGTGGTATCTTGAATAGATATATCTTTGGACGGGCAGTTGGGCTCCACCCACGGAAGTGCAACTGCGCTCCCTGCACGGATTCTGCAGCGCTACGTGCACAGATCGTTTCTGTGGGATAGTCAGGATACATTTCTCGGCGACAGTACTACTGCCCCGGGGGAAAAATTGCAGAAGCTACATGCGAGATCGGATTGCGTTCGATGATGCCGTGCGCTACCTGACGACACTCGATTCGTGCACACGCTGACACTACGTCGCTCGCTACGGCGCGACGCGATGGAAAATACTGATCCCTACGTTTTATAATTGAGCCACCACTCCAGAATCAGAACACAAGGCTTGGCATGGAAGAAGCGAGGCACAAGTAGACAACAAATGCAGGCGCGTAAAGCAAATAGCACGCGAACTGCAAAACAACGTGAAGCTTACAAAATATTAAACGACAACAGTACAGTTCTAGGAGCATGTAAAAAGCGGGGCGAAGCAGCGTGCAGAAAACAATGCGTTAGGCTTACCAAGACGTGCAACAGCAAGTTCACAAAAAATACCCAATCTAAATAATTACAAGCACACCTCCCAACAAGAAAAAAGCGCCGCGAGGCAGCTGCTGTACAGGGAGATAAGGACGTAACGATGCGTCAGGCCTGCCATTCGAACCACGGGCGGAGAACATCGGGACACAAGACGCGAACACCCGGCTGCCGTCGTCAACACAAAAAAGTGGCATGATCAAATGATGTAAATATGACGTTTGTTTTGTGACGTCACAGGAAGTCACGTGATTACTTTAGCTTGACGTCACTTCTGCGTGGCAGCAGCTGTTGCCAGGGGGGCGCAGCTCGTGCCACGCGCGTGGCAGGAGACTTAACCAAAAATAAATGATGGCACCATGTACCAGTTTTCTCAATTTTTTTGTCCTACTGTTTCAGCGAACATGTAAAACTTTCTGAGCTCACTCGGAGCACCATTGCCTTCCACCCCCGTCGCGCTCTCACAACAGATTGGAAAATTGTACGCCCATGCAGTGTGTGCTACGCCAATTCAGCAGTAGCCGCGATCAGCAAAGCCCGCGGGAAAAAGGGACTGCAGTGGCTGCCGTCCCACGTGGGCATCCCGGGGAACGAGGAGGCCGACACTCTGGCCAAGGGTGCCCGCCAGCCGGACACCCCTGTCTCCCAGCACATCACAGCATTTGATGCCGCACGCCAGCAGCTTACCCGAGCGGCCCTCCCCATGCACCCAGACCGCCGAGTGGTGAATGGCCAGGCCCCTCGGGTCCTCCTGGGGCGTCTCAGCAGGGCATACAATTTCCCCTTTAGCCTCATCTCTTCTGCTGTTTGCCATGAATGCTTGGCGGGGATGTAAAACTGCCTGTTGTACTGTGGATATTAATTAACTATTAACTGTAGGAAAGCTACTGACAGTCAGCTGTGGGAAAACTATCACTGTTGTTGTTTACTGTCAACTGTTGTAGAATTACTGATAGGAGACTGTACTGAAGCCATGAATAGTAGCAATAATTTTGAATCACTAATCCTCAGGTATGTGATGTGATGCCATCCAAAGCTACAAAGCTCGAAGCAGGCCCACGAGTTCGTCACACTGTGCGAAATGCAGGCCCGGGACGTGGCCAGGTCATACGTGAGAGATGGTTCCGATTCATCAATAGCAGCAGCATACATCCCCCAATTAATGCAGCTGACTTCGCGCCTTCGATGGCAACCAGAGACACCATCGAGACAAATGTACGTAGGTACATGATCACTCCCATGTGCCTCCACATCTACGTGCCAATGCGCCGCGGGCAGCAACTGGAGCGAAACAAAGGAAAGATCGAGAGGACTTGATGTTTTTCCGCGATAGAAGGTGTGGTCACCGGTGTTAATTACGGCCAGTCCATTCTGATTACAAAGGTCAAAAAGGCGCCTTCCTGTCACTGATATTTTAAGGCTTCCCCAAGATGGATGGTGCGCGTTGAAATCCCCAGTCAGGATATGGGGGGGCGGAGTAGCCTGGATGATGTCGTGGAGGCGGTAAGTGTCGAAGCCTGCTCGAGGGGGAACGTATGCAGCAATTACGGTGAATGAAGGGCAAGCGGTGTTGACAGTCACTGCCACGTACTCATTTGAGGCATCTGGAGGCAGATTATGCTGTAAGAAGGTCAGGTCGTTTCTTACAGCGAGTAGAACTCTTGTGAGTGCCGCACCAGTTGATGATCGAAATACCGTGTAGCCGGAAAGCCGAAAGTCGTCAAGCAGCCGTGATTCAGAAATGGCAATCACTGGGAAGCGGTGCTTATATACAAAGTGACGGAAGTCTGGAAGGCGCTGGCGGAGTCCACAAGCGTTCCACTGGAGAATGGTGGCCTTTTTTCGTATATCTTGCATTCTACCGCCACTGGGACAGAAGTGGAGCGGCAAAGTCCAGGATTCTCAAGATGGCCTGAGCGATAGGGAAGGACGAAAAGGGGGTCAGAAAGGCATGCAGTGTGTCCACAAGTGAGGATAGAACTGAACAGAGATTTCCGGAGTTTGTTGCTGGCGGTCGTTCACGCTGTCGTTTCGCTGATGCCTGGGAACGTGAGGTGGCGGCTGCAGGTGTGGTTGCAGACAGAGGAACAGGTGTCGACGCTGATTCTTGCGTATGTACTGCCGTTACCAGTGGTGGGAATTCCTTGTCCATATTCACACCGGGAGAAGACTTGATAGGTGTTTTGTCCCGTCCGCTATAGGAGGCTCTTTTTTACGATCATGTGCCCTAGCAGCAATGGACTTGTTCTCGCGCTGTTCTTCAAAAGCAGCTTTCGCAGATTTGTAATCGGTGTTATTCATGCTCTTCAGCTTAATTGTAAATAGCCTTTTCCTTCTGAAGAACCTTACAGTGCGTGAACGTGGACTTGTGCTTCTTGCCGCAATTGGGACATTGGAGGTTTTCCGCTGTACAGGCTGAACGGTCATGACGACCACCGCAACGAGGGCACCGCTCGGGTAGGTTACATGTGCTGGCCACATGTCCATATCGCTGGCACCTTGTGCACTGTCGCGGTTTTTCAACGTATGGAAAGACGCGGTATCTCGTATAACCCACAGTGACGTGCTCAGGTGCCGTTTCCGTGGCGAAAACAACTCTCACATTTTCAGATTTTTCCCCTATCCGCCGGGCAGATTTCACAGGTATTCTCTGGAGTAGGGCATCCGAAATATCGGCATCAGTGATACCGACCGGTATTCCTTTTATGACGCCCACACCACAATTGGTAGGACGAGGCTCGTACGCCTTCACCGGGATGCCGTCAATGCTGGTCACTTTCAGCAGACACTTGGTGGAGTCAATATTCCGCGTGTCCACGGCTAAGAGGTTGAGACGATGATTCGGGTGTACCTGGAGAACTCCTTCGGGGGCCATGGACTCCAGACCGTCTTTCATTGCAAGCGGATTGAATTTAGTTATTATTTGAGCTTCTTTGATTGGCTTGAAGATAACTGTAAGACCGTGCTTCGGAGGTTGTATCGCGGAGTGGCCATCTCCAGTCAACTGTAGCTTCTTAGATTCATGGCGGCGCTTGCGTGGAAGCACGAGATGGTAGCCCGAGGAGGCCTCCGCAGTACCGTGGGCTTCTTCAGTAGACATGACTGTGGCAGCAGACGTATCTGATATGTCAGAGAATGCATCGTCGCCATCCGGCAGAGGGAGGCTAGCTGGGGAATCGGCGGATACATGAGACGCCTGTCCAGCAGGTATCGGCACTGACGCCGTATTACTGAGGTCCAGGGCAGCTTCGGGAGCATGTCCGATAATCACCGGTGTAGAGGAAGCCGTTGCGGAGAAAATCACAGGCAGCGCAGGCACTGACGGCACGGTAGCGGGTAGGGGGCCGGTGGCAGCCGGCAGTGTCCCAGGTGGTTGGCCAGTCGAAGAACCAGGCAGCGGCCCGTGTGGTGCCGCGCCCGTTTCGGAGGTCATTACCTTGCTTTCGCAAACTTCAGAACTAAGCACACTTCCAATGAACGCGAGAAAAGGCGAAAAATTCAGAGACAGGCAGAGCAGACTAACCGCCTCTTGCTTTGTCTTCTTCTTCTTGTGCCTTGTGTCCGAGTGGAGTGTGGAGACAAACGTGCTTGAACTTTGAGCAGACGGCGCATCTTGTTTCGCCACTTTCCTTCTGTCTTTCCCCCTTCAGCCATGCAGGAAGCATTGTTTTGCCTGCGCCTATTTTATTTTCTTACCTTTTATCATTGATTTTAAAAGAAATCCCAGGCTGCAGTTCAAACCTGGGTCCTTCAAACAATTCTACTGGCCGGCGTGCTCCTCTTACCACTGAGGCATGACGTGATCGAGGCGGGGTGACAGGATTTATTTTTTTCTGTGGACTACTTCTGCAGCTTCTACTGTGTTGCTCGCTATGTATGAAATGGAGTATAGGTTTTTGTCTTCAGCGTTGGAGGTGCGGCCACAGAGAGATGCCTTTGCCCTCTGTGGCGCCTTGCCTTCTGTACTAGTTGTACAATGGTAGCCAGTCTATGTGAGGGATTACTTTGGATTCTGACATATTGTCGGTGCCCATAGCAACAACCGCACTGACCACTGAGCAAGGGGCACACCTGCGAGGTGATACTTGAAACAGCAATGGCGCGCATGCTCCCGTCAACTCCTTCCTGGCCTGCTCTTGGTGTAAACAGTGGGCGAATGAAAGACGACCACTGGCAGACTGTGCTCCCCGCTTCTCACAGTATGAACTCAACAAGCTAACAGTAAAAAGTCTTTTTGCGTGCTAAGTTGAATAAACTGCTGGCCACATATTATGGCTGTGCGAATGTGACAGTTGCCTTGTTTCAGATCCTAGCTTTTTACCGCTGTGTATGTTGCACTAGTTCAGAAGACTTCTGCCCTTGTCCTGTGGTTGCTTGGCCTCATCAGAGGTCCCTGTGAAACCCTAGTGTGTGGCAGTGCCGCCAGTCAGTACTAGAGAATGGAACAAAGCAGGCCTGCAGGCCACTACCCCTTTGGACTCATCTTCTGTGCTGTTTGGTATGAATTCTCAAGCACCTAATGGGTTGTCCTGCAGGGTGTTAGCTTTCAATCACCATGGGCTAGCATATAGGTTCCCTCGGTACCAGAGTTAAGCCATAGATGGTGATGCCTCTGCCTTTTGTGCTGTTCACAACAGTATCTTGTGAACTTAGCTTAGAACCCTGGCATGTACAGACCATTGCATAGGCACACAGGGGATTTTTGAAATTAGCACAGCCTTGGCGTGCTGTAGCACTGTGGTACAAGGTGCGTCTGCAACTATGCTTTTACAACTGTAGGCAGAGTCGTGAACTTGCCGTGCTCATACTTGCACTGCTAGTGAGTTAAGTGGCGCAAAAGGCTACACTTGCTAAATGGAAGTGGCAGAGTCCTAAACCAGTGCATTAGCCAGTAACTGAAGATACACTGGGTTTGAGAGATCTGCCGAGCTTGGCTCAAGCATTTTTTTTCATTAAGGCAGTTGGTAAACTCTGTGAGCCTGCTCCAATGTGACGGACCAAGCTGTTCTGTCAGGCTATCACTGCATGTGTAGGGTGTATAGTTTATTCATTTGTTGGTTGTGTTGACCGTATGCATGTTATACACAAGTGCCAGTGGGGCAGCAGTGACTGGACCAAGCCACCCTGTTGTGCTTGCCAGAGGTTGCAGCTCTTTTACTCCAGTCCTTAGCATAAAACTTTGTCCCATCATCACTGCGAGGCTCTCAGAATAAGAAGCGGCAACATTTTTGTCAGCATTTTTTGTGTGCGGCCCAAAAATACCGCACTCTGCAAACTATGTGAGCCAACACTTTTTTCTTTTCATACGTCATAGTGATGTTTTCTGGGTGATTACTGGATCCCAAAAAGGGCATGCAGCAGTGGTGCATTTTTATTGGAAGGTGGTACTCGGGACACGTCTGTTCCAGCAGCCACGCGCCAGGTACCTGGTGTGCCCAATGCACGCGGTGGATGCAACGAGCACAATGTTTCTTTCGCCGGGTGCCACTTGCTTAGCACTGTTGTGCAGTTGACCAGCTGGTGTCAATCACTTAATGGCATGGCTGTCGAGGAGGAGGGAATTTTTGCATGGGGTGGTGGGTGGGAAGTACGGCTTCTACATCCCCCAAGCACTTGGTTTGCGCGTAGGTACCATATAGACTGGACGTTTCTGATATGATAACTTGGAAGCAGAATTTAATTTCTGAACAACTAGCAGACTCGTCTGCATCTCTGACAGCAAGTTTTATTTCTTCTGTTGGAACATGGGCCCAGGATTTAATTACTGAGTCTTGGTAAATAAGCAAATCACGATTATGACTGCCAGGTTCATAAGGACGACACAGTAAAAGTGGTGTGCCTGATACCCCATCACCTGTCTTTTCTCTTGATGTTTGGCACATCTAGAAAACGCCCCATATTATTGTAGAGATATATCCACTGGTTGTCACTTATTTTTGTGTCAAATGAAGTCATGCATTGACTGCCTGATAGCATTCATGTGATGGTTTTGTGTTTGTCACTTTACCTTGGTAACACCCTTTGTTTTCAGATCATGGAAATGCTGATGGGCACACTGGCAGAATTCCGGAGCTGGATCTTGGATGCAGATGCTATGGAAGAAAGCAGCAAGACGCCCAAGGCTTTGCATGGTAACTTACCTTTAACTAGCTTGTTGCGTCAAGACATGGTTGGTAAATGAAAAGTTGAAAAATGTGCAGGAGTACGGTACTTAATAATGTAGTTTTCTGTGTATGCCACACTGCGGTATAAAACAAACATTTACCACTTTCCTTTTTCCTTCCAAGCAAAGACTGTATGTAACCCCCACAGAGATAATGTGACTGGATTGCTACATTCAGATTGGGCATGTGCAAAGGGCGATTTTAAGGCGAACGACTAAAGTGTCCCATTCTGCAAAAAAGCAGTGTTGTTGTTGTTGTCCGTCAAGAAAAAGGCTGCTGGTGTAAAGAGTAAATTAAAATCGTGTGTCATTTGATGGGAATATAACCCAGGTCTCCAGAGTAGCAGCCCAATGCTCTACCACAGAAACAAAAAGCTCTCGTTGTTCCTTTTTTCGTGGCACACACCCAGGAATTGGGAGATTCGAGAAGCTAACGTGCCCGCTTTACGAAATTCATACAACTATGAAGTGTAAACTTACAAGCTGTGGAATAGTGCAGCCGTGTGAAACCTGAACGTGATGGCGCGTGAATAGAACAGGTGCACACCAGCCATGCACAACCCTAACCGTGCATGTGCCAGTCTGCTTGCTGACCCAGTTCACGCCATAGTACTTGGAAACGACGAAAGCAAGCAACTACCCCTCTAGCTGTTGAAAGGACAAATGATGGGGGAACACAAAGCTATCCAAACCAGCACCAAGCAAACTAACCCAGAAGTGAGCGGACCCTCATCGGGATGGTTTACTGCACTGTTATTGTGCTCCCTAGTGCTTTCCCTATGCATTCCATGGCTTTCCCTATACTCGGGTACAAATTAATAATGACAACGGGAGTTGCCACTGCGCCTGATCATCACAGCCGCGTTCCTCTACGTGGCACAAAGCGCGCCTTACTGCAAGTGCTTTGAACATGATGTGAGCCATTACAGTGATTTTTTAGACTTAATCTGTACAGAAATAATGCAACGATGATAAACAGTGAGAAAAAGCAGACGATGCCACGCATTAAGCGCACTCTCCTTACAAAACGTGCACCTGCACTGACATCCGGGGCATTCGCTTCAGCAGAGTAATACGTTGCGTGAACTCTTGCCATTCTTAACGTGTATACGAGCATAGCGTTCAACCATTGCCGTCATTAGATGGAGGGGTGCATTTTCTGTCTCGTAATTTTGCATGTCCACGCACCCCTCTCCAAATCCACACTGCTTCGACCGTGCCGGAATGGCGCAGTCAGATAGATGTCGGCGAGGGACTTGGGTTGGATTCCAACCACAGGAAGCGTTTTAGTTTTTCTTCGCTTCACCCACGATCATGGTTATCTTTGGAGAAAGTTGGCTTTCCTGCAGTGCGTTTTGGGTGGATTACAGACGACATCAGTAAGAGGCTGAACTTGAAAAAAGAGACGCACGCATGGTGTAGCAGAAAAGAAGCCGGTCGAATTAATCTGCACCAAAAGACAGTGATAGCAAAGAATGAGATGCAAATACCATGTAGCAGTACAGAACTTGTTAATAAGTATTGCCAGGGTTTCACCTTTAAAGCATGAAAGCAGACTTACGTGCTCTGAGGAATTATTTGCCTTCAAAACGAATACGGAGCAAATTATGATTTTTTTTTCAAATAATTTCAATACGCATGTTTGAATAGTTTCAGAAAAAAGCCAGCATATGCCATGCACACGACATTGAGAACTGAACTGGCAACTCAATTCAACACCCGCAACAGTCGGTGAACTTCAACAAATGCAAAGCAATTCTCAAAACACCACTTGGGTTAGAGAAATATGCTTTCTGCTGAATGTGCCAAGCAGTAGTCCCCTGCCGTATTAACCGTAGCTCCAAATTTGGTTCTAGTGCACACCATCATTCTTGTTGTCATTGACATCTCCAGCTATGAATCAGGAGCAGGCACACCATGCATGACTGACAATTCGGAGTTCTTTAAGGTTCTTTTTCAGTGTGTCAACCACAGTTCAAACCTCAATGCAGTTTATTTTTATGTTGAACTTATGGGGGTGTCTCAGAAAAATAGATCCACATATCGTGCGCCCAAAGCAAAATTATATGGCATTCGCATTTCCTGTATCAGTCTTGCCTTTTTATTTGGGGGGGGGGGGGCTCTGTGATGTAACCCACACGTACCGATTAATCAAAACTGACAAATGTTAATGTTAGCTTTTATTGTACGGTCGAACCTGGTTATACCGAACTCCCCAAAAAACTCCTATCGGTTTGATATAGCGGATAATTTGATATAAGCAAGCTACAGAATTGGACATCATAAAAGCACATAGCATTTATAAAAACATTTTAATGATGAAAGTGCCTTACTTGCACACAAAATAGACCTGTATCTTCTGCTTGGACAACCTTGCTGCCTGAGACAATGCACGCACAAGCCTGCAGATTTGATGCAATTTCGGGCAGTTTCTTTAGTGACATCTGCCCAGAACCTACTTCGAGAAAGTGTTCTCGGGAATCTCATGCATCGCGGAGACATCCAAATTCTTACTAAGTTCGACTCTATTTACGATTGCCAGCTTCACGGTGAAACGCAAAAGGCCACGGTAAAAGGCCACTTAGTGCTAGCTAGAGCCACTAAATAAGCCTTTATTTAGTGACACTAGCGCTAGCCACCATAGCTACCCTTCGGAAGAAAGCCCCACAAAGCGTGAATGCCGCAAACATAACGAACAAAGAAGAAAAAGCATGGTGGGCAGGCCAGGATCATCATTCTTCTCAGGGGGGGGGGGCGTCAACGGCTCGCCCTACACGACGCGGAGTTGCAGTCACTGCGTCGTGTGACTGCACCACTGCGGGAGGGCGAGGGGAAGGAGGAGAAAGAGCCATCTGCTGCCCCTGAATGGCCGGGCTAAACCACCGGCGGAATTTCTCCTTTGCCCCGAGGGAAAGCCAACTTGGGGGGGGGGGGGGGGGGGGGGCACTTCTACGTCATTTGGGGTTTTTGATATATCAGCAGTCGCTGGTATTTTTGTTCGATATAAGCATAGTTTTTGTTATGTATTCTTACTGCAAATATACCATGACCAGAAATACTTTGATATAAAGGATAATTCAATGTAAACGGGTTCGATATAGTCGGGTTCGACTGTACTTGTTCGGAGGTGAGTGCATTGTAACATGGTCATGTAATAGATGCACTCCTCGTATTTAATTGTCATCATAGTTGCAGATTTTTTTTTGTCTTCTGCATCTGCACCATGAATGCATTGCCCTTTTGTACAAGAAAAATTAAGCTATAATGCGTGTTATGGATGCTGCGTAGATTGCTCTCAGGTAGCGATTGGGTCGTTAAAAGCACTCCCACATCCACCAGTTACCGCACCGGCCTCACATACCATGCCTGTTACCATCTTGCAGTGCAGTCTTCTTGCACAAGCTTCCTGCCTGATAAGTGCTGGGTACCCCTAGCTTTTATTGGTGTTGGTAGCAGAAAACCTATCAAAGAAAATCAAGGAGGATATGACACGCTGGAAGGGGTGCTGCGAGTCACAAGAGGCGAGTTGTAGTGCCTCTTTACGTGCTCAGGATTTTGCACAGCTTGAAGAAAAAAGGGAGTAAAACAATGATTAAGTTTTTTTTTTTTCTGTTTCCGGAAAACTATCCGTGCTGTGCAGGTGTGTGAATACTCGTGCGACACAACAAAATATTTGCACTACAAACCACTAAAATGGGTTTGTACCATGCACATTGGGTGTGGTGTATATGGTTCTCCTGACTTGTGGAAATAAGGACATTGGCCAGACGGGTAGATGTTTAAATGACCAATTAAATGATCATTATTAGAACATTTGTTCCCGGCCGCGGCGGCCGCTTTTCTGATGGAGGCGAAAAGCAAAAACGCCCGTGTGTACGAGATTTCGGCGCACGATAAAGATCCCCAGGTGGTCAAAATTAATCCGGAGCCCTCCACTACGGCGCGCCTCATCGCCTGCGTTGCGTCAGCGCGTTAAACCCTACAATCAATCAATCAAGAGCATTTGTACTTAGTTCGTTATAGCCGATAATTTGCTATATCAGTGTTCGTTATAATGAGGTTCAACTGTACAGATGATTGGACTAACTCTTGCTCAGTCTAAACGGAACTCCAAGCCACTACCGCATGCCCACTTCACAACATGCAGCAACAGCAGTTTTTCTTGATATTCAAACTGCCAAAATGAGTCTCCTCACTGACTAGCCAGAGTCCTTGTTAGTTATTAATCATTGTTATTACTGATGATTTGACTAACTTTTGCTTAATCCGGGTGGCACTCCCCCTAAGCTCATTTCACAATACAAAGCAAGAGCTGTCTGCCATGATTTTACCCAACTGGCCAAATCGCTTCCATTCACTGACTAGCCTGAGCCACTGTTATTAATAAAAACAGATGATTGGACGTAACTCTAGTGATGGCTACATCAGCCTTGGCTTCAGTGAGCAATAGCGGTTTGGACAGTTGTGTAAAAATCAAGACCGACTGCTCTCACTACGTGAATTGTAAAGCGGGCATTAAGTATATAGCTATTATAAAACGCTATCCACAAGCACGCACACACACAAAGTAAAACTTGTGAAGATTCGAATCCATCGAAGTTCAACCTGTTGCTCCAGATTACCTTTAAGAAATTTTGCGTATATATCTGACGTATCCTTAAGAAATTTTGTGGGTATGTCTGCTGTACCTTTAGAAAGAGTAATTTTCCGCCCCTCCCATCTACCAACACAAAAATCAACTTGCCAGAGCTTTTCCACTAGTTGACCTGCTCATTTTCTTCCATTAAATACTCTTATTGTTGCCCTGCATGCATGCACATTTTAGGTGAAAGATCGGTGTTCCTGACCCTGTTGTTGACAGCTTCAGTGGTTTAGCTGAACATTTTGCGTGTGGGTGCTCATATTGCTTTTTACCCTTGACAGATTTTCGTTTTCTTGTGTAAGGTATATATATAAATTCTTTAGGCTGCTGTTCTTCGCCATGGTTGAATTTTCTTCATATGCAGGCTGTCCCTGTGGACGTTTGCTTCAGTGAAGGCACGAGGGCAATCTCTGTGGCTGGTTTTATGAAAAACAGAGCTAATTGCCTTCAATTAATTCATTCACAAGAAGCTCCTGGGTGTTTTAAAAATATCTTTTAGGTGAGATGTTTCAGCAGAGGTGGAATTTCGTCCTCTCAACCTTGCATGCTGAAAAAGTGTGAATTATAAACAACTTGAGGGACCGCACAGCTGCTCAGAAGGGGCTTCAGTTTCTCACTGCAGCATGGTGACCATCATTTTAGCTGGGACTTCAGAGATAAAGGGTGGCCATATATTCCTAGGGGCAAAGATTACACATACGGACAGGGTGTTGTAAACTTTTATTGAAGCAATAGAGGAATGTGGTGTGGGAGAAGAAACTATGGGCAGCGGGTGGCCATCTTAGTCCGATTGACTGTACGCTGCAGTTGCCCGAGTTCAGGGCCTTCTGGTCTTTGAGCCGGTAATAGGAGAGATTTTTTCAATTGGTGCATTTTTGTTGAGCAGCTATCTGCCAGATTCTCTAAAATGATGGCCGTCATTTTGAAGTGATGCGTTATTGGTGTGCAATTGCATGTGTTCCTTGGTTATAAAGTCAGGCAGAGAAGCGGAAGATTGTAGAAATCACACAGTACATCTTGCTACTGTGCACGTCTACTCGACCTTAAGACTACAGGCAAAACAATGCACCCTGATTCTCCTGCTCCTCCACAGGATTCCCTAACCAAGGAAGATGTGCACATTAATGCCACATTACTTAAAAATTACAGCCATAATTTTAGAGAATTCAGGCCCTGATGTCTGGTGTTCCATTGCAGTGCCCTATAAATGTGAAAGCACTGCTTGACTCTGTAGGCTGAAATCCGGCATTGCAAAAGAGAAATGGTGGGCAAAATGAATGACAGCCTGGTCACACAATGCGCCCATGATCTTTCACAGATCTCCAAATACTATATTTTACGTAGGCTCGTACAGGCTCAATCGTTATAACTAATAAGTGTAATTAATAAGCGGTTTATTTTACCATACAACATATAGTAAAGTTGATGGTGCCGTGACTTCATTGTTATATCCAAATTGTTATAAGTGGGTTGGACTGTATATATATATATAATGTTCCTGTGAGTTGTTTTTATTGCTTCGAAATAATCTTTGGCTGCTACAACTCCCTTATTTTTTCTCTCCAAAACAGACTTATTGCTGCTCCCAAACAGTCCAAAATGACTGGGGCCAACCACATCACTTCCAGTGGGTTCCAGTTGCTTTGAGGCCTCTGGACAGCTTGGAAGGTACCCCAGAGCTTGCGACGTGTGGGTAAACCTCCGAGCCAATCCAGCTCATCCCTGCCTGCCAGCCAGTTGGCATGGCACCTGCAGGCAGCGCAGTGTGCCGGCAGGCCATCCATTCAGCAACAGGACTTGGAGCACTCTTCCCAACTTTCCACACTGCTGCCTTCAGCTGCAGTAGCCTCTGGTCCAGCTCGACATTGGTGGCGTGGCACAGTGGACCAGATCCTGGAACAGCTCTATCCCCTTCACCAGCTCCACCATGGCAAGGCACTTGCAGAACTGGACCCCAAGGCAACAGGTGCTGTGTGGAATGCAGGGCTGGCTTCCCGAGTGGCGTAATGTGCAGTGGTTAATAAAGTTCCATTAAACGCAAAGTCTCAGCTGCAGAAACTGACAACACTGTGGATGAATTCTCTGAGGTGCTGCTCTGTAACCAACATGGGCTGGGCCTCGTGCAATTTGCTCACAGTGAGGCAGCACATGGGACCTAACCCTCGTTGTAGCTATCTTGCTACACTACTTGCTTGCTTGTTACTAGAAGCAGTTATAACTTTAAAGAAGTCATGAAAGTTAATCACGAGCCTTACTCGTTAAGGCCAATGCTGTGCTTCTTGGCACCAAAGGTGATTTTACGGTCAGTAATCGGTTATAGTACCCGTATTTAACACCAAGGGCCCTTCAGAACTTCGGAAAAAAAAAAAAAAAAAACCTGTTTGGCAAATATAACAAAAATGGTGTCACACATGAGGAATGATGGTGGTTGCATTGGCTCTAGAAAAAAAAGCAGCTTTTTTGCAATACTTCAGACAGCAACGTCTGCATAACACCTCAAATTTGTCTCCGAAAAGCGAGTTAGACTTTCTGTTACTGCACAATGGCTTCAGACAATGACAAGAGCGACAATGATCATGATGATACACTGGGTAATGCTCGTGAGTGACTATGCATAAGTAATGCAAACCTACTGCTCCCTTTTTGATTGGTGTAGAACCTGGCTTCATGTTGTGGAGGTCGGAAGTTCGATTCTCCCTGGCCGGACCTTTTTTTTTTTTAAAGCTGTCGTTGGCGTATTTGGAAACTGAAAAATATTTTGGCAGAACAAACGCCCCCGACTCAGCCAGTCCCGTCAAAACTCCTTCACTGGGTCTGTGTAGTGAACGCTGCTGTTGATTTTGGGCATGGAGGCGCAGTTAGCCACACTGAGAGCAACCCAGCGACGGCAGGCGGCGGTGTCTTTAAAATTTTCAAAATAATGCTTAAAATTACATATACAATTGAAACTTATACAAATAGTTGTGTTAAAAGGTTTTCAATAGGTAAATAAATGTTTCAGCAGCTACTGCTAGATTTGCAGGTCAAGTGACAGGGACACATATTGTAGTGTCAACTTTCGACACTACGAACCGCCACCCTTCCAATTTCAGAAGGTTTGCTGCCAAATTAAACTTATTTCCGCCAATTAGTTTATAAATTGCTTGTGGCTACCGGGCTTTGTAAAACGCTAGCTTTCATATGAGAGCTAGAGAACATACACGCGACAAAAAACGGTTGTCCGTCCCTTTAAAAACGGCATCAGGTGCAGACAAACTGCATTTTTACGTATTATTTAAAAGTTTTATATTGTTTTCAGGAGTACTTATATTATAAATAGGATTTTGTGAAAATAATAATGAAATTTCAATAATATAATCAATAATTATAATTAGTATTTTTATCATAATTATGAACTAGTTCAAGGTTAAGGCACAAGAAAACATGATCCAGCAGCCAGCACAAAACCGCGAATAAATGAGACACCAAGAAAGCAAAAAAAATTATTTATCGCTAGCACTGCAGTGCACGAGCCTGCCACCCTGTACCACCCAGCAAAATTTTCGCGACGACGAAAGCCTAGCCCACACATTGCATGGGTGCATTTTTCAAGCGTGATGACGGAACGCACACGAAGGGAACGGGTATTTTTTAGCTGATCGTGTTTTCCGAAGTCCTGCAAGTCGTGTCTTACGCTTGTTATTCAGAAAATATGAGAATAGCAAGAGTAAAGATCAGCTTTCATCTTGAAGGCAGCTAGCGTGATCACGCTGGCTAGGGCGTCGTTTTTAATGTGCGATTTTTTGCCCCCTGGTGGCGAAATGAATGAACTAACGAAACCAATAAAGTCTCTGAAGTGTTAGCAACGACTACCCAGGGCTGTGAAACCGAAACCGAAGCAGGTGCCCCTTAGTAAACGAATTTGTTGACCCAAACGTTTGTGAGGGCTGGGCCATTAAGGGATAAGGAATGGCTTGGTGCAGAACATTATTGAAGGCCTTACGAATGTCCAGGCAAGAATTCCATGGAACTGAGAGTAGCTAGGAAAGCTGTAAACATCGTGGGAAATATGTGTATGTGTAGTAGCGGTAGTGGATGTGTAGTGGTGGAATCCAGTTTGAGTAAAAGGGAAGGCAAATGTGCGAGAAAGGTGCCTGTCAAGGCGCATCAATGCCATGCACTTAACCAATTTACCAACACAAGACACCCTCCCCCTCCCCCCCTACACCAGCAGGCGTTCCGGTGTCCGCCCCCCTAGGCGAGACAATTTACGCCTGTTGGTGGATTTTCCTTTTCCTAAGAACAATAAATACATACATGCATACATACAAGACATAAGAGAGGTAGGGTGAAGGTTTTGAAAAGTGTGGTTTGCCAGTTTTGTGAACCAGAATAATTTTGGAATGTTTGCAAGACAGCAGCAGTTCACTACTGAGCCAGGTGTGGTAAAGAGTGCACTGTCAGGAGTTTATAGGTTATTTTATCATCACCAGGCATTGTATTAAGACAGGTTCTAGTACACAGCTCTTTATATGAGGTACTTTTTTCCTAAGAATTTCTCAATTCATTCCTTAAAAAAAAATTAAAAACGGGGCTTTTAGTAAAACGCTAAACTCTTCCTCTAAACTCCAAAACTCTTTCAGGCAGCTGCAGCAAAGCTGCATCAATGTTACGGCAATAATGAATAAAGTAAAGCTATAAAACAGCATGCATTCTAGCAGTGAATTTCAAAGGGACACTAACAACGTATGGGACTTCTGAACTCATATGAGCTGTGTCGGAGTAACAAATATATCAGTTTTAACAAACTAGTACGGCAGAAAAGAAAAAGTAAAAAAAATGTGAGCCCTTAGTGCGACTAGTATGGGTTGATTGACACCAGTGAAAGCAATCGTAAATTAAAGTGCCTTAGAGGCTTTCAAGGTGATATTTGGAATTTGAACCCCCGGCTGCTGTGCAAATGCTTGAGTGGAACGAACAACAGTCGAGTGATAATGATCTAGCAGCCGAATGCAAGGTGCTATAGCTTCAGCAACTGTTGTGATGGATGTCAGTCTTTTTCGGCACCTCAGAAGCTTCACTTCTCACAGGCCTGTTTTGTTCTTAGGCCGCCGTTTTGTGCAGCCACTGCTGCACCTGGTAGACATCATCGAGGGTTCATTTCAGCCAGAGTTGTCGTGGATCTCCCAAGCGAGTATGATTTTCCGCAGCAAGACTAATGCCTGTCGCCGTGCCCTTGCATGTCCAGTGCACCTTGCTGGGATGAATCTGTTGTAGCCCTACTAGCGATTCCTGCTGTACGGGCCACTAACATAAAGTCGGAATACTGGCTTTGTTTTTTATGTACATTTAACAAAAATGGCATTTACCTATCCCACTTATCCTTAAATTCTTATTACTTGTGAAACTCAAATGCAGGGTCACAGTGGAAACTTCAACGTTGATAAAAGCTTCAACTTGAATGATTGCTAGACATTAATCTTAGACTGCAAGTCATTTGAGATAGACTTAAAAAAAGAGAGAAAAAAGTCAGCCGCACCAATAGATTTTGCTTGTTAGTTAATGTAAGGACAATTTTTTTCTGTGGTTTACTTGTGCAACTTTTCAGTTTTGGCTTGGGCACAAAGGGCAGCAAGTTGTTCGCTTCTCCTACCATTCTTCCGTCCATGAGCCAGTACCAACTCACCCAGTTGTCCATTCTGTTGCAACCTTCTCCTCCTTAAGTCCTCCTTCTTCTACCATCCGCCCTGTATTACGGTGAAGTGACTGGCTTGTGTGCAGAGAAAGCTCTAATGTTTGTAAATTGTAAAAGAAAATAATAATAATAATAAAGCTTTTTTTTCCTTTCTCTTGTATGTCTGCTGTCCTCGTTTACAAAAGGAAATGTTTACGCAATGACAATTGGTGGGTGCCATTTCAAGATTGTTGGGACATACTGTGAATGCTGAACCAGCTGGAAGGTGCCACTTCTGCATCGCTGTTCCTCCACAGCTAAACAGAACCAGGAGTGCATACTGAAGATGCAATATTTTATTTTAGTTTGCATTCTTTTAAAGCAAGGGAGCAGCGGGAAACGGATGTGGCAAAGCCATTTCGGCAATGCAGGAAAGAGTGTCCATAGCCCTGTCCAACTGCGCTGTCAAGAAATGGTAGCCTTTTGAGTGAATAAATGTTTCTTTTTCTCTAGAAAACAGAAGACATAGCCATTTCTGCTAACTGTGTGTGCCCAGGATTCATGAAATCTCGTGCAGCGAAGCGATCGCTGTGCATCCTGTTCCCAGTGTACAGTTAGCTTGCTGGCATGCCAAACAGGTCGTCCCATCTCTCGTACGTCACCTCTGCCGTGGACCTGCATTTGTGTTTATGGTACTTCATCAGTCAAAGAATAAATGCTTCACTGGCATCCAAACACTAGGATCCAAAAGTTGTTAGCAATAACAAGACAGGCTACCAGTTATTAACTTTAAAAGAGTGCACAGCCACCCTTTCTTAGATTGCCACAGAGATAAGGCAACCTGTGCAATATGTCCAGTGATAAAGCCTTGAATTAGTATGTCATCTTTGTTTAACACGATATCAAATGAGATACATGGAACACCTCACAGCACCATGTGCATTCCGTCATTATACTATAGTGATCTTAGAGTTACATTGTTGGAACAGAAAAATATGACTCATTCTGCAAAATGCCCAGTGATAAAACCTTCACTTAGTATGTCATCTTTGTCAAACACAAAAGCCTCAAATCAAATACATGGAACATTACAAGGCACCATGTGCATTCCATCATTTGTAGTGATCTTTGTTGGAACAGGAAAACTTTCATGACTCACTCCAACTGTCATTAGGAACATTTTTACTGAGAATAACCAACACACTGTTCAGGTGAATAGAATAATACACATCTGTTGAGATAGTGCTGTGTAGCTTATTGCATTTTCATCTAAGCAGGAGAAACAGCCTGTTTAAAGCACAAGTCAGTGAAGCGCAAGCAAACCAGAACACACCTGCTATACCATGGGATGTGAAAGAAGCTTGTTCCAGGTTTGTTGTGAATTCTGCCATTTTTTCCAGCACGACGGCACACAGCAGTAGTTGCCGTACGAAGGACTCCAGAGTAGCACCAGCTGAAAAACATTACAAGCATACTTTATTCTGAAACGCGTCTAACAGTGGAGCTGCACAAAGTGGAATGTGCGTAATACAGTTAAACCTGGATGCAACGAACCTCTATGTAACGAATTCCTGGATTTAATGAAGTTTTTCCATTCCCCATTGTCACCCCCATTGAAGCCCATGTGTTTGCGACCTCTATGTAACGAAGCCGCTAAGCTGATCAGTCATTGCGTTATCACTTTTACTGAAAAATCAGCCAGAGAAATGCACTAATTTAGTGAACACTAGCACTACTGTTTTCAAGACACGCTCACAGTTTCTTTTCAAGACAAGCTCACAATTTTACGGCGCCCTTTCAGCATACGGCAAAAGTGATTCCTAAGTTTTGTTTGTGAATATGAGGGTAAGTGATCTTGTCTCTTTGGAGCACCATTTAGTGCCTAAGCTCGTGCGAAAGCAGCACGCACAACTTGCGCCGGTTTTCACTGTGAAACAAGTTTTCAAAGGGCAAGTTCACCGTCGCTCATGTCTAGCATTTTCGTTTCGTTTCTGCTTCATTCATGCGAGCCTTCACTCGAAACCTGCATGTAACGAAAAATTGTGAACTTTTGTCAACTTCGTTACATCCACGTTTAACTGTACAATCAAACCCGGTTATAATGAACTGTTATATGTGCCACGATTATTTCGATATTTTTCAATAGTTCGATATAGCCGAACCTGCCTATAATGAATTTTTGTTACAAATATTCTATGTATATGCGAAAAAATGCCCCTGAAGAAAGGAATAAAAAGTATGCCACTTGCCATGCATGAAACAATGCAAAGATTGCAAGCAGTTAGGCTACTTTGTGCAAACAACTGAGTTCTGTTTGCAATTTAGATTTTGCAGGATTTATGAGCAAAGCATTCTGAACACGAGATATGGTTTGCACAAGTTCAAGCCCATTGCCATCAATTTTAAAGCATATCAGCAGAGTAAATCCACTGCCGAAAGCGCTTCCATTTTCTGCCTCTGCAGTGTTTTCAGCAGCACTAGCATTTTGGCAATGATGTCTGTGTCCGACGGGCTCATGGTTACATCATCATCATCAATGCTCCAAGCATCCCTGAAGGGCAACCCTTCCGGCATAGCATCAGGAACATTCGGCATAGGCTGGTAGACCATGCATTTCGGTGGCATTTCTACGTGCGCGGAGTTCAATATACAGTAGACTCGCGATAATTCAAACTCGAAGGGACTCCAGGTTTTTGTTTGAAATTATCAAAAATTTAAATTAGCGGAAGTTCTCATAAATATGACTCTGGGCAACATACCAACTTGTGTTGTAATGAAACAATCACATATATTTAATAATACAACATTCACACACAATATTATTGCTATTCGCACTTGGGGGAAAAAAAATGGATGGATGATTGCTTTGTCTTTGCATGAGGGTTCAAAAGAAGTTTTCGATGCGAGCAAGGGCAGCCAGTTTATTGCGAGTTTTCTGCACTCGTCAAGAATTTGTGAGACGCCTCTTATTTACAAGCATTCACGTGTTGCGTCAACGAAAGCTATTTTCCGCAGAGTGTAAAATAAAGCATTACCAAATATGAAGCGAGACAGGTTACATGGATGCTTATTTTTATTACAGTGCAATTCACATCAGCACCTTTCAGCAGCAGCACACATACGCCAGTTTGCAGAATGCCTCAATCAAAAGGGTGACAGGCATTTGCTCTTCAGACTTTGAACGCCAAAAAGCAGAGACTTGGATAATTGTGAACCTTCGATAAATTGGCTACCTGATATACTTTATTGTCACACGCTGTGCAGAGCAAAAGAAAGCAAGAAATTTCCAGAAAACATTGACCGACGCACCTCCAAAATGCATGCCACTTATCCCTACGTGCAAGAAGCCAGAGAAGCATTGACCTGGGTATTTGAAAGAGACGGGGTGCACATCGTGCACAAGCCTTCATGCACTATGTATAGGCTACCCCCTTCCCCACCCTAAAGACCATGCCACAAAGGACAAAATGCGCTGTGTAGTATACAGGATTCTGTGCGCTGAGTTCCCCTCCTCGTACATTGGCAAGACCAAGACCTATCAAAATAAATCAGGAAGTACAAGAACGACATCCGGAAACAAAACAGAGCACTGCGAGACATCCGACCACAAAACTGATTTTACCAGGACAGCTAACCTTGAAAGCGAAACCAACTGGAGAAAGAGACTTCTACTTGAGTCGTGGCAGATTCAGTGAACTCCACATAACCTTAATTGCTCTTTTGGAACTCTCCCGTTTGTTTGCACGGACGGGCTGCGCTCCATAGCGAAAAGCTTGTGAGAGACCGACCACGGTAAAAGACTATGATGCCGTTGCCTCAGTCACGCCTGGGAAAGGAACCAAGCTGGTTCAAAATGCCGGGTTCTTCATTTATTGTATTTTTGGTTGAAGTTTGGTATAGCACTTCTCAGTTTGATAAATCTGCTTGCACAAAATATTAAAACATTTTGGATTTATTATGGCAGAAGGCCGATTGAGGGCAAGGAGCGCCAATATTAACACATTATTGATCAGGGCACTAAATAATGGGATACTAACCAAGCAAATACCAGAGCATCGGTTCCAGAGTAGGGTGAGCTTAACATATCAAAGGGATAAAGCCAGTATTGATTCATACAGACCACTTACAGTAACATCAGTGGTGCAGAGATTCATACTGCAGGTAATAAAATTGGAAATTGAAGCGTGGATGGCAGAAAATGAAATCCTTGGAAACTGCAGACTGGATTCAGACAAAAATGCTCAAATGATAATTTGCTTGCGCTAACACAGTGCACTAAGATCTCGAAAGCTCAGAATAGACCATTATTTTCTTTTTCATCGTTTTTTCTAGAAAGGCCAGGGTGTCGTGCGCGGGCGGGCGGAGATGTGCTGACTAAAGTATCCAATAGATATTCGCAGCCTGAGAAATATAGTAAACTGTGTTTCCTTTTTCGGAGCCTCAGCAGCATTTTTTTTTTTACTTGCAGGCAGAAGGACCAATAATTATTGCAAGTGTATTAAAAAGGCCCTCGGTAGAGAGATGAGAACTTTGAGGTCAGTTGAGGGGTCAGGACGTATGAATGTAGAAATGCGCCACAGTGTCTGGATAGGTTGCACTACCTAAGGTTACAGGATATGCAATAATTCGTTCTGCGTCTAAAAAATTGTCACACGGTGGTGGCAAGGCGTCAGTGAACAGGGAGGTTGTGCTTGTATGGTGGCAGCCTGTACCGCATTCCCGGTATTTGGCGAGCACTAACAAAAAAGGATAATTATCGGCGCTTCTTTCACAGACCGTCTGAGGTTTGACTGTTGAGCACTGAGAGCTTTTTTGTTGCTTCCTGTAGCGTGTATCAATTTTAACTGGTATTTGAGAAAAGTCTTCGAGGACTCGCGTGAGAGTGTTGGGTCACGTGACTATTCGTGTACCCACCTGCAATTGGTTGTTGTTGTGGTCAATGAGCGGCCTAGTGTAGGTTAATTAATAAGCTCTCTTTACTCTCTGTTGTGGCATCCCTTTTCGAGGCAGGATTTTTGTGGTAAAACTGAGGAGCTCGGTGTTTAGGGGGAGAGAGGGGGGTTCTAGCTAGATGCAGGTCCTGTCTGACTCGTGATCTCCTATGCTATGACAAATGTAAATAAATTGTACCTTTTGTTCGAGTAGACCATTGCCTGCCACGTGCCGTCGACCACGAGCAGAGTCATCTTTCAGTTTCACAACACTGCCCAATCCAAATAGTCACATCTTCACAGCTTAACTGATGGCATTTGATGCTTTGCGGGGAAGCACTAGAAAAGAAGCCAGAATCGAGTCAGTTAGGGTACAACCACAATAGAACGCCCTATTCCAAGAATGCTATAAGCAAGCAACATTGTTCTTTGGCTTACAACCGGAGAGCTATGCAACTGCTCACAAATATTTATGGCCACGAAGCTAAAGCCCTTGGGTGAAATTTTAGCACTGAAAAGTTGGGATTAATGGTTTTTAACAACAGTAGCACTGACGCAGTGTCAATCCATAATGGCGAAATACCCAGTCAAGGAATACCAACATTTGGGAGTGTGCATAAATGTAAACAAAAAAACTACCTCAGAGCTCACGCGAAACAACAAAATTCAAGGAAAGCAAAACACGGCTACAATGAAGCACAGATCCCTGAAGGGGCATAACAAACACGAAGTAGTGCAAGGAACTTGGAAAGACATCATAGTTTGGGGCCTGATGTTTCTGAGTGCAGTACATGCTATCACACCTAGATTTAAACGAGAGAACGGTAGGCCTTTTGGCTACGGGTGTGCACAGTAAAAAAAACAGAGCAGTGCAGTGAGATATGGGCTGGGTTGGCGTCTAAGTTCAAGAAGCTCAGAGTAAAATATGTTTTGAAGAGAAATTAAAAACAATCGATTCATGCAAGTGGACAGCTCTAACGTGAAAAAAGTGGTCACTCAGTGGCTTAGAAAGGCTAGAACGCTAAGAATGAAATATGTAAAGAACAGTGTGGAATCAAAGACAACTGGTAAGCAAAAAAAAAAAAAAAATTACACCCATCTTCCCGCGAGGGAACCCTGGTGTGATGCGACGCATCGGGGGGTTCAATTGGTGTTTCCGTTGGGTTGATTCTCCAAATCGGGTGAAAAGTGTTGTGAACGCGTATGATGCATTTCCATCACATGCGAGTGCTCTCATACGCGGGAAGATGGGCGTAATTTTACGTTAGTGTTTGGAGTGACACTGGTATTGGATTGTGTCACACCACTCGCTGAAGGGACCATCACTTCCATCACGTCTTCATCGGAAGAATCAAGTCAAGCACGCAGTCGTCAAGCAAAGTGACGCGAAGTCGAACGAGAGCGAGCGCTGACTGAACTGCCGCAGCGCGCTACCCGCTTTATATTCACAGCGCCTGAAGGAGAGGAGACAGCGGAGGAGAGTCGCGCATGCGCGCACTTACGCGACGAGAGCAGAGCGAAGCGAGCGAAGCGCGCGCACGCAGCTGTTGTTTATGATAATGAGACGGAGTGAGAGTGTTGCGTACAGCTGTCAGAGAGAAGAGCGGAGGAGAGTCGCGCATGCGCACGTGGCGTGCGGACGCCGCCGACGCCGACGCAGGAGGGACATGCCTCAGAGCAAGAGATGCGTCGCATCTAAAAAAAAGAACAAAGTCAAAGCAGGCAGAAACGAGGGAAAAATCGGAATCGAAAACGTCGTTAGAGGTGTGCAGGGCAGAAAAATTTGACACGAGAAAGGAAAATCTCTATGATAACTCCAAGGGTAATGCTTTTATTTTTGAAGCTAGAACAAGTTGCTTAAGCACGAAGAGCTTTGTGGGGAAGTATAACCAAAATTATGGGGCATGTGTACAAAGGGAACAAACAAATCTTGAAACCCTAGAGTTTAACTCTTACGTTACCACGTCTATTCAAATCGATCACCAGTGATCAATGCTTTATATTGTCTATTTCGACACGTTGCAGTCATTCCTCGTACGCCCAATGCACCCCAGTGGTTAGTCTAGGTAATGCACTTCTAGAATCAGTTTAAATTTCCCACTCTGGCAACACTGAGATTTAAGGCTCCTAGAAAGCCGAATGCCAAATTATGTTGTCAGCTTTGTAATCCGACAGCGTTGAGATGTGATAATTACCTGAAAATGACACCAGCTATTCAATAGTGATTTTTGGTTTGAAGAAAAGGGTAGCTTTACTCTGCCAAAGCTTATTTCTGAAGGTCCCCTGCAAGTCTAACAAGTGGACCTGGCTTTCTCAGCCAGTTTCCAGCAGTTTTGGTTTAATTTTTGCATGCTGAAATTCATATTTGGCGCTACTACGCAGTTACCCAACTGCAAGCTTATTTGCCATGGCGTTTCCGTTGCCCACTACCCTTCCTCGAAACAGGCACACCACTCGTGCTTCCACTTCACCCATGCCTTACTTCCGCAATAAAAATTCAACAAGTCGAATAACAACAAGTCAAAAGGTAACACCAAGTTATCCGATATCAGTACTGACGAGGAGAGCGCTTCTGATCAGCCTTGAACACCGCCAGCTGTTCAGCAGCCAGTTTCGTTTCAGTACGAGGGCATTTCCGGAGGTCTAGTGTCGCTTCTTAGCATAACTGTCTATTCTGAGAAAGTCTCCAACAGGCTTAATATTGTTCCTTTTCGAAATTTTTAGGTAGCGCTGCAATGTAGGAGGCTCGTAGTGGTGAACTTTCTTCATAGAGTGACAGCTGCTGGTGAAAGCTTGCTGGGCACGACTCAGCGAATCGCACCTTATTCCTGCAAGCAGGGCTACCACAGCGAGTCAGAAGATGATGATAAACTGCAAATGAAAGTTCTGACAGATAAGTGATGATCGGAACGTCAACAAGCATCCACCATCGAGTTTAATTTTCAACTCTAAGCAGATTTCTTCTCATCGCTTGCTTGCCTTGAATATTGTGCTGGTCATAATCATTGGCAAGGTGTTTTTACATCATGTCCCAAGAGAAAATATTTGAACTGGTTTTAGCTGGTCTCTGCTGGTCTCTGCTGGTCTCTGCTGGTTTCTGCTGGTCCCAGCTGGGCCGCTGCTGGTTTCTGCTGGTCCCAGCTGGGCCGCTGCTGGTTTCTGCTGGTCCCAGCTGGGCCGCTGCTGGTCCCAGATTGGGTGCTGCTGGTCCCAGCTAGGCCACTGTTGGTCCCAACAGGGCTTCAGTTGGGACCAGCAAGGCTCCAGTTGGTCCCAACTGGGCTGCTATTGGGACCAGCAAGGCTTCAGTTGGGACCAGCTGGGCTGCTGTTGGGACCATAATGGCTGCATTTGGGACCAACAGTTGCTCCCAGGACTTCTTTGTACCCAGACGGTCTCTGCTAAAGGACCTACTGGAATCAGCAAATCATTAGCCGAAGGTCGTCTAGGACGTCTACAGCTCAACTTTGTGCTCTTAAAACGAATAAATATAAGCCTGGTCCCGAAACAATTGGAGAGCTGCAGTGTATGTGCCCACTTCGGTCCTTGAGTCCTGGTTTTATAGCTATTTCTAGGCATAATATACTCGCCGAATATTCTATTTTCTAACCAAAGAGAAAGAGAAAGAAAAACGGACCCTCGCCCACTAACAATGCAAAAATCGGCCATGCCCCAACCCACACTTATGCCCTTCATAAAGCAGCCAAGTCGGAGCGGACCTAAAAGCTGACAATTGTACAAGGAACCTGAATTTGCCGCTTCAAGGTATAAATGTGTTTTTGCCGCTGATTGTTCGTTAACGTACCGGCAACGTTTTTTTAACAAGCCGGCCGCGAAGCCAACTTGGCCAACTGAAGCCATGCCAAGCTAGTTGTTTCCTAGCCAACATGGCGACGATTACAAAGTGCGGTGTGTGATCGTGTGTTTGCGCGGGACGAATACGGCGCCAACTGAGCATCTTGTAGCGAAATTCGACATCAAAACAGTCGGCGTCATGTCATCGAGTGTTGCCGAAGACGTTTTTTTTTTGCCCACCGAACTTTTGTGAGCGTGAACACGGCCGCATGTCGCGGCGTCATGGTGTGGTACGTAGGACTCGCCGCTTCGTGTGTCTTTGTTAGAGGTCGTGTGTCCTGTGTACTAAATTCCTGATGACGACGAAAAGACGCTACCTGCATCGCTTGCTGTGCAAAGGTGAATGCCGTTCTGATATAAATTCATAATGGGAATGCTGTTCAATATCGATTGTATAAGTTGTCCAGAGGAGTTCAAGACGCCAGGAAATTAATTCGCTGTAAAAACGACAAGGGAAGTGTGCATGGCAGTTGCAACATTTGCTGGTAAATAAAATGCATCTGAATGCATCATGTGTAATGTGTACATCATGCTGTTCTAGCTGGAGGCACATGCCACTGGCGATATATATTTTGCCCACCAAGTGACTAATTCTAACTGGCAGCAGCAAGCCTGTGGGTCCCAACGGGGACCAACAGCCTGCTGGGACCAACAGCTTGCTGGTCCCAACGGGGACCAACAGCCTGCTGGTCCCAGCTGCTTGCTGGTCCCAACTGGGACCAGCAGCCTGCTGGTCCCAGCTGGGAATTTGGCCATAAACCACCTCAACGGGGACCAGCAGAAACCAGCAGAATATTTTCTCTTGGGGTGGAAACCGATTGGTGCCTTTAATAATGTCAAACCACCAGATTTCTTCTAGAGAACCATACAAAATTGCAAAATTTGAAATAGAGGTTGGGTTTCACCACAAGGCACGGGCACCACACGTGCTAACAATTTCTTTTATACCTGACAAATTGTTCCACGCAACTCAATTTTTTTCTAGAATGGGTTTTGGAAATGCTTACCTACAAAATGTGCATTCCAAATTTTTTCTACTACTGGTGGTTTATTTTACACAACCTCCTTTTTTTTACTCACTTCGACGCCTGGACAAAAATTTTGAATTTCACAATTTCTTTTGCAATCATTATTTATGAAAACATTATTAAAACTGATTTCATTGGAAAGCGGGTGAAATCATCTGCATTTTATGTCACTGCAATGTGTGCCTGACCAATATGTATAGAACAGAAAAAAACCCTAAATCAGTCAATTTCCCACGGTAACAAAAAAGTTAAAAGGTAGTACAAAGAAACTAAACCACAAGGCTAGAGGTGTGAAAGAAGTTGGAGTGGTGGTGAAGGAAAAGCAGAGAGGGGCAGCTACCACCTGCAACGCTCCAATAGCAGCGCCAAAATTAAAGGCACTACATACACCAGCTTCTTCGGTGAAATGACACACCTCATTATCCCAATACAAGAAGGTGCCATCAATTATCAAATCAATCATTCCGTGCACTTCGCCGCTGGCCCACCTGCCGGTCAACGCTCCTTCAATGTCATTAAAAAGCGGCCGGCTGTAGTACATGAAAGGCAGAACACAATCCCCCACGCCGACCTTGTTCACTAGTAATTAAGGTAAGAAAATAATTTTTTCCCCTATCACATGCCCCCAAAAGACAGAAAGGCAGCAAAGATGACTGAAGTTAACAAAGTTCACAGGTCCAACCGACACGAGGTTTCCCGCTGCAACTCCCGCACAAAAAAGTTAGAGCATATTTAGTGTGAAATGTGTTTTCTGAGGTCAATTTCACCCAGTGTACATGATTATTTCCTTTATGACATGATACATAATACCCTGCCAATTTGAACGACAGATGTGATTAATTACTGATGATGATGATGATTGAAGGCCTCCCCTTCAAATCGGGGTGACGGCATGCACCATCTCGCCTACGTTATTCATTTACTTAAATTTAGCTGACCTACCATTCTTATTTCCATTTAACCCCGCCCTGGCCCCTATTTCTGGCTGTGATGACCCTTCATCGATTTCTTTCCTGTTCTTTTTCCACCAGTACTCAAGTCGCTGTTTAGTAATATCCACCACTGACCAGTTAATGCTGCCTTAAACTGCGAATCCCTGTGCCTCAGGAAGTAGGACCGTCCCCCAAACTCTAGCTGGCTGGATATTTTGGCATTCCATTACTAAGTGGTTAATTGTTTCTTTATCCCTGCCACAACCCACACATTTCATACTGGGCTCATGTAATACCCCAGCTACACTAGGGTCCGAATGCCATTTAAACCAAATGTCATTTGATTCAAATGGGGTGCTTCGAATGCCATTCAAAATCCGTCGTGCTACACTACAATTTCAATGGCATTTGAAAGCGTTAGCATTCGCTCGCCGTGCTGCATGGCGCTGCTGCTGTCGAGTTCTGTTTTTACACAACAATGCAACAATCAAATTTAGCGGCAGTCTTTCGTATTAAAATGATATGAAATTACCAATAATGTAAACTTTGACACGGTTTTTGCTTAATTGTGAATCCCAATTGAGGTTTTTTGTGCTGTCTTGCCACACTGGTTCGTTGCTTGCTCGCACTGGTGCTGAGAGTACGGAATTATTACCTACATCTTGATACCACGATTTAAGTGAACGAGAAGTAAACAAAGTCTCACAATTAAGAATATTTTCCTCGTTTTAAGTACACCAGTAATGTATTTGTTTATGCTGACTTCGAACGCTGTGTGCGAGATTGCTAGAAATGGCATTTGAAATCCCAAATGTCTCCCTCGGTGCTCATTTGGCTCGAATGTCATTTGAGCCGAATGGCATTTCAAAACCTAGTGTAGCAGCACAACTTGGCATTTGGTTCAAATGACATTCGGACGCTAGTGTAGCAGGCGTATAAGCTCGAGTTCTCAAGCTGCGAATCCCAGCGCCACAGGAAGTAGGACCGTCCCCCCAATTCTAGCTAGCTGGATCTTTTGGCATTTCATTACTACGTGGTTGATTGTTTCTTTATCCTTGCCACAACTCACACGTCTCATCCTGGGCTGAATATTTGCTCATATAAGCTCGAGTTCTCAAGCAGCCAGCCCGGCCTCAAAGAGCAACGCACTGCCTCAGTTCTCTCTCCGGATACAATGTTTTCCTGCTATATAGGTTACCAGTAATCCCTTCTTTTCCATCCTCTCTGCCCACATACGCGTACCTGCTTCCCTCACGTTCTTTTTAACTTCCCCGGATTGGTTGGCCGCTACAGTCATGTCGCATTTAGTCAACTTTCGCAACCTCTTCCTCTATTGGGTACAGGTATCTGTAAGGTACAGGTATCTGTGCACGCTGGCTGCCCACTGCCTTTCATCTAATCTACGCCTCTACTCAAACCGTATTTTACTTTGTGCTTCCCTGGCTTCAAATGATGCCCAGCCCATATCGTCCTGTACAGCCTCATTCGTAGTCTTACTGTGAGCTCCCAGTGCCAATCTGCCGACTGCCTTTTGGTTATCCTCCCGACAGGATATTCGAATACGGCATTAGATAACGTGAGCGCCGGCACTATTACACCTTTCAAAATACCTCGTACTACCTCGTAACTATTATATCCCCACAGAGCTCGGTGTTTCATTATTGCTGCGTTCCTTCTCCCTTTCAGTTTGAGGTGTTCTTCATGGTCATTCAGGTAGCCTTTTCCCTTCGTTAAACCAGATCCCCAAGTATTTATACTGATTTACTAATGGTACCATGACTCCCGATTTCTGTGGGTCAAAATTGAGGCCTAGGCACGTTGCTTCCTCACCGCAAATGTCGGCTAGTTTCTGTAGGTCTTCCGAATTATCTGCCATCACCACTACATCGTCCGCGTACATCACTCTGGGGATTCACCATGGGATTCACGTGATTCACGCTCCACGGCCCTCCATTGTTTTGGCTTTGGTTCTAATGACCAATTAGTCAAAGAAATCTAATGATGATGATGATGATGATGAAAGACCTCCCCTCTGAATCGGGGTGACGGCATGCGCTATCTAGCCTATCTTAGTCATTTAAATTTAAATTTAGTTAACCCTAAACTCGGATTTCTTTTTAATTCTGCTCTGTCGCTACTCCTAATAAATAGCGACAAGGGCGACCCGTGCAACTGGCGAGGTGTGTTGTAACCAATAGATCTAGTAACGTTGGTTGTAACAACGTAGGGCGTTGGTAGTAATGACAGATAATCAAGTAATAAAAATAAACAGGAACAATGGTGTACTTCTAAAAAAATTCCTAGATTGCCTTCGACACAACCTTGCAAACTAGCGGTGGAAGAGGCGCTAGTAGTAAGGCACCAGCCGCTTCGGGTTTTCTTTTTTTTAATGATTATTTGTGGCCGGCAGTGTATCTTTGGCTAGAGGAGCACAGGAGCAGCCTTGGTGGCGTCTTTGTGTTCGTGTGGTGATGGGCTTGTGGGAGTCAGTGGGTCGCCGACTTGTTATTGCACCCGAGCCATAGCATACCGATAGTTTTATGGTTAGCATTTTAATTGCCAACAGCAGATGGTCTTTAAGTAGCCGCACGTTCATTTGACATCCCGAGATGTCCCTGCTGCGTAGAACCCTTCCGCTAGCCGGCAGGCTGCGGTACAACTACTCGTTGCAAGCTCGTACTGCTGATGCTCAGCGCATGCTCGTCGCTGCTCCTTGTTTCGACCGAATTGATCGAAGGGATCATTATAATTTCGGACATAGGAACAAGCCAACGCCGAGGTTCGAAAGGAATACTTACATCTTCGTTGCCTTCTTCTCCTTGGGCTTGTTGGTTGACTACGAATGGTAAATAGATGCAGTGCTATCTTTTCTTTACTTTCGCGAAAGCCGGTGTTCTTTTCTGAATGGAACTCGCTGTGCACGCATTCTGGCGTATGTGCTGCAATGTGTTATAGTACTTATTTTTGTCTACGCAATCAGCTACGTACAAAATAGGAAGCAGACGTTTTCCTCCGAACAGCTGTACGCACTGAGTTAAGTATGTTCTCCTTTTGTGTGGTTCTGAAGACAGGTGTCCCGTTTCATGAACAGTTCGTGCAGGTGTAGTATCCCATCATTTTGGAGGATTTGGCCTGAATAACAGTGCCCTAAAGGGGCCATACAGACAAAATGCAAGTTTGTTTTGTAGTGCCCACAGCGCTGGTCCGGCAGCATTAAGTTAAAATTTTGATTCTCCCGCCAAATCGTGTTCCGTGACGTCTGCGATGACATAACCAGGACAGGTCTTCAAGCTAACGTTGTTTATTACGCTGTTTAGTCTGCAGTGAACTGAGGAATGTTTACCGTTAGCCAGCCCAGATGGCACCACCATACTGTGCAGGAGCGCAGTCCACCCTCGCTTTGTTTCTGATTGCATTTGCACCTGGCTTGTTTTTCTTATGGTTGGTAGTAATCGTTTCGTCAAACATTGGGTACGCTCAACAAATAGGGTCACGTAAGACATTGTTGCTTATGTTGATTGGCCAGTGTCCCATAACAAGCATAATGCGCATAGTACCAACAGCAGTATGCATCTGTACTTCTATGTTTACGTTTACTTAGAAGTACTGATGCACCCGCTGCGGTGGCTCAGTGGCTAGGGCGTTGTGCTGCTGAGCATGAGGTCGCAGGTTCGATTCCCCGCCGCGGCGGCCACTTTTCTGATGGAGGCGAAAAGCAAAAATGCCCGTGTGTACGAAATTTCAGCGCATGTTAAAGATCCTCAGGCGGTCAAAATTAATCCGTAGCCCTCCACTATGGTGTGCCTCATTGCCTGCGCTGCATCGGCGTGTTAAACCCTACAAGCAATCAAGAAGTACTGATGCGCACTGCTGTTCGGTGTACTTTCGTAACTTTCACCGTTTACGCCACCATTCTTACTTCTATAAAATGAGTATGCATTACGTTTCACCGCTCGTTCTGCAAGCTTATAAGCCCAGCCTAACTTGCGTTCGCTTTTGCTGGCCTCAGCCAATCACACAGCTGCCCATAATACATCATAGGTTCTAGTGTGGGAAATGAGCTAGCGGGTCGCATGGCCATTCTCTTTTTTCCTAATTATATATCTTATTTGAGTGAAGTTTGCATTAAAAGTGGTGTTAGTGTTATTCTAACGAGGCAACCTTTCGAATAAACCAAACTTGTATTTTGTCTTCATGGTCCCTTTAAAAGGGAGTATTTGAGTATAACCTCGTGCCAATGGTGGCGGCATATGATTTTATAACTGATGCTTGTTCAAATTGTGCACTTTCAGGCTCGGTGACAAGTTTGAGGATGGGATTCAAGCGATTTCAGACTACTTCAAAGTGTCGTCCGAGAGTAGCGTCTCGCATCGTGAAGGCAGTGAAGGGGAAGAAGACTCCGATGTTGAAGAAGCCAAAGGGAAAGGCAAGGCGAAGAAAAAGAAGGACAAGCCTGGCTTTCGTGACCGAAAAGCAAGTTAATTAATTGTTATTCAAGGAAGCCCGCTTGTTTGAGCCCTAATAAATAGACTCCTTTTCTGCCTGCACTCAACAACGCTGTGCCACTTACACTGCAATTCGAAAAATCAAAAAGTCCCTATGACCAAAGGCCTTTGGTGACTCGCAGCATCTGCAAGCTAACACATTTGTGCGGCAATTTGTGCCCTAGATCTTGCAATAGTGCTGTCACGAGCGGGTAAAGGTACCTGCCCTCCACGGCAGAATACATTCCCCTCTCGCTCTGGCCTTTGAAGGAGCGGCCTCTCCGATAAGGCTGCTTCACTTCTGGTCGGTTTGTGCATGCTGCCTAACTATGTTGCAAATGCCTGCCCAACTCGCCTGTTGTTGCCTAGTGCAGCCCTTTTAATCACGCATTGGTCGTTTGGTTGCATCACCTTGATGTACCATAACGTCCATACCTAAAGATATGGCTGCTTAAGAAGTGAGCTTTGTAACCTGTGGCGTGGTGATTCTTTTCTATTTGGAGGGCAGAGAGTTAAATGAAAGGTATTTGTTTATTTTCCATGCTGACATTACAACCTAAGCTAGCATCCACCTCATCTCGCCATGCGGATCGTTCCGATTAGGTGCAGTGCCATTCAGTGTCTTGTACACCCAAATGGGAATGGTCTCTTGACAGGAAGTGTAGGCAGAATTGCTGGTAGCTTCCCATTGAACGTAGTATTGCCAGGGCTGCATCAGTGACTGAGGAGGAGGGTCGCCTAAAGATAGTTTGCACATGCGAAGCATACGGCGCTCATATTTGGCTTGAATGCTCCCACCAGCCGTTGCATCGATTGAACATATTCAAGTGCCACCTTATCATAATGATTCGGGGTTCGATCAATGCATACTTGAGACACACAATTTTTAATGACCCCAACTGTAGGTATACTGTTCGGTTGTTGTATTGCTTTGCAGATGTAGTACCACAGAAAATGTCGTAGCTTGTTAAACTGTATTGGAAGTATGCTTTTATTTACGTTGTCACCTTTTTACATGAGAAACAAGTGTCACTCAAAAAATGATCAAAAACATGCACACTTTGTCTTCTGTGTAGCACTTCTTGTTCAGTAATATTGTCAAATGGGTCCTAAATTTTTTGTCTTATGTAAAAAGGAGTCTCGCAACTACCCAGTGCTGTGTTAAAAAAAAGCGTGAAAGCATAATAACTGGACTGCATATCTCATTTTTTTCCTACTGTCTAATTAGGCTCTTTGTCCTTGCTACTGCTAAGTGCTTGTTTTCCTCGTTCAGCTGCATACCATAACATAGCCAGCATTGTTGCAAATAATACTGTGCAACTATTTTTTCAGGCTTAAAAAGACGAATCTACTGCATTTGATGTAGTCAGGGAACACTTTCTTGCACTGTTCGAATATGGTGCTCTTTGAACTTGCCTGCAGCCTGAAAAAAGTATTCAGAAAGTGCTTTATGCCGAGCTGTGGAATAATGTGAAAAGTTTTAGCAGATGATTGCACAGTGAAAAAAACAAAGAAAGAAATGCTACAAGCCTTGTGAGATAGTGGATAAAGAGAGATTAGAAGTCCAATGGTCATGCTTGCATATGCTTCCTGCAGCATTGCAGTTGGTAGGGGTTTAGTTTTCTTGGGAACATAATTGATGGGATTCAAAATCTAATTTCGGTCTTAACACATCGAAAGAACACTTAGGCTAGTGAAAAGGTCTGGATTAATAATAGATGAGGCTGCTCGATTTGGGTTACATTCGGGAAAAGTAAATATCAGTTCAAGAATTCAGCATAAAATCATTGGTTTCAAATTATGGCGTCGCTACAGTGTATTAGCATGGAATCAAGACAAAAACAGCCTCGAGTCACGTATACTGTAAAAATCATTAAGTGGTCCCTTCCCTTTTTAAAATTTGATTGTATAAATTATGCATCCTAGTAAGTCGACTCTTCAGTGGATAATGTATGTGTATAGCGCATAGTTTTTGCTCATGGTTGCTGATGCACCTAGCTCCAACTCGTACTTTTTTCATCTGTTTGCACGCTGCGAGGCTTTGTGGGTATTTAAAGAATTTTTCAAACTAGCTTGCATGCGGCATTTTAGAATGCAGTTTTAATTTAACGAACACGGCACTTGCCTATTGCTGTTATAATTTGCTTAAATGTCAGCACTACGCAGCAAAGCTTCAGTATGTAACTGCTTGTGCCGTACCCTAAAAAAAAAAATTGGTGCAGCTTGCACTAGTGGTGCAAGGCTGGAGAAACAGCGCAGCTGGCAGCCCCTCTCCCTTCGTTGGAGACCTGGCTGTTGCACCTCACACTTATTTTCAAACTTGCTGCTGAAAGTTCTGCATGACTGGCAGGCCCGGATCATTTTGTCCTCAGGCTTTCACATCTCTCCCAAAATGGGACCGCGCTAGCATGCTCTAGAACCAACGGCCAAGGCCAAAGCTAACGCCCGTGCTATGAACCCAAAGGAAATGCTGTGCGCCCGGAACGCGATGATAGCTCAATCGGATGGACGCCAGTTTCATAACACGAGGGCCCAACGTTTGATTCCGACCATGGGAAGTGTTTTTTTATTTCTAATTGGCTTCACATGTTACTGTTCCCCACCGCTGCTAACCCCGTGCCCCTCGTGCCTTTGGGGTGGCACAGTGGTTAGGTTACCAGTTTCACGCCGCAAAGGACCCGGTTTCGATTCCCGGGACCTTTCTAACCACGTATTTTTCTTAAGGCGCGAACTCCCAACACCTGGTCATGGGCTTCTTGCCTCCTCGCCACTTTCCATCACACTTAGAGGTCTTTTGGCACGACGTACGGATAATGCTCGGCCTAAACAGCTCTGCTGTTTAAAAAAAAAAAAAGTCTCAAATCCACACCCCCATGTTTTCTACAGTTCTTCCGCTTCCTCACTATGTACCATGTATTGTTTAATGAGGTTGCATGTGTTCTGCAATTCCTACATGTAAAGGCTGCACATGTAGTGGCTGCATCCTGGACATTAGAAAGAAAAGTAATTGGGAAAGGTATCTAAAAATTTCACGTGTACGCCACACCAAGTTGTAATGGCTTTGTGATGAACGCCGGAGCTGGTTTGCTTATATGGGTTTGGCCCAGAGCTCAGATAGGAGATGAACCGAACTATGCGCCATATCAAAGAACCATTTATGCGGCAAGCCATTCACTTTTGCAGAACTATTCAGAGTTCCATAGTTCGTAACCTATCCAGGATCACTTACCTATGACATTTTTAACACTGACATGCCACTCACATATACCTGCAGCAACATGACATATAAACATGATTGTGCTTCCTGATTAGTGCTCTACCAAACATGGGCCTCATTGTACCTTTTTCCTGGAAGCCTCATAAGGGTCCAACATTGTGCGTAACACTTTTGTAATATACAGTAGTGGCCTCATCCAAAAAAACAGAACTGAACTAATTTGTATATCCGGCCAGCTGTAACCTTGTAGCCGGCATAACACAAGGGATACTGCGGACAGGGCGTAAAGTGGGGGAAAGTGGGCAGAACATGGTGAAGCAAGCGTTGAGATCGAATATGAAAGCCAAGGATAAGAACGGGCAGAGGTCGCTGGTAGAGGCCTTCATCGTGCTCAAACAACTGGCTGGAAATGACGGCAGACCATGATGATGATGATGACGACGACGATGATTTGCTAAGCTGGAAGCTGTGACCAGAAGTTTGAAGTTGATTTATTTGAGGAGCTTTAGCTAATTGATGTGCGAATTGTTAGTGGAGGGGCGTCATTTTTTTTTTGCCCTCCCATTCATGTGGTTAGACAGTTGGCGAATGTGACGGACTGGGCCAGGGTATCTTCGACTGGGGTGCACATGAGCAGCCTTTTAAAGACGATAGTCTTTCTTGGACTACTTAAATGCAGAAATTTTGATCTGTTTGTCTGTCGGTCTGTGACTCGATTCAGCCACCATGACTCGATTCAGCCATCATATATGCGATGCGATGCGATGAGGCTTTGAGGGGGGGGGGGGGGGGGAGGTAGGAGGAAAAGGCCCGAAACTGTCTGGCGAAGGGTGCCGACACCTTATCAGGCCTCATCATATATGCCCATAGCCAAACCTAAACGCCTAAGTCTGGTGGCAGTCTTCATACTTGTCAACATTGCTGAACAAGAACGAACATTACGAAAATGTGATGCAGAAAATCAACTCATAAGTGTTATTTGCAGTGTTCCTTTATTAAAAAATTCATGGATGCTTGTTTTTTGCGAAATCAAAATACTACATCAACTGCAGAAAATCGTTGCCTGCTGTTGCCCGCGCCACTGTAGCTCTTGGCGGAATCAAACGACAAAAGTAACGAAAGGTTCCACTATATAGGTGTTACATTCCACTTAGAATGCACGTGGAGCAGGGCAACGTGGTTCTATAAACATTGTAGTAGTGTGCCTCGGATCACACGCTTCTCCGCTGTACGGCAGCGCTGGCATCAAGGCACCCAGCCTGGAGCAGGAGAACGCGGTAAATTTAAATTGACTTGAGCAAACCTCTAGCGTGTTATCTTGGGAGGAACGAGACAGGAGAGTAACGGCACGAGAGGTGAGCTGGAAACAGAAGGGAGCTGTTTACATGGCAGGGGCACCAGTCGACTAACGTCTTTCGTCGGCATTTGCAACGAAAGGAGCAGATACGCAGCCATTTTTTTATTATTAGCATCACTGTGTACTTTGGACGGCTCTACCAAGGGCTCGGCCTCCACAGAGCATATTTGGAGTCGCACATTCAGATATGTTTCTCTTTTTTTGTGTGTGTGCAGAATTTTTCGGAAGTGCACTTACCTACAGGGTACTCTTTCTTTAATCTGAGTAAAATATCTGCACAACATCATGTAGCCTTGCCACAAATGATGACACGCACAACCATGCATCTTGTCAAGCATCGGTTACAAGAAAAGCTGCTCAAGTTTGTGGTGTGCAGGTACCGCCTCAAGCTTGTTTACTAGGACTGTAGGTTCGAATTGGCAACTGCACAGAGAAATTTTTCTTTTCTCACTGAGTAGCTTCTTCTGAGGCGCAATAACCCTGTTTATTATATTTGTATGCATTATTTTTGCACCTGGAGTGGAGTGGCACATTTCAGGTCACTGTTGGCACGGTCCACGTAAGAACACTTTAAATCTTGTGAGCTCGCGATATTGTATGTATAGCCACTCCAATGGAAGTACACAACGTTTTGCATATAGCCTTGGCCTTTGAATTTAGCTGATTTTTGAAAACGTCAAGTAGCATGATAAAAGTTAGCAACTGCTTTCGGGTGTCCATGCAGTCAACAACCATGATGACAGAGTAGGGAAAATCAGAAAAGGCACAGACCGCAGGCAATTTTTCAGATGTTGCCAAATAAAAAAAGTGCCAGGAGGTCAATCATTTTTTTTATTTCCCGTGGAGAAATAATGCACAAGCCAAACGTAAAAATATTTTGCAAATTTCACGAGATTTTAGAAATGCATCTTAAAGAGAAAAAATGGCTGCATTATAAGTTATAAAATAAAGCAATAGAATTTGTCTAGGACTTCGAGAAGTACTTGCTTGTCACCATCTATGCTACTCTTGCCAGAGATAGTAACTTGTAAGCAGCACTGCTGGCAGAAATGGATTCTTGCCTTGTAGTGAAGTCCTGAATTTCGGTTAGGAAAGAAAATTTTTGAGGTGGAAACGTGCAGGTGGCTGCTATCCAAAGCTAACCGGATTTTATTACAAAATCCCGTCTTTAGTCCCGTCTGTTTACCAGGCAAGCAATACACACATTTACTAAATCCAAGCTTTCTCTAAAATTGAGCTTGTATATTATCTTTGGCTATCCATGTACAAGAACATAAAAGCTTTTAAAGATAAGTACCAAGCAGCCAAGGTATCTCCCGTCAGTGTCTGTTTCAGAAATAAAAATTTTGATGTTTTTTTTTTTTCTGACTGCCTTTTTTATTTGCAAAATGCAAATTGGTGCAAGTGGATGTGTGCAAGCTGCGAGTTTCACTATTGGAGCCATTTCCATTAGCAGAACATTATTTATTATTTCAAAGTGTGAATATTTTTCTGGAATGTATTCTCAGAATTTTCAACCATCATTTTTGTTATTTTATTTTTTATTTTTTACATTTGTGGCAACACTGCCTCGCATTTAGGTACTGCCCTGGTGCAGTCCATCTGAGGGTCTCATTAACTTCAGTGCCTGCTTGCAACCACTACGAAGCAAGGACTTCACATATTTATGGAGGGGGGGGGAATGTTCTCTATATTTTTTTCTTTTTTAGAACCTCATCAACTAGCTTCAGTTTGCATAAAATTTCAGTTATCTGGAGTTTTTTTTAATTTTTTTAAAAGCTGAAACCAATTGCCTATGTCATTTATGTACTGTTCTTTGCTCATCTTCTTAATTAAGTATTTGGGATGGGAGCATCATTCAGCGGTGCAATGGGGCTCAGTATTGAAATGCGAGAATCAGGAGTATCAAACTGCCTTTCCAATAAGCTTCACTAATACACCAGTTAAAACTTAAGATTGAAAAAAAAAAAAAAGATTTTTTGCATTGCCATCTCAACGACATGAATCGATTCAGCTACCCAGCAGCCCAAAAGTCTCTGTCAGTTCTCCCCATTTCGTAACATGTTTCGTTTGTTGTCAGTTATAAGACAAGTCAAGCACCTTCAAGGTTCTTTCTTAAACCAAGTTTGAGTGAGAGACAAGGCATTGTTCATGGCAATTTAAGGCCAACTGATAGTATGTGTTTACAAATGAGAGCACAAATTCACCTGTGTTTTAAGACACATTATGAGACAAACTGCGTCTCAAAAGCACTTTGAATTTGTATTAATAATTCTGAAAGAGACCTTAGTTGTTGTGCTTCAGTTACAAAGATGGTAGTTTATTGGCATGGTTTCTAGCTGATGGGTTGAATTTTTCAGCCCATCACTGAAATTTTTGGTATTTCAGGTAACTTTAAACACTGCTTAACTCGTATTTCTTTCTGGATGTTTGGCGTCCAATTTAATGGGGTATTACTGTAGTATACATAACTCTGCTGTATTAAATTTCACCAAATATTGCAATAGCGAGTGGGGCAATGCGTGACAGTGACAAATAGCAGTGCTTGGCGTTGGGAACATTTTTTCAGGCTGCTGCCATTTCCTGTTGGAAATTTGCAAAAAGATGAATAACAAACCATTCTTTTTTGCTTGCTGTAATTGATTTAAAGACCCCGTAGTTCATTCCAAGAAATAAAAACATTACTTTTGTGCCTTGTGTGTCTCAATGAATCAACTACCTCGTAAAGAATTCTTTGGGAGTAATTGGTTTTGCATCTTGTTTTTACTTTCAGCAACTGAGTTCACTAATCAGCTAAGCAGCATGCACTCCTTGACTTCACTGTGTAGACATTTGTCCACATGCCTGTCAAAAAGGCACGGTACCTTGGCTAATTTGCTTTGAAACCTCAGCATCTTAACAAATTTTTATCAGTCTTTCCATCAGCGGTTTTGTGAACCCCAGCCACACAGCTCCAAAAAGTCACCTTTTAAGCGATGAAATATACTATAAGCACGCTAGGTTGTTTTTCTCAGAGGCATTGCTTTCTTTTCATCCTTAGCAGCTTCAGGAAATGATTTGATAGCCTTTTTCTCTGACAAAGCACACTGCGGTAGTCACACATATGGTGTGTTGGAGTAGTGCTGCTCTTGCTTACGAAAATGCTGCTCTGTGCTATTCATTCCTGATGCATGATAATGTAGGCCTTCACTGGAATGGGAAAAGAATACTAGTGACAATAACAGACAACAGAATATGTCTGCATCTTCTCTGTTATTGTTACTCGTATTCTTTAATTCATTCCACTATAGACTCATTATGCTCTTATTTGCCATTCACCAAACACGAGCACAATTATTTTATCCCGGATTTGGTCGGTTAAGTCGGTTAGCAAGGCGACATGTATAACTAGCAGGGAAGAGTACCATTTGCATTTTAGATGCAGCCAAAGGTGCATGAAGATGAAGGAGCTAACTAATAGCAAGTAAGGACTGCAGTTTCAACCACGGCTATTGTCTCAATGCTAGAATGCTGGAAAAACGGAGAAGGCCTGGCTGGAGCAGTAAGAAACCCCACCTTTTTTCCCCCCTTTTTAGAAAAACTCGTGTTCTTACTCCAATCTTTTGGAACTGCAGATCATAGAGTACGAGAACCGGATCAGGGCCTACTCCACACCGGACAAAATATTTCGTTACTTTGCCACAATGCGGGTCTACAATGAGGCTGGGGACTCTGAGATCTTCATGTCCCCGCAAGACTTCCTTCGTTCTATCACTCCTGGCACTAAGCAACCTGAAGGTGAGCTGGCACGGCGTTTCCTGCAGCTTCCAAGCAGCAGCGGTTCTACGGAAAAACGCTCGCAAGTAACCAAAACGGGTGCAGCCACATCGGGTACAAGTTGCCTGCCATGCGTGCTGAGTTGCTGGGTCACTGAGGGGCAGATATTTAGAGTTGAAGTTTTCATGCCTGTTTAGGTTCCTGGCTGGTTACTTCCCCCGCCTGAACTTAGTTTGAAGACCTGCTACTTCACTATGATGTTTTTTCCCCTTAAATCACTGCTTGCAAACAGCAGCCTGTGGCCGCAAGGTTTTTGCCATTTCCACTAGCTTGCATGAAGCACGGGGAACTTTCAGGTCGGTAACCCACGGACTGCGTCCTCCCTTGTGTGCAGGCTTTGGACTCGACCAGTACAAGAGAATCGACATACGTGTGAGTAGCCTCGTGCGTGGCTCCAGCTTAGGTGGCAGCTGCTTGGTTGCTGTACTGCCTTCTGTGTTAGCGGCTTGTGTGTGCATGGTCGGACTGCTTTCACTAACCGTTCTTGTTCTCTTCTCTTTGCTTGCTGCTTAGACCGATAATGCTTCTGGAAATGGTTACAAGGTGTCTGCTGACATGGTGTGTTCGCCGTCCTCCGCTTTCCTTCCTTCCTCTTTTTCTCTGCTAACCTGCAGTGGTGGGCACTGACTGGCTCGTGAGTTACCCAGCTGCATTACTACTACCACCACCAGTCCAGTTCTGGCTGGAATGTAGCACCTCGTTACGCCCTGTGCAGCTGGCTAGGGCACACGCTTACTCTAACGTGCATATATAGTTGGGTGCTGCATGTAATGCCAGCAAGTTCACTTTACCACAGGCCATACTCGCTACATGTCAATGGGAAGAGTGTTCTGGTAGCAGCATTCAGATGCTTTGGCCACGTTGTAACAGCAGTTTAGGAGACATTTATACTGAAGCTCGCGTTGAAATTTCGTAATTACTCGTAATTTGCCCTGCTTTTTTTTCTGCGTAACATATAACATTACTTAATATGAAAGGAAAGGCAAGGAAATTTTGGCAAGTATGTTTTGCACACGTATGACCTTGCCTTTCCATTGTGAATTTTTGTTAAAAGACAGTAGACTGTGCATCACTTGTGTAGCTTAAAAGACACAGCAGACTGTGCATCACTTGTGTAGCTTTCCTTTTATGCCCGTCTCCTGTTTTTTTTAACTCGCTTAAAAGGAATTTGGCGCATTTGTCGTAGTGGTGTGCAAAAATAATTTTGCAATAGTGTGTGTTATTCGATTTGGTTTGCTGGAATTTCACCTTTACTGTTTGAAGTACTTGGGTGTTTTGAACACTCAGTAATTTAGGGTGCTAGTGTGTGTAAAGGCTGGCTTTGTGGCAAGGCCATTACACATTTTTGGCTTCACCACACGGCTTGTGTCTTTCGCTCTTTGCCTTCTCGCTGTATTAAAGCCATGAAAAAAGCCAGACACTTTAGAATGCGCTTAAAACAAGCGCGCAACCGGCAGCTTGACTCCATTATAAATTTTATTTGTACCTATTTTCAGTGTTAAGTGAATGTGGATACCTAGTGTTAAGTGAATGTTTCCTTTTGGATTTTTATTCTATGAATTTTCACTTTGATGACATTTTGTGTAAAGATCTTCTTTGTGCAGTATTTTTTTACATCACTTTTTTTCACGTGATTGATTTGTGGTTGCTTTTCGTGCATTTCAAAGGTTTTGCTTCAGTTAGTCTCTTCAGTCTGCCTGTTCATTTCCCACCTTGCCACGAGCACAGTGCCTCACTGTTTTGCCTCAGGACAACTAGATAGTACCTGTGCAGCCTGGTGCATGTATTCTGTCTTCAAAAATCATCTAATGTCACTCTTTTGTTACTCCATGATCACACGGCTGCAACAGCTGCTGGGGAACAGCGACTGCCTCTGAGGAAGCAGCAGCAGGGGATGAGACTAGCTGTTCACTTGTCATCGTTTCCTCTGTGGTGGGGAACGCAAGGGGTAGACTGTGGTTGTGCTGACTGAAGCACTCTGGAAAGCATAGGCAGCTTATGGAAGCAGTATTGTAAGGTAACCTCTGCAGTGGACAAGCTTTGCTGTGCCCATGCCTTTTGGTACACTAACCTGATGTGCAACTAACTGCTGATCATCCCTCGCCCCGTGTTTTCTTTTATGCCTTAATGCTTCAGGTGTAAGTATCCCTTATTATCCGTTAAAGGTGTGTTTTTGAGTTGATTGAGGGAGGGAGGGAGGTAGGAGTGGGGCACAAAAAGAAGAAATGGCCTGGTCGAACCGCATTTTTGGGGTTAGGCGAATCCTTCATTGGTTCCCAACATGCACGCAGTAGCAGTTATTGCAGCCAGTATGCAGTGATTGACATATTGGCTGTAGCTGAGGTTTATTCTGCGATGTTTGCCTCCGACCCCATGTTACAAGTCATGAACATTCAAGCTGCCAAGCTAAACTGTTTGAGTGAAAAATTTGAATGAAGACACAGAGGAGACATTTTTTCCTCCTTGCTATGTTTGCAAGCAATTGCACTATGCCCCTTATGTCCCAGCTGTATGCAAGGCTGAATTAAAATGTTCGTAGCAGTGGGACGATGCTGAGCAGCTGTTGGGGAAAAAAAAAAGGTAAGACAGGGGCCACAGACAACACTTGACACTTCTATAGCCAAACACTAACTGTTTGTTTGTCCCAAAAGGCAGGGAGCGTTCGAGAAGCTCAAGCAGTTACAAGCTAGATGTCGGGCGTTGGAGTGTACCTATGTTTGTATAGGGCGAACAGACAGGAAAAGGGTGAGTTCCGATGTGAATGTCGCACCCAGCGCAGTGAAGGGCATGTTTCTGTCGTAAAATTGGTTCGTCCTGCCACCAGTATTTTCTCAAGGCACCTGTTTGGAAAAGAAAATAATCTCCTAATCTCTTATGCTAATCCTAATAATAATCTCTTGATATAGCAAAACCTTGTTAATGTGTTCCAGGTGGCAAAATCAAAACAGTACTGTGCCTTTACCATAAACAGTAGGGTACAAGTAGCCAGTACCAGGATCTGAGAGTGGAATAGCAAGCTCAGATCCTAGAATGGCACTCACAAATTCCACAGAAGCACATCTGTTCAGAGTGGAATAGCAGTTTGAACAGATGTGCTTCGGTGGAATTTATTAAGCTTAAAGAAAAAATAAAGGAGAAAACGTTGTTCAAAGTCACCTTATACATAGAAAATTTTTGCTCACACATACAGCTGCACAATTACTGCCCTAATTTTTTTCATAGCTGCATTTCTAAACAATTATTACCTAGGTGTACCATAACAGCTATAACCAGACGTGTACTAGATTCAGTATGAGGGCATTGCTCCATCCCACACGTGCACACTTGTAAATGGTAAGTGCTGCCTATACCCTATTGTTTCCATGTTATGTAAGGAAAATTTATGCAAAACTCACTGAATGCTTGGTTATTTCAGGATGAAAAGGTATTTTCAAGCCTCAACGAAGACAGCATCTTTTACAAACTGAGTTCGTCTGGCTTAATCAGCTTTTCAGATTATATTTTTCTCCTCACCATCCTCTCAGGTGAGGTTTACTGTATACTAGGTGAACGACTGTCTGTTTAACTTTTTGGCTAGCAAAATATATGTGATGTGAAATATGACGCATGTGCATCAACATAATTGTACTTTGAGAGTTGTCTCATTCTTTTTTTCAAAGACGATAGCCTTCCTTGGGCTACCTAAATGAAAACATTTTTTGGCCAGTCTGGCTGCCTGTATATCCCTCGATTCAGCTGCCGGGCAAAAGGTTAAAAGAATTCTTGGAAGAGACTTTTATACAGTCAAACCTCGATGTAACAAACTTCAATGTAATGAAACCCCTGATGTAAGGAACCACGTAATTTTTTTTAGCTTCAAGTGTATGCACACCATGTATTTTAATTCTCTGTGTAACGATTTCTCGTTAGTCGAAATTTCAATGTAACGGAGTTTCATGAACAACTAGGCACAGAATTTTGGTTGTAGAAGTAGATTTTGGGAGATGCAAGTGCCGGAACGGGGTCTCGATAAAACGCGAACAGCGACATGGGCCACCCAATGCCGCAGATGCAGCGAGCCACGGAGCACGTAAGCGAGCCCCTTGCCTACAAGCTCCTTGCCTACAAGTGTGTATGGTGCCGCCGCCATATGCAGCCGCTTTGCCCTTCGTTCAATTTTGCTATGCTTGTTAAGTTCTATCGTTCCGGCAAGTGCTCGGCAAAGCATTTATGAATCTTTATGAGCCTTGCGCGTGTTTTTTTCTGGTCAGCGGCCGTGACTGTGCGCCAGCAGCGGCTTCTGCCTTGGCCAGAAAGTGACTCGCACTGCGCGCGGCAGTGGGAGGAACCAGACGACTTTTGCCAATGGGGAAGCACGCACCGTATGGTGGGAGCTTCGAAGCGCTCGGGGATGCTGGCCAGAGATGATTAGGATTACCACTGCAGAGGATATTAGGGGCAAAGCCCCTTGGGGGCTCAGGCTGTCGGCGTCTCATGTCGTTGTTGTAACCGTCGTCTCAGGTAGTCACGGAACTAAAACACCGGGACACTCGTTTACACCTTGCGCTAGAACGTAATGCGTTATAAAAAAAACACGGGGACACTCGTTTACGCCTCGCGCTAGAACACTTCGTGCTTAAAAGACACCAGACTTTTACAGCACAGCTGTATACCTTTACCCCCCCAACGGTTTCACCTCCGTTGGCAAAAACGCCATGTCCACACTTTTCATGTACATGTCCCTAAAAATTTTATCTGTCCACCTACATTGATTCATTGCTCTCAACCTCCCCTCAAAACATATTTTACTCTGAGCTTCTGGAACTTCAAACGACGCCCACTCCATATCTCCCTGCACTACTTTGTTAGTTGCTTAACCATGCGCCCCTAAGGCCAAACGGCCTACAGTTCTCTAGTTCACTTCTCTGGTTCAGTGGGGTCATGAAATGAGGACGCCACTCTGCTAATTTATTGCTCATAAAGACGTTCATCCTCTCTCTCTTGCTCCGCTAGAGAATGGGCTACTCAAACTCGGTGGAACAAAAGTTGTTGGTGATCCTGTGGCCCATATCACGAGATGGATTTGCCAGGAATCGGGAGCTTCGAGGCACTGATGCGCCCGCTTCCCAAAATTCACAAAATTGTGAACTGCAAATGTAAAATTGGATAGTTACGTAAAGATGTAATTCGCGCCGTTAGGCGGAGAAACGAAAGCGAAAAAAGGGGTTTGAATTGATTTCATGGTTTAAAACACCGAAGCTACACCTGGACTATGAGACACGCCATAGTGGATGGTTCCGGATTAATCTTGACCTCCAGGGGATCTTTAACATGTGCTAAAATCTCGACACACGGGCGTTTTCGTTTTTCGCCTCCACCAGAAAAGCAGCCACCACGACCGGGAACGATCCCACCTCTTTGGGCTCAGCAGAGGGAAGAAAGAGACGCAAACACGGCGTAGTAGAGAAGCCGCCGCTCAAAGTAATTTGCATCACAAGGCGAAGAAACGAATGCGAAGAAAGATATGCAAATACGATGTAGCAGTAAAGGAGTTGCTAATAAGTAGCGCCAGGCTTTCGCCTTCTTCAAAGGACGTTAGCAGGCTTAATTAAGTGCCTCGAGGATTTTGTTAGTCACGCAATTAAAACTATTCATTTGCTTAGCTTCGCCAATTACGCATCTTTGTGCCGATAAAAGGCGGTACATTTTTCGGTTGCGCACTCAGAAATTTTTATCGTCTGGGCAGAGTAGAAGTGCAAAAAGGGTAGGGCGGTGACTCGTACTTACCACTTACCATGTGGAAATATATGCCACAACATCCATGGGTAACGCAACCGATGCGCATTGATTAGTGTTGTTCGCGAGCGAGGTTTGTACCTCGGGAAGCCGAGTTGAGCAGACGAGATTGCGTTGGGCAATGATCAATCTCCGCAGTCACGTGATATCTCGCTTTCTCGTGAAATAGGCTTGAGTTAGGTGTTTCACAATCATGCAGTTTAAATGTAATTTTTGTAACAACTTTGATGTTGTATAAGTTTTCTTGGTATATATTATTGTTTTTACTCAAAAATAAACAACTTACTTGCATCACGTGACTTCCGGAATGCAAGTTATTTCAGACCTGAAGTAGCGACCAAAAGTTTATGCCTCACACGACGAAATGCGGGTCGCCTCGAGGCCAGCGATGTCGCGACGTGCATAGTCAGTGTGGTATGCGTGCATTGTTATCTCACTGTTCTTTTAGGGTGATGCGTAAGTGGTGAGGTGATACATGTGTTGGTGCTTTTCTCCTTACCTGTGCACTACTAAGCGATTATAAGGTCATCTTGGCTGTTTATTATTGAAGAAGGAACTACACTTCATAACTTGGTGGTGCTTCTTCCCAAGCGTACACTTTGTAGCTCCCGCAGCCCAGTTTCTTTTTGATGGGTGCTTTCCTAAGTGGCACGTATGGCGTTTTACAGTGCACTTTTCGCCCACATTATAAGCTTTTTTCCCGCATGAACAACTTCGTTTGCCCCTCGTGTTGCGTTTCAGCGAGCGGGTAGAAGCACTCGCTGGAGCTACCTGCATCACGCAATTAGTCTACACAGCTGCGTCAGCGTGCCTGTGGCTTGCGAGGCGCGTTTTTGCGTGCAGAAAATGCCCCATGCGGTTCACGCTGATGCCCGCGTAGACGATCAAGCTCTGACAAACAGAAACAGTGAGCCAGCCGTGTATGCATGCCACGTTTTCGTTTGCAGGAACCACTATATGTGGTTAACGCTTCATTTTAACCGCGAATTTCAGTGCAGCGAAATTTCAATGTAACGAAGTAAATTACGAGTTTTACCGACTTCGTTACATCGAGGTTCAACTGTATAGGCAAAACATCTCCAAACCACTCACTCCGGTAGCGTACTTCATATTCGTCAACATTGTTCAGCAAAAAGAAAACAGCGATATTTGAAGCAAAACATAAATACATAACTGATTCTAGCGCTGTTTTTTCTTTTAATTAAAAAGACGTGAGTACCGTTTTTGCAATAGCAGACTCAAAAAATGCTCTCAAAACAATATTTTAACCGCAAAACATGAAAAAGGCTCACGCTCGAGCCTGGAGCTTGCCGAGCCATACAGTGCACCAGCAGTGCAAATGCGGGAAAACTGAATTCAGCAAACCTCTATGGGAGGACCGATACAGGAGGGGAACAGTGTGAGAGGTGGGCAGGGAAGAGAGGAGAGGCAGTTACATGGCAGGGACTGCAGAAAACTATAGTCTTTCGATGGCATAGGTAGCGAAGCAAGCAGATACACAGCCAATTTTTTTACCTAAATTTTTGCTGCTTGACTTAAATTTCTGCAAGAGACAGGCGAAAATGTGTTGCGTTGTTGTTCTTGAACACTACTGAGGACACAAAGATAAATGAAAGATTGGATTATTTAGATTGGATTGGATTGGCCTGTGGGGCTGGCTTCTAGCTGCTCCATGTTACACAAGGACATCCAATGCAAGTCCAGAGATGAATAAATGAACATATGCCCATAGGGAATAAGATATGGACATAATATTATCACAGAGGCCCTGCTTAATCGGTTTCATGAATTGCATTTTTGGAATGTTGCAGAAGGTCTGATCATATAAATATGGGCGTAACTGTTACTTGTTAGGCTAACCTGTTGGGCTAACCTGTTACGTCTTAGAAGTTACACAAGATAGCGTTCGCTTCCTTGAACCGTGCAAGTGGTCGGCTGCTTTCAGGGCAATCACATTCGCCGCACCAGCAGCTGGTGGCGTCTTCGCCGGGAGGATTGAAATTTAGAACATTTTTTTCTTATGTCTCTTATTTCTTGACGGACTCGCCACGGCTCGCCATACTGAAAAATCAGCAACTACGCCAATCATAGTAACACTAAAAAAATGCCACACTGAGTTAATTTCAATCCAGGTATGCCACAATGAAAGTTTCACGTGTTACATTCATTCCCCACCTCTGCAAGGGAGCCACCATTTTTCTTTTCATTGCTTTTGTGTATTTTCTCAGTATGATTCATAGCCAACACTAATAAAAAATAATGGAATTTGTAAAGTTTCTTCTAATTATCAAAGGTTCTTCGAGTATTCAGAGTACATACCTTTTGTGTTCAGGCATTATGCTGTTGCAGCATCATAACTGGTTGAAAAGTTGTTGCAAATTTTGCTCTTGCAGCATCGAAACGCCAGTTTGAGATCGCATTCCGAATGTTTGACTTGAATGGCGATGGCAATGTGGACTATGACGAGTTTGAAAAGGTAAGGTTATAAATTGTACTTCTGGTAATTTTGTGCAGTTGTAACAGTCACAGCTCCAGTGCTGCAAATGTGTTTGGGAAAATATCCTGAACGGAGGATACCCTTGTATTGTTGAAAGCAGGATCACCATCCAGATGATACAGCAAGCCCCTGAGCTGCTTTGTTTTTTCAACCGGGCTCCCAAATCTATTTCTCAGCAAGCAGAGCTTGTGGTGTGTATTTAGTGGTACTTTCTGGAGCATTTAAAGCACATACACCGCGCATGGCTTGAGGTAGATTGGGTAAGGTAGCCTTGAAAACTTGAGAATTTTTACGAGGGCTGGATTCACCCTGGATGTGTCTGATGTATGTGCTTCGTAGTGCTGCAGCAGGTATTCTTACAAAACAGTTCTTTTTGAAGGTTGATAAATTTGAAATAGCTCATCGCATTTGTAGATCTGCCATGGGAGCTTTTTATGCGATGTTATGTTACTGTTTATTGAAAAAATTAGCATGCTTAGCTGGACTTCTTCAAAAAAATTTTTTCTTTACTTAATACATTAATTTAAGACTGTGTTTTCTTGGTGCCATGTTGGTACAGTCAAACCTGAATAAGTGTAAACTTCAGAGGATGTACCACTGATTATTTGATGTACAGAAATAGGCTAATTCAAGCTATACTAGGAACACTCGTGCATCTCTAAAGTTTCCCAGCGTTGTTGCAAGCGTGAAAGTTGTGGGAATCATGGAGGCTGCAGTATCCCTCATTCTCCAAGGTGCAGTGCAAAGCGAAAGGGGTGGTCCCCTTCTTTCTTCTAGTGGCCACTTGCCCCTCACCATTCGTTGCCTTTTTTTTTTTTTATTTACTGGTTGGCCAGTTGGATGGGACAATCCTTTTGGTATATACAAGTTTTTAACATGGTGCAATACTGGTGCAAAGCTGATGATGGCACCTATTCAGCGGGGCACTGCATATGCTTGTAAAGTGTGCAGACTAGTGTGCTGACCATTGCTTCGTCAGATGTGCAAACGGTGTGTGGTGTGCTTGTTGATAGATTTCTCTGCTTGGCTCCAGGTGCAGACAATCATCAGGCACCAGACTAGCTTTGGCATGCGGCACCGAGATCACCAGACGACGGGCAGCATCTACCGCGGAGTGAGCAGTGCCCTGTGCAACTACTTCTTTGGCCCCAAGCTGGACAAGAAGCTCACTGTGGAGAAGTTCCTCAACTTCCAGCGACAGTTACAGACTGAAATACTCACCCTTGAGGTACGTGTGTATATTGTACAGCAGCTATCTCAACGCCTGTAGTGTGTGCTCATTGTGGTGGTCGCGGCTATAATTGGGCTGTATTACCTCAGTATCAAGCTAGAGCACGAGAACCAAAGTTGCAATGGACCACGTGACATCACGAGGATGCCGCTAAGGGTTCGATTGACTTGCCGAAATGTGCCAATGATGCGCTTGGAGGCAGGTGAAGTCAACAAAGTGCACTTTTATCCGCAGTCTGTCTTAAAGTACACTATACACAAGGGGTGCGGCTGTCCCGAGCTTGGACGGGAGACTGGGTCCCCACAAGCAATGTAAGGTCGCCGGCTTGGTCTCTCTCCTAAGGGGAGACTCGTTCAGCCTTGTAATTGAGGAACCTGACGTTCCTTGTGTGACCATGTGGATAGACGTCCTGCACGGAAAAGGGCCCCTAGGGAAGCCCTTGCGTGCAGCACGACGCATCAGTAAGAGAAAAGGGTCTTCCTGTGGGGAGAAGGGTGCTAGCAAAGCCCGCAAGGCTTGGCATGCCCCTTGCTGCTAGAGGCAGTGGCCCCATCAGTGGCGCCAGCCCACTAGCCCTAAGCATGGCATGCCGCTGTTCCAAGACCTTGTCCATCTCTTCAAATTGACGCGCAAGCTCGGTTGTGTTGGGGATGAGGAAAGGCTCTTCCACTAAACGAGCCAGAGTACATTTCATTTTTATCTGCATGCAGTATGCTCTTGAATAAAACACACAACAAAAAAGCACCGGCAATTACTATACTCCCAATGCGAAATTCGTGCACAGCGGGAACTGCAGTCTTGGTCACGGCACATATCTGCTGCGTCTCAGGAAGTGATCGCGTGATCAGCAAACGCACGGCGGCGCACACTACTCTGCACGCCACCGTGCGTGTATTTGCACGCACTGCGAGATAACAGTGCCGTTATCTCGCAGTGCATCACCGGTGGCGAGCATGTTGTTGCAAATCGTGTTTGAGCCTCCCGTTCAAATGTCACTTGGTTTGGATGAGCCACAAACACAGGAGGAGCGTCTGGAAAAGGTGTGAGGGGGAGGCAGTGAGAGAGATTACACCATAGCAGCGTGTGCCGCTCTCCCCCTCACACTTTCGCCAGGCGCTTCATCTCCATTTTCTTTCAGTGCGTTCGGTGCCTCGTTCGCTCGCATGGTTATGCGGATATTGATGCTACCGCCACCAAACCACGGTACCAGGCGCCAAAGTGCATTGCACTATAACTCCATTCTTGCAATTTCAACTCAGGCTTGTTTGTGTCATATTATTTGTCAGTGCAACAGCAGCCCCTGACCTTGTCTTGCAACCATCTGTGCTATCTGTTAGTTTTTCTTATATACCAGTGCCACCGGTTTGTTAACAGACATATGGCAGAGCGTGCAACTGTGACTTTTTTTTTTTTTCCCCCATACAGTTCATGCGTAAGGAACCTGATGAACGCGGCCTGATCAAGGAATGGGACTTTGCTGACCTCCTTTTAACATATGCTGGTCTTAATGACAAGAAGAAGTCTCGTATGATAAAGCGCATCAAGAAAAAGTTCAAGGGCCAGTCAGAGGTGTGTGTGTGTGTGTGTATATATGGAATCCTTGGTCTTAGCATTCATAGTGAACTGGGATATGCTGGCGCGGATTACTAGGCATTGCAACTTTATGACAAGCTTGCTCTTTTATGACTAAGCCGTTACTGTGTCAGTACGACTTGTTTTAACAAGTGTTATTTCACTGTGACTACTTGCATGCAGCGCAAAAACAAAAATGTCTCCTTTTCAACATTGTGACCATTCAAAGACATCGGTTCTGTGGAGAATGTCCAAGCACCGCTGCTTATTTCTTGATTTCTTTTGAATTTGCAAAAGTAAAAAACGGAACAGCTAAAATGTGCAGTAATAAAGCTACTGCTCGAGGATTTGCACTCTTTCTGGCCGGCTTTGGCTGTATAGCACTAAAGTTTCTTGTTCTCCTTGACAGTACACTTGAAATTAGTCAGTAAAGTTTCCAGGAAGTGCGGGCCTGTCATCAAGCAGATCCGGTAGGCAGAGTTTCAGACATGAGGTCAATTAGTGCGGCCAGGAATCTTATGGGTGCCTCCAAAGGCAGAGGACAGGAAGACCGAAGGCTTGTTGCTGGTTCCCAGTAGAGAAATGACAGGCTCGCAAAGGTACGGTGAAACTTAACGTTTATGGAGAACTTATCTTACAGGTTTGTATTTCAAAATTTATTTTAAAAATTCCGGGGAACTCTGACAAAACTGTCCTGCAGAGCTGTGGCTGCAGAGCAAGCACCTAGGTAGCTGAGAACCGACCCAAGCAGTGGAGCTTTCTAGCAAAAAGCTTTTCAGCAGAGGTAAAGGTGAAAAGCACCTGAAACACAGCTGAGGCATCGAGGTTTTACATTTTGCGGGGTTCAAAAAATGTTACCTACCTAAGATGCATCGAGCACCGGCAACATCGGCATGACATGGCCAGCGGAGCTGTTGGGGGGGTTATTAGTTGGCCACAAACTCCTGCTCAAACCAAGCTGCCACTCTGGGGAAGCATTCAGCGGGATTGTAGCCACGCCGACATCTTGCATTTTCCGCCTCGTAGTATTCGGGGTCCCACAAACACTGCACTCACGTTTGGCGTCCGCAGCCCGATTGGCTTCTTCCGGCGAAATCCGCCCGTTGCTGCCTATTTTTTCCCTTTATGAGTAGGCTTCCCTGTGCAACACACAATGTGGGAAAGCCAGATTACAAAGACCAAGCCAATACTGATCTCCTTAAGGTCGGCTTCACTTCTACACACAAAGTTGTTGCTGGGAAGACATCATTCTGTGGGCAGTAGGCGCCATTTTGTATCAAAATATGAAGTGCCGCAGGGGAACAGTTGAGAGTGGTTGTTCTTTGACCCAGCAACATGAATCATCATACCACGGGGTCCAACCACACGACAAACCGACACCCGCTGGGGGAGGGGTAAACATTACACGCATTTGCTCATTTCGTCTGTTATCTAACAATGTTGGAATTCTCAGGCCATCTGGAAGCAACAAAATACTCTAAATTTTTAACTAGCTTAAAAAATACAGCAGAAATGAAAATAAATATTAAATGCATAGCATGGCCTTTGGAAGGTTAAAGGCATTGGTAAAAAAAGCCCTAGGAATGACTTTTTGGGGGGGAAAAAGGAATGAAGGGGATTATGCAACAAGGATTCATATTTTGTTGGCACAACTTTACTGCGTTTTTGTTAAGTTACACTCCTAAAAGTTCAGCAGCTTCTTGTTACAATGATTACATCAGTGCCACTGTCCTGAGTGGAGTTATGAGTGGTAAAGCAGGCTTGAAGAGCGAGGGATGTTTGGAGATGTCTTTGTTGACAAACTTCATGTCAGATTTATTATTTCATGATTGATGTAGAGCCCAATCAACATTGACCTTGAGTTGGTGCCAACCGTAATTTTGATATAGTGCTAGTAATCAGCAATACCCTGTTCATTTGCTGCTGGGCCCTGAAGATACACACTACAAACTTGTTACACTGGGCTTAAGAGCAGGACATTAGGTCCTTGGAAGTAATTCAGAAGCAAAACACATAAGCACAGGATGAAAAAACATGCAATACAGTTGAACCTCGTTATAGCGAACACTGATATAGCGAATTATCGGATATAGCGAACTAAATACGAAGTTTGTTTGGTGACGCTTCATTTCAATGACACCAATTATTTTTATAACGAAACCGAAACTTTGAGAGCCGCGCGATATCGGCTATAACGAAGAAATATTTGGTTCCCGCGAGGCTCAAAACTTGACAGCTAGCGTAATAAAAGAAAAAATTTAAAAAGGGAGACAAAACAACCGTTTTTTAGTAGCTTAAGGCCCTTTATTGTGTAGACACTGTGAAAAACTTCATTTCGTTCAGACTGTGAAAAGCCACCAGGCAAAGGCCACATCCTCCTTCAAGTAAATAAGAAAGCCGGCCTGTTTTGCCAAACGAACTTTGTTATGTTGTAATTTCACGTTCTCACATTCCGGTCTGCTTAGTTTGAAATGCCACAAGGAGAGACATAAGGACTACCTCGTTTATAGTGGGTTAACAATGCGTTTTTTATCTAGGATTGTTGCGAGAGCCAGATTTCCAATTTATTAGAGCCGATTTTTACCTCTACAGTTATAAGGAATATCGGATATAATGAACTAACTCACTGCACCGATACTACTTCATTATAATGAGGTTCGACTGAACAAGCTTCTGCCCTGCTCTCTTTTCCTTCTGTGCCTGCTTTTACTTGCACTAGACTACCCTTATAACATAGCTAAATGCAGTTAGTAATTTGACTAGCACCATGTGTAGCATTCATTAAAGTTTTCCAGGCCATTACGCTAGCCACTTTAGTCAAGAGAATTATGTAGAAATTTCTGCATAAGGCTAGTGCCTAACTTTCACAAAACGACCAGCTGAATGAAAAAAAGGATTATTCAGCCTTTTTAAAAAAATTTTTTGTGTCGAAACAGTTAAGGTGTCGTGACTAACAAATACACTGGTGCAGGAGCTTATTGTGACCTAGACAAGTTACTAATATTATTTCCTGCAGCAGCTGAACGTCCGGCATGCAGATTTAAATGCCCCGCCTGTTGGCAGCGAATTGAGCTGAGGCCTTTATGGTGCCAGGCAGTTTGGTACACTTGCTGCCAGTCTTCAGATAAACATTGGAGTTTTTTATTTGTAAAAAGCAGACTAGAAGCTGTGTCATGTCGTTCTGTATGACACAGGATTGCGAAGATGTGGTAAAGTAAATGCGATAGCCTGAATGAGGTGTGGTGTATACATAACAGGCACCTCTTTGTGCCACCTCCCTTTAAAAGCTGGCAGGAGCTTCAGAGAGGTGGTTCCTCTCCACTTCCTTTTGTCCCTTATGAAATGTCCAAGCCCTTATCTGCTTATTTTAAACCCTAATGTCATTTCTACCCAGAGACACGCTATCATTTCCGTGAATGCTGTTGCACTCATATTTAAGTACTTTGGAATTTATAATTGCGGGAAGTTCCTTAAGCCTTTTGCTGGCGTCATCTTTTCTTCCTTCCATTCAAAAACAGGGCATCAGCCTTGAAGACTATCTCCAGTTCTTTCACTTCCTAAGCAACATCACGGAAGTTGACACAGCACTGACGTTTTATCACATCGCAGGAGCTTCCATTGACGAAGGTGTGTGTGCCAAGTTTTACAACATCCTTTCTGACCAGGAGCGTTGCAGTTTGCCATCGCTGCCAGGCTTGGGAGCTGCAAGTTGCTTAAAGGCAGCTGTTCGCAAAACTTATTGCCATTTAAAGGAGCCATGAAGAGAAAACACAAGTTTGGTTAATTCAAAAGATTGTCTCGTTAGAATCATACTGACACCACTTTTAACGTAAACTTCACTCAAATAAGCTACATAATTAGGAAAAACGGGAATGGTCATGCGACCCACCAGCTCATTTCCCGCAACAGAACCTATGATGTCACATGAGCTAAGCTCTGCGATTGGCGGAGGCTGGCAAAAGCAGACGCAAATTAGGTAGAGCTTACAAACTAGATGAACGAGCGATTTGCGCTTAAATTTAGGGCACATTCTTTACAAAGCAATAAGAATGATGGAACAAACAGTGGAAGTTACGAAAGCACATGTAAACATAGAAGTACTGATGCGTTCTGCTGTTCGTACTGCGCACAGCATGCTTGGTTTAGCTGCACAGCACTACGGGGCTTGGGGTTGTCTCAGACGACACTGGCCGATTGACGCAAGCAACGGTGTCTTACGTGACCCCATTTGTCGAGCGAGCACTGTTTCAGGGAACGAATATTTTCTCCCAGAACAAAAACAAGCCAGGTTTAAATGCGGGCAAAAACAAACCAAACGCTTGCCACGGTATGGTGGCGCCATCTAGGTTACGGAACGTAAAGAAACGCGGGAACAAACCAACACCGCTGTACAGGGTGGAGACACCCTTTGAACGGTCCCGTGCCGCCGCAATTGGGCCAACGGGCTCAACGCGTTATTCTTTTCGTTTCCCACGAGACCTAGCAACGCGAAACAGACAATATGATTCAAACTTCTTCAGTAAACCGCGTTGCGGCGATAATTTTAGCGCGGTTTTGACACAATGACTTGCTTCAGCGGCGAGCGAGCAACCGAACATGGCGGCGCCAGCGTATACGTGTCTCTACCCTGTACGGCGGATGCGTGAATGAAGGTACTCTAGGCTGCAGAGCGGTCGGTTCCTGTGATGTCATTTGGGACCACGAAAACGCACGATTGAGCGGGAAAATAAAAATTTTAAGCAAAATTGTTTAATTTCTCAGTGAATAAAGCGCCGTTTGTATCCGGACAAGCGCTGGGGGCACTATAAAACACAAAATCTTTCGAATAAAACCAACTTGCATTTTCTCTTCATGGCTCCTTTAAAAAGCTTGTAGTGAGTTGCCAGGCTCCTGCTTACTCAGCATGGAAATAAAAAGCAACTATAGTTGATGGCCCTCTCACTTTACCAGTGATGTCATGTACAAGTGGTAAGGACCTCCTGGACACAGGACATTGCATATAAACTGTGTTATCGTACAGCGGGCCAGTTTCACTTCTGCGGCCCGTTTACTGCGTAGCCTTGTGCAGAGGAAGTGCAAGCATACATTGAACACAGTTCTTGTGGCTCCTTCTTACTGTGCTGCACTCGTCTTTTCTGGGTGCCTTTCAGTGCCAAGCCGCACCTACAAATCTAGGGTAGACGTGTAGAGCTTGGTGAACAAAGTGTGATTTGAAGCATTGCTCCATGCATATTTTTCACTCACTTCCCAACTGACCATTTATTTTATTTTTTCCTTTCTCTTTTGTAGCAACCTTGAAACATGTGGCTAGGACTGTTGCTCATGTGGATCTCAGAGACTACGTTATTGATGTCATCTTCACGCTGTTCGACGAAAACAGTAAGCACCTGGTCTTTAGTATCCTTCACTTATTTTGTTGACACTTCCAGGGCACTTGCACTGTGCAGCTGTATGCTGGAACCTTGCAGTGAAAGTGTCGGAACTGGACTGTACCAACATGCTGTTCATGCATCTCTGTTTATACAGGGTGTTTTGCAATGCTAGCAGCTAGTGAAAAGACAGCCGATTCAAAGTGCAAACAAAAAGTAAAAAACACTGTAGGTGTTATCAGGCCAGGAACAAGTTGCCAACAGCATTAAAGGAGCACTGACACGAAAATTTTATGTTACACTTTTATTGCTTTTATCGATGCTTAATGGCCTGGCGAACTTGAAACAGCACTTCAAATACTTCAGCACGCGATAGTTAATTACATTGAACGTCCTGGAAATCATTTGTTTCAAATTCCCGCGCTTTCATGCCGAACGGCACATCTGACAGACTCCCTGCCTGACCTCACCGCTTTGTGTGGACGTCACCGGCGCCCGCTCGCCGCTCATGGGGCCGTGCGCATGAAGTGATGTCACGAGCTTTTGATGAGCGCTGCCGCATCACTTCTTTTGGCTCTCCCTGGATGATGTCACGCTGATGTCCATTTTCTGAGTGCCGCTCCGCGCGCTGCTCCGTCGGCGCGATAAATGAGATCCAATTAAACTATGTTCTTCGCGTCGCAGGCCGCTCATATTTCACCCAGGGTATTCTGTTCAGTGAAGGAAGCAAACTGTGCAATAATATTAACGCCGAAAATTGGTGTCTGTGCTCCTTTAAGGGGAAGGTGAAGCGGTTTTAGAATTAAAAGAAAAGTTGCCTAGCAGCAAGTACACATTGAATAGTTCATGTGTACGAAATATTTTCGCAATACATGCAATAGAAGCGGCGCAATGAGCAAACAAAAGTGGCCCGATGCCCCGCCCCCATCTCGCCGCGCGATGCCGGAAGACCGAAGAGCGCGGGCGAAAACCGGCTGAAAAACGTCATACCTGGACTTCCGGCCGGATCGGCCGCCTCGGCCATGCTCTTTTCGCCGTGTTTCCTTGTGAATGATACTTGTTGTTGTTGTGGTTGATAGCACTCATTTGTACAATTTTCGTGCTCAAAAAGTATGCACGAACGCCAAACGAGGCATACGTTATCATGCCGTATTCCTAAGCAGAATAATGCCACGCCAGGATGCTTGATAACATACGGAAGCGACAGCCGAGGTGGCTGTGCTTGATGACAGAGAATATACTCCACTACGTTAAATACTTTGTAAACCGCTCGAATGCGTTTTTTTATGCGACGGACGTGAATGTTCACATTAGATTCTAGATGTAGGAAGGATGGGGAATACTGCTGTACTTTGACCGGGGGTGTTTCGTTCCGTTCCAGAAACAGTCACATTTGTTCAGGAAATACCTGTTTCGTTAAACGCGTCAGTTTTCTTTCCCTATGGGCTTACAACAGTGTTCAAAAACCCAATTTCTGGAGAAACTAAAACAAGGGGCCAATCCTGATAGAAGTTCTCTCCCGGCTAAGAGGTAAACAGTATTCCTACAAAGTAAAAGAACCAGGACAACCAGATTACTTATTTTGCAAGTATACATGTCACGATAAGGTGATGTTTGTCTGGAATTAAAAAAAAAAACACCACTCCGAACCACCACCGTGCCATAATTTGGGTTGACTGCGGGGGCCTAATTTTTTGCCCAAGATTCCGTGTGGCTGCATATTATAACCTGGCAAGCACTTGTTGTCACTGAACCTCAAGTGTGCTCCAGTGATAGTCGGTGATATATATAATGATGATACTCAAAAAATTAGGAGCGAAGAGTAAATATACGGCCTCTGTCCGACTAGCGCGGTAAATACTTAAATCTAGAAATGCTGAAACAGGCCAACGATTCATTATCACAAACGTTTGGTGATTGTTACCTAAAGTAACGTAACTACAACGTAACTGCCTTGTCCGACTGGTCTGTTAATTATAACGAGGTGGCCGTAATATTGTAGCAGAATGCGCATCGCACAAGCGAAAATCAAGCCCTACTACAGCCAATAATGCTGAGCAGGCACTAGTATGCTGCAGTGTTTTCAGAATAAATGCATGTGAAGCAGTAAGACGCCACTCATCGAAGTGCAGCTAGCAATCGCGGAGGCGCCGTAGCGCCGCTGCCGAAATGGCGCGCGCGTGTGGGTCTGTGTACGGGGATGAGTAACGGAGCTGGGGTGGGCGACAACGAACAAAGGAAGTGCGGAAGCAGAGTCTGCTTGTTGGTTTATGCGTGTACCGGCAAGATGTGTCTCGCATATACGTTTACAGCGCATGAACGCTATTTTTTCGCGCAGTGCACGTACATGCTTTTCGCTTGTAGATTGTTTATAAAACGGCCATTAATCTTCGGCATAAATGTTTTTGTGTATAATAAGAAACAATTAAGGCAGTACCTAATATTAACATATAGTATAAAATCCCCCTATGCTGGTTGCCTAATTCAAAAATATTTTGATGGAACCCACTAGTCGACGTCACAGTCACTGCTTTGGGGTTCTCTGTCATGTAAAGCAAATTTAAGCTCCAAAATAATTGAACCAACAGCACGGGAAATTATAAAACAAACTTCCAATCATGTGCGAAAATTAAACTGCAAGCTAAATTGCCGCAAAGGCAACCGTGCCATCGCTCGCAATGCTTCCGACAACCCGCGCGGCCGAAGGGTGTCCTCCTTTCATGACGGGCGCAACCAATCAGGGGCGTCAAAAGACGAAAAGCGCGCATCTTTCAAACGGGGCCGCGCTTTTTGCAAGATAAAGGCCACTTGGACTCATGTACGAGAAATTTCAATGTGATATTCGGAATCAGCGCGCAAGAAACTATATAACTGTTAATCTAACTCAATTTTGGAAAGCGCTTCAGCTTCCCTTTAAGATGGCATTCAGACAGTAGTTTCAATCAATTCTTTTCCATTTCTGCACCTTTTGATTATGTGAGTACACCATGACAAGGTATTACAGTATCAGATTTTGGGCTATGGAAACGAAGCATTCATTGTTTGGCAGAGTCTGAAAAAGACAGGCTGGTAAAAGCATGAATGTGAAGTGCTTTCAAAAAGTAAAACTACAATAAAATAAAAAGCAATAAGGTGGTGTTTATCTTTACTTCGTTGTCACTCTTGATTGTTTTCCTAGAACTTTAAAAAATGAGCTAGCAAATTAGTAGAGGCACTCAACGATTGCAAGCTGCATTGTGCATAAATTTATGCTAGCAAACTCTTGTTTTACAGTGGACGGTCAGCTTAGCAACAAGGAGTTTGTTTCCGTGATGAAAGAACGCCTTCACCGTGGCCTTGAAAAGCCAAAAGACACGGGATTTGTGAAGCTCATCAACTCTGCGTGGAAGTGCGCCAAGTTGAAGAAGCCCGTTCTGCTTGATATATAGTGATTTGTTGTGAGCAGCTCATGGCATGCATTGTTGCTGCCTCACAACAAACACCAGGCTAGTCATTAGCAGACAACTCTTCTTGGGCATTGCTTTTGTCAGTGTTACAGGCTTTCTGCTGCATGAGTGTGGAGTAACAAGAGCGCTCTTTAAATAAATACTGCCTCCTAATAAGGTATGCGGCTTTCTAGTATATTTTCTTACGAATTATGATTACTGGCAGCCTTCTTATAGGCACGGTGCTTGCGTTGGTCTGTTATGCATGTGCATGTCTTCATTCCTTGGTGTTTGACCAGGATTTTTAGGCTAGTAAAAATGCAGAGTAGGAGCAGGAATTTCACTGGAGTCATGAGTTGACCTTTTATCTGACAATTTACTATAGGTGTGCATTAATCTTTTACCTGGCAATTTTTCCCGGTAGTGAATCCTCACATTTACGCTTCTCCCCAACAGTGTTGCTCTGCACATATTGTCTCTGCAGAATCTCAGTAATTCTTAAGGCATTGTGTAGGCAAGCCGCCCACAAATTATACAGGGACATCCTAGGTTTTAATCTGAAAGTTTTCCTTTCAAAATAGAGGGCTCCACGAGATTTCCTCTTCGACATAGCTCTATGCTCTGTGACGACACTGGCAATAAATCTCTCATGGCAGTAGCACAAGCACATGCAATGAATGTGCAGCTGGGAAGCGAAAGGCGCTTGTGCGCTTACTAGCAAAGGTGTTGTGCTACTTGTGCTTTCACCCACCCGGTACTTTGTTCCTGGCTCCCCTTTCCAGCTGTGCCTTGCCTTGCAGTACAGTCTCAACTTACCCCTGGATTGCAGTGGTTAATTTTCTTTCAAGGACCCTGCCTGCTAAGATGAGATAAATGCAGATGCTGACAATGAGGCTGCTAGCTTATGCTAACGGTGCGACCGTGAAATCGGAATGTTTCTGGTTTGAAACTTTGCTGACTCGTCTTCAGCTAGCTGTAACAACATTCTTTCAAGGCTCACGGTATTGTGACATGTAGCAGTTTTCGTGCTGAAATAAAGCAAATGCCGGTCATCGAATTTTGGCACTACTGAAGTCGGTTGTTATTTCTTCTAAACCCAGTTTGCTGCAACGAAAGTGTGGAAGTGCTGCAGTTCCTCATGCCCAGATGGGTATGGTGAAATGGTCCTACAGTGTCAGCTGTCATTATCACCATTAGCTACTAGATAGTGTGTGCTCTTGAAGGAGATTGGCCAAGAAGCTAGCCATTGTTAATTTCTATCATAAGGCAGTTGGCCAAGAAGCTGTTAATTTGAGTGACCTTCCACTGGGCTAAGAGATATAACACTGTCATCGCTGTGAGAGAAATTAATGGATATACAATGGACTAGTGCTTGCCACTGACAACACGCAACCCAACACTACATTTGGGAATGTTGTGCAAAAAGGTGTATTTTTTGTGAAATCATTCTGCTGATGCTAAGTTTACAGTGCATCGGTGTGGTCTTCCTTCAAATTTTTTTTTTTTTTGCACAGTGCTTTCTTATGAAGAATGGCTGAAATTTGCATGTACAGAGTGCCTGTGTGGGCTTTTATGGTAATAGAAAACCCTAGAATAGTGCCAATGTTAGAACAGAAAGTACCGTAACAAGGAAAAGGGTATAGAAAAAAAGAACAAGACCAGCACCCATCCACTTAGCCCCCCTGACTCGTCATTCTTTTGGTGTTGCCCTTGTTATGCTACATTGGTGCTATGGAACCACGAACCACTTAAGTAAACAATGCTCCTGAATTAATGAAGTTGCTGGTGTTGCATAACCCACAGACATACATTCTGCACATTTATTGATAGACGAGATCTTCTCGATTCTCCCCCTTGCTTTCTAATTAGTAACCAAAGTAAAATATTTGACATCTAAAATTGCACCCAGACCTTTTTTAATAGTTGGCTACTGTTGCTTGTATATTTAGTGAAATTGTAATAAGTTACAAGATAAAAAAGGAAAACTAGGAGTGAAATTCAAGATGAATGTATTTAGGGCTTTATACACTATTGCTATGACTAAAATACGAGGTACAGCTTAGTGGACAGCTCCCAGCTAGTTGAGGCCACCTAGAATTTTTTTATTGTGCACCCAAAGCACAATATGTGTCAGATGCTTTGGTAAAAACACTTGGCTGAAGTTTACATAAATGGCCATTTATACTACAGACACAATTTCATTACGTGTGAACTACCTTTATGGGTCTGGAATTTTCAAACACAATTTACAGAAGCAATTGTGTTGCAGCATGCTCAAACCTACGACCCAGAAAACATACACAATGAAATTGAAATATCATAAAATGAAAAATTTGTCTTGAAACACACACATGAAAATGATGAAACCACATTGGGCAAACGTCATCATACAAATAAAGAATTCACTTTGAATTCACTTTTTTCAATCAAGAGTAGCATGTTGTGACTTGACAACTGGCATTTGACTACCTTCCCAGGGAAAGGTCAATGGCCACTTTCTTTACTTTGATGTGACCAAGAGTGCATTCTAAACTTGAAGAAGGGCTTGCGTTCGGGCTAGTTGGTATTCCATAACGTTCATTTACTGTGTACGTTTTTTTCTGCGCTTCAGATGAACGTTAAGCATTCTAAACATCTGTTTTATAACAAAGGTTGCTCTCGCGTCTTTCTTATACTGCCTTCTTCCCTCAGTGGCAGTTTGGCGTGACCCATGTACCGTCTCAAATTGTGTTTTCAGACACTGAGTTTCTTGCAATACGAGGCGGATGCCCAGACATCAGCACCTATGGCTCGCCTTAGTAATGTTTATCCCTCCTCCACCTCCACCTGCTCCAAGGTCTATTCAAAGACTGCCAAGGATGAAGATGCTAGCCGTAATGTGGTTTCGCGTTAGAATAACTCCATGAAGTGCCATGCACTGTGTAATAATTACTGATGTATTTATGGAATCAGTGAGACTGGTTTATTTTTTTCTTTAATTGTGCATAAATTCAATGCCACGAAGCATCAGCAACATGTATTTGCAGCATACGCATTAGTGACAAAAGCTTTGAATTATTGCAAATACTCGGCATGTCCAGCTGGCGCAAAAGAAAAGAATTTCTAGATGAAAATTCAAGAATTTGCATCCAACTTGAACTCTGGGACCCTGTTTACGACTAGAATTGTCCTGGAACTTCTCGGAGATATAACATCATTAAGGAAGTTCGTTTGTGATCGTTTCTGCTGTACACTGACAATCATGAAAGACATAACATCAGACATAACATCAAGTTCTTGTGAAGTTCACCGTTATGGAAAGCTTTATTTTTTGTTGTTGCTAAGAGGAGGCAAAACGGTATCGAAGAAAACTAGCTCAAGACCAACACTGCTGCATCGTAGAAGCCCACTAAAGTGAAATTTCTGTGCGACTGCTGTTCTCATTCATGTAAAATTTTTGCTGCATTACAACAAAAACAATAGGAAGTCTGTAAAAGATGGAAGGGCATGCCCCAGAATGGACACACTTGCCTACGGCATTAAAATGACCTGCTCAGTGCTGTACAGACACTAGGGAAAACCTCGCTCCCAGGGCATGTGCGGGGGCTGCACTGACAAGGGCTCGCCATTCGGGATTGCACTACCCTGACAACATCCACCCCAACGACACACTGCTTTCCCCCTGGGGATTTGCAAATGGTGAAGGCGTCGACTGTCGCGTGTCATTTCATGCGTGCATGGGTACTTCAAGCGCAGATTTGAACAATAAACACTGGAGGTATGTAGAACCCTGGCCTTGCAGATGAAAGGCGGGATGCATGCACAACTCTGCCACAACTTGTTTTGACTGAAGTCAAATTGCACAGTTATATGCACAAGCGTTGTGAACAGATGAAGCCCTGGAAGTAAAAGAATGATTTATCATGGTTTGTAGAATTTGATTCAACTGAAACCAGTTGAAGCACATTCATTACAGGCTGGAATGCATGTGCTGTCAAGACAAAAAAAAAGTAATGGAGAAGAAAGAACTGCCCAAGACACTTACTGACATGCCAGCTTGTGGCAAACAACCATGTAGGAGATTGGCCAAGAGTGGATGAAAGGTGCGCAGCTCATATGCTAGCTTGCTCACTTCTCTGGTACAGTCTAGTTCGTTTTCGCAAATTATGCACTTTCATGGCTTCCTTGGGGCAGAGCTCAAATAACCTTTTTTCCCTTCTTCTTTATTCTTCGAATATTCCCCCCTTTCCCCAAACAGGCAAAAGAGCCATCTTGTTGTTTATTTACCTAGCTACATCACAGTTTCATTTCAAATGAACAGGTGCGTACTGATTGGTAGTTTCCTCAAGACATGAGCTAATAAAAAAATGCAAGTCCAAAGATGCATGGTGCATGCATGCATTGGGGAAAGCCCCCCCGAAGGAGCTTGGAAACTGTAACCACCAGTTCTGTCTGCATCCTCTATTTTGGGATTAGTCTTTCGACGTCAAATATTGAGCTCTGCATCCTCTTTATATCTATGACAAGAGTAGAAACTTTGCACCAGTGCAGGAACCAGCCAGAAACCTTATATTCAATGCATTAGCAAGGAGTTCTTCCACTTTCGAGAAAACGGTCTTGGGTGAAAACATTGATAAAACTCATACCCTTGTGAAAGCAATAATGGAACTTCGCTGCAAGCACCCAGTGAAGTCGCAGCTGAGTGCACCAGAAATTGCCTTTTTTTTTCCCTAAATGGAAATCTGCGAGTGTGCTTTGTACAGCCTTTGGAATCCTTCTCATGGCTTTGTAGTGCTAAAGGAAGCCAGTTTCGCTTCTCTGTACGAGAGGGTCAGACCTGTAGCTCAGCTTGATTGTGAGCCGTGGTTATGGGGCCTATGATTCTCGTGACGAATTTAATAGCCTCAGTGTGCTCAACACAAACGCACAATTTTCAAGCAGTGCGAGTATCTTTGCGTTATTAAAAATGGATTGCAATGTTAATGTGCACTGATTTTATTGCACATATTTTGTTTTTAGCTAATGAAGGATGGCAACTTACAATTTGATGATTGTTTTTTTGGCGCAAAGCCATCAATGGGCAAAGAGCAAGTTAAAATTTAATGAACTTCAGTACCATTTAGGCCTGCACATTTGGTGCCTTTATTCACTTAATGTAGGCTTAATCCAGTCATCTCGAATAAGAGAGGCGTAGACGGCAGGCAGTATTCATTACCTCTGGTGGATTTCCTTTTTTAATGCATATTTTTTTAGAGTTCTTAACACACGTAATATTTTTTGCAAGCGACGCAACTATGTATGTCTCTTATTTTACCACTTCCAAGCGACAAGCACTTTTTTGTTGGGCCAGAACCAAGCGACACAACAGTCAGTGGCAGAAGACCCTGGCAGCAGTCCAATTCTGTTGCAAGTAATAAGGCGTAGTAACCACATGAAGCGAGTTTTGCATGCGAAGTGACGGGGGACTGCAATATATGAGCTCTATAAGCAACAGCGACAAGATCGAGCTATTGCTGCGGCCCGCCATTGTCAGACTTTTGTTGCGTCACTCGGTCTTTGCAAGATGGAAAACATTGCTTGTAGCTGGGAGGTAGTAAAATTACACATTATACCATGGCGCCACATTGTTGTATTGCTGGCGAAAATACCTTCTGTGGTTATGCCTTTACAACTGTTGCATTGCCCAGAGAAATAGCTTCATGTGGTTGCACATCTAAACCTTGCCAGTTGTATAACACAAAGGGGGCAAAATTTTATATTACAACATATATGTTGCATCATAGAGTTTTGTTCTATTTGAAAAACTAGAGTAATATTTTCTTGAGGCAACTTAATAGCTGAAAGTGCAGAAGTATTTTAAGCTTAGCACGTTAGTTTAATTTCTGAGGCTCATGATCTCTAATCGATTATTTTGCTCTCAACGTTCACATATTTAAAGCTGCGTAGCTAAATTCGAAGTTCGGTTGTTTCCGATAACATTTTTGGGAGCAGCGCTGATGAGCAGACAGGCTGATGTACGTAAGCGGGAATTCGCTCTTTTTAACGGCGACGGCCGTAAATGCGAGGGGTTAATATTTTCCCGGCCTCCTGAACAGCGCGCCCACAGAGTAGCACACCCGCTGGCCGGCGTGACACCATGCCGGTGGCTTGTAACAAAAGCAACGGAACAGTATCCCACAGGTCTGTGACTACACGATGCGGCTAGGCAACTTACGGTTTCCACGCATACACCCCTCCCCAGAGTACTGAGAAGGATCGAATAGGTTGCCAAGGGCGGCACCGCAACACATCGTTTTCGTTGACTTAAAAATACCAAAAATACCAGGGATGCACTTTGTCTTGGTAAGGTTGCTTTCCATCAGCCGTGTTTTGCACGCTCTTGAGTACTTCTGCAGGTTCACTGCCGGCGGAGTTTCCCGCGAAATCCAAACAACCATCCCATCCCGCGTAAACTACTGAACTACGTATTCGACCCACAAATTCAGGCATTCAGGCATGCTCCGAGCAGAGCTAATGGCTAAACAAAACACGAGTAAAAGAAGCCGGCAAACTTGCGTCCACCTGCCACCAAGACCGGACGTGCGACATAACCGCGACAACACAACGTTTTTTTCCCGCCAGCATGCCCGCCAGCTATTGAGCTACATACGTCACCTAAATTGCCACTAGCATGTTCGTTATTTGTCAAACTTTGCGGCCGAAAACGAGGGCGAAGTTTGTCAAATTGCAAAACGTCAGTCGGCCGTCAAAATGCCTATGGTAGCGCTAACTTTTCCCCTGGTGTCAGGCACGGAACATCAATGGCCTCGTTTTGATTTCTGATCAGCCATATTTACATTAGCTGTGTTTTTACTCGAAGTATATTTGGTTTGCACGTAGCTGTAGCGCGTGAAACTTTCGCGTTTACTGAGGAATACATCAGAGGTAAGTCTGTTGTTGCTGGTTTTGCGTATTTTGAGGGGAACATCCTAAAAATAACTGGCAAACACGGGCGACACGATCTTGTCTCTCGTGCGTACGGGTCGATGTTCGCGGGTTTTATGTGATGAATTGTTCTGTGAAAAGCGTTTAATGAAGATCATTTCGCCGCGGATCGGTCGCATATTTACAGGTGAGCGTTTGAGAAACCTTTTATCGGGCTTTAGGTGTGCTGCCACCGCCTAACATTCAACCGCTCTTGACTCTTGCCGCTGTATGTTCTTTGTCCGCCATTTTCTTGTTTTAACCCACTGTGATCCGCATGAAATGATGAAATTCGTGTAATTGGCGGGAAAGGTAGTGAACCTCGACACGTAGGTTTGCGCCCAAGCCCATTCCTTTATGTGTGACAAACATGATTCAAGATGGCACAGCTATGACGTCGGGCTTGGCCAAAGAAAATGGTTGGCGCTTTCCCTGCCGCTGCTCATATTAAGCCTATTCCGAGCTGCGCTGTTTTTCAGCTTTTCGCTGCGAGCAGCGCAATAACGGGAGGAAAAAATAAAAGTGAGAGGGGAAGCGACGGTTCGTGTCATTGAAATTGTGCGTCGCTGTGCTTCGTCCGTCGTCCATCTTCGGATCGAGGCGCGGACAAGAATGTGTGGCCCGAGTGACTAACGTCAAGGAAGAAAAAAGACCCGTTCCCTCGGTCGACGCGCAGGTTCGTTGAAATACCAGCGGTGCTGAAGGGCAGGTGGTAGCGGCGCTGATTAGTGATCGGGGAGTAGCGTGCGTCTGTCAGTGCGCATTTTTTGAGCGTCGGGCATCCGCTATGGAATCTGGCATTTCGAGGGCCGGAACGTCGCCTGCCGCACGCGAGCGCGCTCCATGCTTCTTGGACGCGGATTGAGACCTTCGCGCTCGCTTCCGTGCGGATGGATCGATTTTGTCGCTCGCGGTTTCGAAATGTATCACAGATCGGAACTTGTTTCGCCGAGCGCGTTCGTCCGTACGGCAACTCAACGGCCCTGTTGCGCTGCGCTTGAGGAGTACCGCTGAACTGCGCTACAGCGTCTCGCGCTGCGCATATTGTACGCGGCCTTTATATTTCTGTCTGGAAACTAGCAGTTCGAAAAACCATATTGTAGGGGAAGTATTTTGGGAGTGTTGAACGCTTTACATCGCCGATGCAGGCATGCGCGTTTCGCTTTGCGGCTAAAACTGCACGACTATTGCAGTTAGTAGCGCGTTTCGAAACCTACCCGAAAAAACAACGCATTAATTTGTTCGTTTGATGGTGTACTTTCACGCGCGGTGTATTAATCCTCCGCTATTCCATGTTGCTGCTGTCTTGCGTTGCTTCTACGCAGTTTGATCGCGCAATCTCTTCATTTCCTGTTCTCTGCGCTGAATCCCGAGTACGTACTAATTCGTTTTAGCCGGGGAAATTTTTATTTAATATTTCGAGCATGGCCCCTCTGGGAACTCTGTACGGAATGTTCCGTGTCAGTGCGTGAAAGAGAAACCAACGCGGGATTGCGTATCTGGCGCCGAGCAGTTTGGGAGACCATGACCGTTTGTTGAAAGGACTGCCGAATTCTTCGCGAGCTCGAGGTGTGTGTGCTTTTTTATGTAACCCGTGTTTGGCACGCCAGTGAAACGTAGCACTCTGGAAAGTTGAGGATCGCAGCTTTACGTGCCATTGAAAACACCTTAACGTAGGCCGACCGCGGTAACACTTTCCTGACGCTCATTTTGGGCGCAATATCTGTGTGCCGGCGTCGAGAAGGTTCTCGTTTTCATTACTTTACACGCGCGATGTCGTGGTCTTATTGGGTTCAACATTTTCCTAATACCTGTTTGGTGGCGCCGCGCGTTTGTTTTTTTTTTGGGGGGGGGGGGGGTATTTTTGTTGTAGTCGTGACTAGAAATCCAAGCTTCTTGTTGACAACTGTTGCTCATGCATGGCCTTCGTGGTGTCAAAGCTTTGTGTAGCAGTGGGATATGGAACTATGAACCCAAGGCACCAGACTGACCTCAGTTTGACTCTGAAAATATTTTTGTTGAACTGTGCGTTGGAATTTTTTCAAGTTTTGTTGAATGTGCGACCACTTTCTTATTGCTTTTCAATGATATTGAGAGGGTAACAAATTTCTTGGTGCAATTTATTATAACAGAGTGTTCTTGACATAAATTACTGGTGAATGCTAAATGAAAATGTGTACATTTTAAACAGATAATGTGGCAGTGAATGGCAGGGCATAGCTCAGTCATGTTAACTGTACTTAAATAAGCTTGAAGCTGTTGGGTGCTTAGCATAGACATTTTGTTGGCATACGGTGTTAGTGCAAATCCCGGAGTCGTGGTTCCTGACCACATGGCAATCAGTTGGGCTGCACTGCCACTTCTTGTGCAGCCTTCCTGCTTTCTGCCCAGATGTGCACCTAACGGGCGAGTTCAGGGCTTTCACATTGGGACTGTGCCCCTCACACAGTGCCCTTGGTGCTGATGCCTGTGAACATTGCCTTCATTTTTGGCCTCGGGCTGGGTCGTTTGCATTCCCTCATTGCCAAACGCATGCTAATCCTGGCACAGATAAGATGCCGCAACCTTCATCTTTTCAATTGTTTCTTTTTGTGGGTGAGTTTTTCCGAGATAGCGTTTGCCAGACATGAGCCCTTTCAGAAGTGCGGCGAGTGTGGGCGGCAGTGCACTGACGCTGCTGTTCCTCCCCCCGTGTGCGGTGCAGCGGGAGCCCCTGGCCCGGGGTGGGGGGCATGGAGTTTGGCTAGGAGGCGGCGGCAGCAGTGGGCCCTGATGCCAGCGGCGGAGCAGCAGCAGCCGCAGCAGCCATGAGAGGGGGGGAGGAGGAGCTGTCGCTGGGCCAGGCCCGGCGGCTCATCGAGGCCATCCGCAAGATCAAGCACCACAAGCAGCGGCCCTCGCTCGAGCGCATCACCCACGCCCTGGGGCTCCGGCTGGACCTCGTCGAGCGACACCTCGAGATGGCCGTCACCAAGGGCTTCATCCTCAAGGTGCGCCCCCCGGCCCTGTGGCAGCACGGGCCACCACAGCATTTTCAGGAGGTGTAGCTTGCTCCTGTGCAGCAAGGTCACACCTTGTTGCTTCAGGTGTGACCTTTCTCACAAAATTTCTTGTGGTAGGAACTTTCCAGGGTGCCTGCCATTTCTTGGCGCCTGATTGCTCTTTGAGTCTGGCATTTTTTGCTGGTCTTGTTTTTAGAAGGCACCCGCTTGGTGCTGGTCTGTGCTCATGCTGCCGCATTAATGCTTGTGTTGTAGAGGCCGAAGACACTAGATGAAATTGAAGGAAATTTTGCTGCGTGTTTTTCTGCAGCCAAAAAAGGTGGCCCCACTGACCACTGTTTTATTCATGCCACTACTCGGGCACGGTTCTTGTAATGCCATTGCCGCCGACTTCGAGTGCTTTGCGGCACCCATTTCTTTTTTTGCATTTTATTATTGACCAATACACGGGAAGCCGTGCAGAATTCCACATTATTGCCCAACAGCTAACCAGTACACGTTTGTTGCTTTACAAGGGATGGGACAACAGAAAATGGACAATAAATTTGTTCATATGGAATTTCTTAGCCACTCAGCCACCCACTGCAGTGTCTGAGTGGCTAAGGCATTGCACTGCTGTGAAAATGGCCACGGGATCAATTCCACGCTGCAGTGGAAATTTTTCTTATACAGGTGAAGAATAAACATTTGCCTGTGTGTACATGCCCTTGGGTAATGCTAAAAGAACCCTGGGTGGTTTGTATTAATCTGTGGTACTCCACTATCATGTGCTTTGTATTAAATGAGTAGCTCGGTATGTAAACTCCAATTTGAAGTTGAAATTTGCTCTACAGAGGCCATGCATAAACTTTTCTAGTAACATTCAGTTGGAGACATGTGCATAGTAATTACCAATGCTTTCACATCAGCTATTACTCATCGTGGACATTTTTTGTTCACTATATTTTGTGGATGCCATGAGGGAAGCATTTATCAGGTTGCTGGTAGTTCTTTCCAACGCCACTGCATCGGCTTGCACTGCCTTTGATCCCCATTTATCAAGTATTGTCTGCTATTCGCCTGGCCTGCCGTTGATGTTATTTCGTCTTTTTCTTAACCAGTTGCACTTATTACTTGCCAATTCATCCTGTGGGAAGTATGCACCTTCTGTGGGTTCGACAGTGTGCTTTAATGAATAGCTTTTTTTAAAGCGAAATCGTTATTTACCTAGGTTGGGGAAAGTGCGTACTCCGCCGGCATCCGCAGAATGTGCATTTGGATATTGTCTGCAAAAAAGCGTCCACAACACCTAACCATTCTCTAACGCGTTCCCCATGGTTCAGAGCAGTACATACATTGTAAAAAATAAAAGATACCGAGATGTTCAGCACACTTTGTTCCATGGCAGCACTAAACGCCCGTGTGTGCGAGATTTCGGCGCATGTTAAAGATCCCCAGGTGGTCAAAATTAAACCGGAGCCATCCACTACGGCGCGCCTCATCGCCTGCGTTGCGTCGGCGCGTTAAAACTTACAATCAATCAAATCCATGGCAGCACTTAACGCACTGTTGCACATGCTGCATAAAAAAAATAACAGGGAGAAACATTCGGCGTGTTGTCGATTCCTATTTGCAACGCGTTCCATAGCACTTGCATAAAAAAAAAGTTGCACAAGGAAATCCCCGTGCACTGAAATTGGGCTTTCAGTCTTGGTTGGCCTTCAGCTATAGCCCCAGGAAATTTCTAGGGACTATAGTTCAGGCTCAGTCGAGGCAGTGTCGCAGCAGCATAGATAGTGATTCTGCAACAAGTAGCTGTAGCGAGTCCGCTGTCACATTTGTAAGGCATAGGGAGTGTGCGACACTTAAAGTAGGTGCGCTGCCTCGCCATAACAACGCCACCATTGGCCATGCTGTCGCCCCGTTGCAGGCAAGGTGCACTGCAGCCGCCTACTGGCAGGTGTTTGTGAAGGCTAACAATATAACCCAGTGAGCTGAATGACAGGGCTAGATTTTTTTTATTGGCTCAAATGAAGAAAAGAGCATGAAATTTCTCAAACGCAAGCCCGCTTTTGGCGCGTTAGGGCAATGCGGCGCTCTACAAAACAGCACTGTCAAAGGCTGCTGCATCCATCGAGCAAACGTAAGCCCTGTAAACAGGGGATCTATGCCATTGCAATTTAGTTTTTGACCACCTTTAGTGAGCTTAGTGCTGCCTACTTGTAAATGTTAGTGCAACTGCTTCAAGCAGGAGCCCATCTGTCATTAACAACTGGGCAAAAAGAAAGCATTAATGCACGCTGGTTTGTTTTTGCCAACCCCTCACTTACAAACCAAGATTTGTTTACTTCAGGAAAAAGGAATGTGCTTGTGTTTTGATGAAACTGGCTTTTAGAAAATTGACAGTTGTGATCGAGATTCTCAGTGAGAAAGGCGTTTGCAGCGGACGGAAGACCTGTAGGTGGCTACTGCATTTTTCGTGCTACTGTATCAGATGCATCCACAATGTACTTAAAATGAGCGCTTCTTTACCGCCAGGTGTGTACACAAGAGCTGTCCTTGCTGTTTTGCTTAGCGCATTGCCCATAGGCAAAACAAAATGCGATCAGCAGGTGTGAGGACAGGTGACAAGTACTGCGGTGAAACATTCTTTGCATCTTTTGATCACCCTCAGTAGTGACTTCGTTGGTGAGAGCTGTCAATATTGCTGATCTACGAGTAGTTCTCGTCAAATTAACAAGTTCGCTAGCTGCAATGAGTCATGAAAGAACGCCACAGGTCCAAAAACTCTCCTTGGTGCTGATACAGAGCAGTTTTATAATTACAGCACACAAAAGGAAGCAAATGGGTGAGGTATGGCTTTGCAAATGTCAATAAAATACACACTCATCAAACTACCCTCATTTTAAAGTCTTAGCTGCAGGAAGTGACAGAAAGTCCCGATGGCCCGAAAAAATCCCAGTGGAGCACAAGAAAGTAAGCTCACATTGAATCTAAACGACCAAGTCTTTCACGCGACACACTGCGAGTCTGTTGTGTTTGATAGTCATGGAGGCTTAGCCATGCTGAAAATCGAAAGAACTTCGTTTCCAGGGGAGAATGAGAGTAATTATTTGTACAGTTTGCAAAGTAACACTTTGTGCATACATTGCAAGGTTACCGTCTCTGCGTAACTACCGCAGTGTTGTCTGCTCCGCTTCCTTCCGCGCAGTTAGGGAAGTACCCATGGGAGCGCCACACTACTGTTGCGTGGTCCCTATAGTCTACATCTGCAGAAGAATTGGTGGCAAACGTAGACAAAAGAAACACTTTTGTGCTCTCATCACAAGAATTTGCTCAAGGATTGCGTGCAACTTTTGTTTGCGCTGCATTTTCAATGAACCCCGTGGTCTATTGTTGCATACAGTTGAGAAAGGTCAGCAGCCGCGAGGCAAATGCAATTTCCTTTGAAACGGTTCCTGTCGCTTTGGTATGGGGGCAGTGGCCCAAAAAGACATCCCAAAAGTAACTGCGTATGGTTCTCATCACAAGTCCTGGGGGGCCTAGCTGATGTAAATTATCCAAAGCCCTGTGTCCCTTAAAGGAGCCATGAAGACAAAATACAAGTTGGGTTTATTAGAAAGACTGCTTATTCCCGATAACAATGATACCAATATCATCGCAATCTTCGAACAAATAATGGAGATATGAAAGAAAACGTGTGAAGCAGTCGCGACCCCCTAGCCGATTTCCCGCAACTTTTCTATGCCGTCACGGAACCTTGTTTGTGCGATTGGCGGCCGCCTAACTGACCTGTCGCGACGACACATGACTGGACGTCTGTAATGGGGCCTCTTGTTCCATTTGACTGGGTCACTTGAATGCTAACGTGCAGTTAACGCACTGAAAATTATATTTTATTGTTGGCCCGTATGACGTCATTCTTGCTCATAACACGTCACTGTGGCGCAAAATTTTGAAGTTTTTAAATACTTCTTGCTCTTTTTTTTCGTTAAAAAAAACATCTTTTGTGGCTCTAATGGCACTGAGTGAGATACTGAATCCTAGTTCTTTCAAATTAAACGAAGTTGTATTTTCTCTTCGTGGCTCCTTTAAGCAAGGTGCTGCTTCCCCACATTTAAAGTTCATATTGTCTTGAAGGGGTCTGGACCTGTTGTGTGCTGTCAGGAAAGCTTTTTGTTAAGGCTGAAGCAACGTTAAGAGGGCTTGAGTGAGATGCGCTGAGCATATCTGTGTCTGGTTGCCGTAATGTGCTCTGAAAAGCTATGGGAACCTGGAGGGTCAAAATAGGGGAGCCTCTGTCTGAGGGCAGACCTCCAACTCTGAAATGTGAAATGTTTCTCGGAGCAATTTCTTGGTATGTTGGCAATCAAAACAGTAGACCAGAAAATGAAGCCCAGATTGTGTTGCTGTTTTGATTCTCGCTCTGAGGTGCTGTTGTGTGGCGCACTAAATAACAAGCATTGGATAGGGGAAAGATCTGCTTAAGACAAAATACAAGTTTGTTTTATTCGAAAGATTTCGTGTTCTATAGTGCCCCCAGCGCTTGTCCGGACGCAAACGATGCTTTATTCACTGTGAAATTAATCAATTTAAGCTAAAGTTATGTCTCGCGCCAAAACGTGTGTTTGAACGACATTTGCAATGCATCAAAAGAACGGGTCTTTCAGCTAAATTTGGGGGGGAGCAGAGTCTTGCGTACTGTTAGTCAACCTAGATGACGCCACCTAGAGCACTGCACGGGCCTGATTTTAAGGCCCGAGCCCGGCCCGAGCCCGCTTTGTGAAGCCCGAGCCCGACCCGGGCCCGTAACACCAAGCCCGGGCCCGGGCATTCATAAGTGAGCCTAGCCCGGGCCCGGCCCGGGCCCGTCATCTCAAGCCCAGGCCCGGCCCGGGCCCGTCGTCTCAAGCCCAGGCCCGGCCCGGGCCCGTCGTCTCAAGCCCACGCCCAGCCCGGACACGGTCTTTTTTTTAGCCTACAGAGGGCCCGCATGTATGTGACCAGGCCTGGTTTTAGACGTTGAAGAAAATTAGTTTATTATATTTGGTCGAGTATCTTAAATCAGACGGAGCATCTAGTCTGTACAAGCACGCCCTGAATTGTAACGCAAAAAAAAGGGTTGAAAAGTACACGTAGTTTAGCTCACACCGTCTGCAGTTCTTGCCACATGGGCGTAATAATAGCTCGTATTCTTACATGAGAGACACCATCACCTTTGATGGCCAGACTCTTGGCAACTTCATGTGGTTGTTTCGGTCACAAGTTGGTATTAATGAAATTTCTTGCTCTCCATTTGAATCCACGCGTATGTGCGTGCGTTGAAATATTTTCCCTGGAGTGGTTGTTAAGCGGTGGTGCTTCTCTAGCACGCCAGTTTGATTTCCAGCCACGGCAGCCGCATTAAGATTGGTTCGGCATCTAAAACACACGTACATAGACATAGGTGCACAGCTTTAGGGTGGCTTAATTAATTCCTTCCCCTCTAGGGCATTCCTTGTAACCGTATCTTTGATATGTTATACACCAAAATATAAAATCTTGATGCAGCACATGAAATGTCATTAAGGGGGGACACTGCTCTTTAAAAAACTTTTTTAATTTTTAAGTAAACTCTGTGAAACTTGTCAGTCTTGCTGATTTTCCTCCACTGATTTCAAATATGGCATTATTTCTTTTGTTGGTCAATTAGGTCCCGAGATAATTAGAGTTAATTAACCATTTTTGGAGGAACAATAGACAAAACTGTGTTGGTAAGAAAACTGTAATCTTTACATTTTCTAATACTATGAACACTGGTGAGTGCAATAAGACAATTAGTTTTTTGATGCGTCGCTTGGAACTAATTTTACGGCACGTTAAACCTTGGTGGCAACACTGGCAAGGAGCCATTTTGAGTGCCAACTGGAAACACTGAAGTTTAAAGGGACACTGAAGTGATATGTAAACATTGCGGGATTACTAGCGCAAGTTGTAGTCCGGAGTCCCCAGGCCATGTTTCGACCACTCTAGGCGCGTTTCCGCGATTTTATTTAGTAGAAAAACTAATTCGAAAACGCTGTCCTCCTCTCTTTACGCTCGCCCATTTTCTGTGGCGTTTTCGTGTGACGTCAGGAGGGGATGAGCTGGCAATTGGCTGCGCCACGGCTGCGCTACTGCACGGCTCCCCGGCCGACAGAGTCAGTCGGCCCAGCGTTTCGTCCGCCGGCCGCCGGCGGGTCGTCGCAATCAAGGAGGTTAAAAAAAAATTGCTTGGTCGCAATTCGTTCGCTTAGTTGAAACGAAGCCAGGACACGTTTGTGAATGGAAGAATGTGCCTTTCTTTACTTGGTTTGTTTGTACACTGTATCTAGCTCCAAGTCAAGGTCGCTTCACACAAGCGCTGCACATGCGACGCTTCCCTGACTGGTACGCCAGTAGGAAAATATAAGGCCTCTTGAAGGCGGGAGAAGAGTCAGCGAAGTCAATATTGGTACTAAGCAAATAAAATCAACTGATATTTTTACTGTACAGCGTAAAACTAGGGCGCGGGAAGCACTTTTTTGCGCTGGGCGAACAAGCACAGCGGTCAGCAGCACGACTACGCATCTGCGAACGCTTTTCCGTCTACGAAATGCAATTGCTAGACGTGAGCTACTGTGGAAACTCGGGCGACGCTTACTGCACGATCGCAGAACAACAAATAGTCACCTAAGTGGCTTGAAATGCCAAAACTAAATAAAAGTGTAAACCGGTTGTACAATATATACCCTATATTAGCAAAGCATTCGCGTCCCGCTCCGTAGCCTAGCAGTCTGGGGCGCTAGGAATTCTCCCCAAATGTTTTGCGAGTCACGAGTTCGAATCCCCGCGGGTACGTGCTTTTTTTTTTTTTTTTTTTCTAAGTTAACTTTTTTGTTTTCCGCCGATGTTTTCTATATTGAGTTCACCTTTTTTGGGGCCGCAACGTTCATGGCTACACGAACTAGTTCACAAAACGCGCGCAGGCTGGCACTGGCGCGCTAGCGAGTTCTCGTTGGCATGCTGTTGCCATAAGCACCGACTGCTTGCAGGCAGTGGGCACAGGCCAGAATGAACAGACCCTTGGCCTGGTGCGAACACGCTTTTTACGATACAGGCATGAGGGAGGCAAGCTCCAAATATGGGGGAAAAGCGCATGACATTTGGGCGTCTGCGGGTACGCGGAGGGCGTTCATGCACTGCGTAGGTCTCGGCTAGTGAATGCTACGACTACAAGCCGTCCTGGGAGGCTTATCTTGTGCATTTTACAGCCGACAACATGGCAGAAGCGCGGTACGATGATTACTGAGATATTGAGAATGCCCATCCAACAAAGCCATTGGTTATGTTTTACAGAACCGAAACCGAAACTTGTGTGATTGCTAACCTTGGGCATCGTCCAATCACGGCGCCCCTCCTCTCAACGTCACAGCCTTAGTTGGTGCGGCCGCCGCAAACCGCGCATGGTAGTTTTTCTTCTTTCGCGCTTTGTAAAATAATTACCGATTTGTCAACCGGATAAACGATGAAAAGTGTGCTAATTTGAGCCAGTCTACGCAGTGCAAGCAAAAACGGGAGCTTGACAAATTCACTTCAGTGTCCCTTTAATGAGCATGTAAAATCAGTTCCAAGCAATGAATAAAAAAACTGATTGTCTTATTGCACTCACCAGGGTTCATAGTGTTGGAAAATGTAAAGATTACAGTTTTCTGACCAACACAGTTTTGTCTATTGTTCCTCCAAAAATGGTTAATTACCACTAATTATCTCAGGACCTAATTGACCAACTAAAAAAATAATGCCATATTTGAAATCAGTGGGGGGAAAGCAGCAAGACTGACAAGTTTCACAGAGTTTACTTAAAAATTAAAAGAAATAGTTTTAAGAGGGGTGTCCCCCCTTAAAGTTACAGTATAGTGACTATCAGCCCTAGCAAAACACGTTTTCAAAACAATGTGTACAACTAACACCAAGAAGCGCGTAAAAGCATACTCAGAATATTCAATTTTATGCTCTTTTCTACACTTCACGTCGGAACTATTAACGGCCGGGCCTATGAATTCAAGCCCGAGCCCGGCCCGGGCCCGCGGCACTGAGCCCGGGCCCGGCCCGGGCCCGCCGATAATCGACTTCGGGCGGCCCGGCCCGCGGGCCGGGCCGGGCCGGGCCCGGGCTTTCGGGCTGGCCCGGGCCCGTGCAGTGCTCTAGCGCCACCACACCGCGGCAAGCCGTTTTCTGCCTTTGGTGTGTGTGTGTGACCGTATTTAAACCTGACATGTTTTTGTTCATAGAGAAAATAATCATTTTGTGAAACATGGTGCCCGCTCGACAAATGTGGTCATGTAAGACCCCGCCGCTGGCGTCGATCTGCCACGTCGTCTGAGACAACCCCAAAGCCCCGCAGTGCTGTGCATCTAAACGAAGCATAGTGCGGGCAGTAACAACAGCAGTATGCATGGGTACTTCTATGTTTACGCGTGCTTTCGTAACTTCAACTGTTTGTCCCACCATTCTCATTGCTTTAAAAAGAATGTGCCCTAAATTTACGCACAAATAGCTCGTTCGGCAACCTTATAAGTTTTGCCTAATTTGCGTTTGCTTTTTCTGCCCTCCGCCAATCGCAGAGCTGGCTGGTATGACACCATAGGTTCCGTTGTGGGAAATGAGTTAGTAGTTCGCATGGCCATTCCCTTTTTTCATAATTATACAGCTTATTTGTGTGAAGTTTACATTAAAAGTGGTGTCATCATGATTCTAATGAGGCAATCTTTTGAATGAACCAAACTTGCATCTTATCTTCATGGACCCTTTAAAGAGACAAAAAATCCCCATTAATGTATGCAGACATGCATTCACCCAAAATGCATACATCTCTTAGCCTTTATTTTAGCATTTATTTTCTAGCAATGCGCAGTCACCAAACAATTTTCCGGAGGCTAATGACTCACAAATGCTGCCTTATGTAGGTTTATGTATGCATGTTGGCCTGGGGCTATTTGACAGGGGCCAAAGTCTTGCAAGTGTTTCTGCAATTTGCCTAGACGCAGGCTGTGTGTGGCCAAGGATCACACCCCGAGCTGTTTTTAGCCCTTCTCCAGACAAGTCTGGTGTTATTTTTACTTCCTCGAAGAAACAAATAATGAAAAAGTCTTGGCAGTAGCTGACATGTCTTGCCAGTAGTAGTCTAAAGGAGTTTAGGAAGTTCTCTGTTTGGAGTTGTGCTGGGAGGTAATTTGATTCTGCCTGCTTTGTGGTCATGAGTTGAAATGGAAAGAGAAGGGAAGAGTTAATAGTGAAAGCTAGCGAAATTATCTGTTCATAAAATTCCAAGCCCTAGGCAGCTACCATGATCGTTAGTGCGCATGTTCATGTAGCTTGTTACTTTTTTCTGTACCCCGAGGTAGAGCACTGCACGGGCCTGATTTTAAGGCCCGAGCCCGGCCCGAGTCCGCTTTGTGAAGCCCGAGCCCGACCCGGGCCTGTAGCGCAGAGCCCGGGCCCGGCGGGGGCCCGGGCTCGGCGCTGAGCCTGACCCAGGCCCGGCCCGGGCCTGGTCATTTATTTTTGAGCCTAGGGAGTGCCCGTGTGTGTGTGACCAGGACCGGTCTTAGACGCTGAAAAAAATTAGTGTATTGTTTTTGGTCCAGTGTCCTCGTAGCGTGCAATCAGACAGAGAACAGAGATCAGACCAGGCACGTCATGAATTGAAACGCAAAAAATAAGGTTTTCAAAGTGCATGTAGTTTAGCTTACACCGTCTGGAGTTCCCGCCACATCGGCGTAATAACAGTGCGTATTCTTACACGAGAGTCACCATCAACAATGATGACCAGACTCTTGGCAACTTCACGTGGTTGTCTCGGTCACAAGTTAATATTGCTGGAATTTTTTGCTCCCCATTTGAATCCACGAGTATGTGCGTGCGTTGAAATATTTTCCCTGCAGTGGTTGTTAAGTGGTGTTGTTTCTCTAGCACGCGAGTTTGATTTCCAGCCACGGTAGCCGCATTTAGATTGGTTTGACATCTAAAAGACACGTGTACCTGTGCACTTATGTGCACCTTTGTGTATTTGCACCTGGTGGTGTGCACCTATGTGTATTCCTTCCCCGCTAGGGCATTCCTTGTAACCGTATCTTTGGTATGTTATACACCAAAATATACAATCTTGATGCACAACATGAAATGTCATTAAAATTACAGTATAGTGACTATCAGACTTAGGAAAACACGTTTTTAAAACAATGTGTACAACTAATATCAAGAAGCGTGTAAAAGTAAACTCAGAATATTCACTTTTATGCTCTTTTGTACACTTCACGTGGCAATTTTTAACGGCTGGGCCTATGAATTCAAGCCCGAGCCCGGCCCAGGCCCACGGCGTCGAGCCCAAGCCCGGCCCGGCCCCGGCCCCGGCCTGCAGATAATCGACTTCAGGCGGACTGGCCCTTCCCGCGGGCCGGGTTGGGCCCGGGCTTTCGGGCCGGGCCGGGCCCATGCAGTGCTCTACCCCGAGAAGCTGCCATTGAATCATCAGATCTGTTTGTCTGGTTTTCAAAAAATTTACATCTTACTCATTTCAGTTCCTCTTACTCATTTCAGTTGCTTAAATTTTATAGATTTTCTTTTGTGTGTAAGTGGGATTCTTCATGGTTATCAGTGTGAGTTATATTCAGTTTGTTTAGATTACGAAAAAAAAAAAACTGTTGGTTGTCTGTGTCAATCTCGAGATATGCACAGTTGCAATTCCTGCATCTTCTGCGGGCAGGGTGTAGCATAGGAAAAGGCACTCTGCCTCCCTATCCACACCACCTTGTGGACTCATTCATGTTTGTTGCAGCAACAATCATCATTGCAGTGGCCACAAAACTTAGAACCTGTGTTGACACTTCCACCCTCGAAAGGGGGGAGGCAAAGCTTATTGCCTTAAGCTAGTATTTGCTGCACTAAGGGCATGTTGAAAATAAGGCAGCAGAAGAGTAAACAAAAGACATACGGAAAAACTATACTATACTATAACAAAAAAAAGCCATGAGAGAAGCAGTGCCTCCAGCTTTGTGATGTTGCCAAGATGTTTATTTCCACATATACCTTGTTTTTTTAATTTGGATCTTACTATTTTCATGAAGTGAGTAAGACGTCGATTTCCTGCCCCATCTCTTACCCCCGTATTCACAAACCTAACTCAAATAGAACTTTTCCCTTCGGACACTTTTCGGCGCCTTAACGCGTTTCAAGAACCAAACTTATGCTCAAAGGGTACCTTTTCGCGAATTTATCGGGCAGAAAAGTAAGCGATACTTCAGTTAGTTTTCCCGACCTACCTTCAGCGCCCCTTTTCGCGACCAACATTGCAGACTACTACGATAGCTTGGCTAAGGTGTTCGATTTCGCGCGTCGTACGCGAGAAATTGATAAAGTTGTAAACAATAAAGCGCTTCCCGCGAGCAACAACGATCCGCGCTGAGTCCAAAAGAAAAAAAAAGTCAGCGGGGCAAGGACGAAAGGAAGGCTTGACGCACACCAGCAGTCAATGCCCACGTGCAGTTAGTGTGCAGGGTATTCCTTTTGTCCATGTCCCAGCTGTGCTTTCCCTCTCTCCATCCCTCCCCCCCTCTCTCTCTCTCTCTCTCCCTCCCTCCCTCCCTCCCTCCCTCCCTCCTTTCTACCCCCCCATGATCATGACTAACCAACACGCCCAAATAGCCGCTAAGCCGAGCAGTTGACATCATTGCAATTAGTACAACTGAGTTTTTGGGTGTGTATCTCTCTCTCTCTTCAGTACAAAAGAGATTTTTGTCAGTCATTTCATTGTTTGATGATCATTGGCTGCACTTTGAGTTTTAATTCCAGAGCTATATCACGTGTGGCAGAGTTTGTTTTCTTGCAACTGTTAGAAATATAGAACTTTTGATTCCTTGCTTTCCATAAGGAAGACTAAAATGAATAGTTTGGAGCATACTGACTGAAAACAGCTCAGTTTTACAGTTACATTTTCATTTTTTTGTTATCGTTGTTGTTAAAGCCCAACTCTGGAATGCCTAGAATGGAGCAAGTCTGGCCTTAACATTGCTTCCATTCTGGATGTTCTTGCCTGTGAGCCCCCCCCCTCTCTCTCTCTTTTTTTTTAACATGGGAAAGGTAACCGAATTTTTTTTTTCTACGTGCCATTTCAACCATTCATAGGTCACTTTCTGTCAAATAGCTGTCGTGCTTCTGCAAGGCATTTAGTGAAGAGCATATTATTTAGAATGCCACTGAAGGCAAGGTGTAAATTTGTATCTATATACTCATATGCCTAGACGTACTACACTCAGCAGCCACTTTTCCTGTAAAGGCCAGAATAGTCGGTGCGTACCATTTTTCCCATTATGATTTGTAATGCCACAAATCGTGAAAGCATACTGGCAAAGCTTGGAAGCTTGTTTAAAACAGTTAGAGCACATTGACGAGTACTGGCCAATTGACTAAATAGGCATCTCGCCGCCTTGGATCACTGCTAGAATGCACCACTGTTCTGCTGTCCGTATTTGAGGCATCATACTCTGTCATGAAGAGATGGAAGACCGGGGAAATGGCCCAGGCCCACGAGTAGCCCCTGCCTCTGTGCCAGTGGGGTGGCTGCCATAGTGTCCCCACATACTGTAGTGTTCCCCTCCAATTCATGTTTATTTGCCCATGGTCTTGCACTATTGCCCTTTGTTAGTTGCTTTATTGCAACAAAATAATGTTATTTTGGATTTGGAACACTACAGTCGAACCTCGTCATAACGAAGTAGTATCGGGGGAGTAAGTTAGCTCATTGTATCTGATATTCGTTGTAACAGTAGGGGTAAAAATTGGCCCTAACAAATCGGCAGTGTGGCTAAGGCAAAAATCTTAGATACGAAAACACTATATTCTAGGCTTCGAACCCACCATTAACGACGTAATCCTTACCCCTGTCTCCTTGTGGCATTTCAGACTAAATTTAGCCATAACGTCAGAACGGGAAATTACAACAGATCAACGTCTATTTGACAAAACAGGCCTGCATTCTTTTTTTTTTAAGTTGGATGTTATCTACGTCAGGTGTCTTAACTCTGAGCAGGATGAAATTTAGCACAGTGTCTACACACAAAAGGGCCTTTTCTACGCAATTTTGGGTGCCAGCAGTTTTTCCAAGTAGCTTATCAGCTTTTCTCAAATGTTTCTTCGTTATAGCCGATATCGCGTGCGGCTGTCATGGTTTTGGTTTCGTTATAAAAAAGAAAAAGTGTCAAGCTGGCCCAGAACCTGAGATTTTTGCTAGTCTAGCAAAAAAATTTTCCCGCTCGCAAAAAATATGCAACATAAGTGTGTGGTATTGAATTGAATAAATTTCCTTTGCTGTGGTGATAATTTCAAACAAATTTTTATTTGAAAAGAAAAAGAGAGAAAAAGAGCTCTACAGAAAAGTTTCGGGACAATCACAAAAAATAAGCAAAAATGTCAGTGTTGCTCCCCAGAGAAAAAATACACAAAAAATTTAAGATATACATTTTGTACATATACTATCAGTGCAAAACTCCTGCAAGTATCAAATGCCAACTAAATTTTCTTGATTTACAAAAAAAAAAATGTTAGCTGGTGGGTTTTGTGCCACACATGCATCGCATAAAACGCCGGTTTTCTGCTCCCCTCTTTTTTTTTTTTTTTTTTTTTTTTTGTAGCACAATTTCTAGTTTTGATACTGATTTTTCTGGGGCTTGCGTTGAACAGGGGTATTGGATTCTGTGCCGGCTTGGCGTACTGTCACTTTCGGTGCTGAAATCTGAAAGTTATCCTTGCAGTCAGTGCTGCTAATGTCATCCAAAAAGTTGCATGTAGAATCGTCCAAATCACTAAAAATGCAGCGTTTCTGCGGCGCCGTAGCGCGCCATGTCAACCCCGTCTCGGTATCATCCGAGCACCCATCACATGACACCGGCAGGCTTTAAAAAATCACGGCTCGAAAAAAAATATATATATATAAAGAGGATGGGTCTTCACTACTCAGTAGATGGTGCCAGCTCTCAGAGTGCACTCGGAAGGCGCCAAATTCGAAAGGGAAAACGTCAAAATTTGAACTTGAAAGCGTAGATAGTATGCTATCGATTTGAATAGGCGTGTGCAGGAAGTAAACTAATAGTTTCGCTATTGACAGTAGCCGTCGTCAACATATTAACTTTTGTGATAGGTACGTTCCCTGAATACATGGTTGCTGACGTCACAAAACAGGATTCAGCTGGAGTATTAAAATTTTGGTTTAAAATGTTCAATTCCTCAGTGAACAAAGCATGATTTGCTGCCGGACAAGTGCTGGGGGCACTAAAAAACACCAAATTTTTAGTACAAAAACCCGTATTTTCTCTTTATGGCTCCTTTAAGTATGTTTTGTAAAATCGATTTGGTGTTCAACGTGTGTCTTGTGTATTTTCTTTTTAGTGTGTCTTGTCCTTTAAGGGAACCATGAAGCCTCATTGAGAAAACACTAATGCTTGTTCACGGGAACTTCAATCTCAGAAGTTCTAAATTGAGAAAACAGAAATAGTGGCAACTTAACATCACTTAACATTTGATGGAATAGATCTGATTGACCAGATTGATGGTTTGTTGAACTAGTTTTATAGGATTGCAGCTGGAGCTTATAGTGTTTCAAATCAAGCATAGCTATATTTTAAATAAATTATATAAGGACAATAAATAAAAAAATTATTTGGAGGCACACGTTGCGAGCTCAAGTGGCTCTTGTCTTGATACGTTTTGGAATTGAAATACCGTAGCTGCGCCCGTCGTTTTCTCTTGGGGCACTGGGGGGGTTCACGTGAGCTCAAGTTGTCCATCTGTAGTCGTTTTCATTTTCATTGTTCGAAGCAAGACGAGCGCATATGGGGCTACGCTGTTACGTAGCATAGGATTATTACACACTGAAACACCCTGGTATGTTTCACTAGGTTTGATCAGGGATTTCAAATTTTAACGCATTGTTCATGAAGGAGTTGAGTTGGCGCACTGACTTGGTATTTTAACAAAACTTGTTGCTGAGCTAGTTGGTACATACTTTAAGAAAGAAGAAAAAACGTGGTGCAAACTAGACGTGGACGAAGAAAACAAGGGAAGACATATACAGGCGCCAAAACTTCCAACAGTTTATTTAAAGGAAACCACACGAATTTATACATGACTTATCCAAACAGAAACAACAACAACAAAAAAAATCAACCAAGGTATAATCATGCTAACAAGTGTAAAAGGTGATGACAATGGCTAAAAATGAATAAGTACAACACTGCTGAAAGGATGACAACAAATCTACTTCAGCCTCAAGAGCAATCAAGATGGTCCAATAGCGTGTGCGTGCATTCCAGGCGCAGACCAAACCGAAAAGAGGGAAGGACAACTGTGCGTGCAAAACTACATGCTGTGATTTAAAAATTACATTTCTTTTTCACTTAATGCTAGTGACGGCGTGCTGACACACTTGTCGTCGGCTCTTTTGATAAAAACTGCCTCGATCACCTCCCTTTCCGTTTTGTTTCTTGCTCTCCTCAGAAAGGTCGTCTTATACAGGAGTGGCTCACACCCACAGCACTTGCAGTGGTCTGCAACTGTAGTGGTCTGTGGAACAAAACTGTAGGGAAGTATGAGCTGCCCAGTCTTCAGAACAAAGTGAAGGTGTATGTTGTCTTCATGGTCCCATGAATGCGCTGCCTATGTCTTTGTGACAACAGCCAACTAGCCCGTCCTAATGCCTTAGAGCTCTTGGCCTTATTTTAGGCCCCATTAAATTACTTCGAAGTCTAATATCTCTATTGTGTACTTTTACACCCATCTTTCATATTTCGGACATCGTTCTACACGGCTAACCATTTACACCTCCAGATAATTTAATGCCGACATCTTGTGATTCTAGCCTTGTTGTTGGCGAACTCCAGTAACTTATGGCTGTTGCACCAAGTACTTCATAGCCAGTGACCTGCTGGCTGGAGGGGCAAAGACCAATGGGGTATATGCCTTGAATCGGAAGGTGTCTGACAAAGGATTATTCCTAGATGCTAATTATAGAGGGTGACACCATGCTGGTTGCTTAATTCTTTGACCTGTCTGCCTCAAAATTGAAGCAGTCACTAGTTTATCTAAAAACAATAAATCTGGTCATTTGGCAAGTTTTTCTTTATGGACAAATTGTGTCAAGTTGTCTAAATTGATGGTGGAGAAAGTAAAGGGCCTTGAGTTCTTTCAAAATGCTTGGAATAAAGCAAAATTTGTTTTCTTTATACTTCTGTAACACTTCGTATGAATGCCTCTGTAAGGCATGCCACAAGGCTGAGAATTGAAAAAAGTGCTGCTCAAAATTGTAGACTTGAAAGGTGGCCAAATTAACAGAATCAGAGAAACCAACTAGCTTATTTTGACTGCTGTAGGATGAGAAATGTCTCTTCAGGTTTATTACAGAGATATTACATGTTAATATCTGAAATCTGGAGTCTTACTGTTTCAGCATTTCAGTTTCAATGTATTGTGACATCTAATACAGAAAAGGTCCCAGAGTTACAAAACTGTCAGGGGGACCACCTATTAATAAATAAAACAGATGAAAAGTACAATTTTACAGGCAGTAGAAGTGATGTGTAAATAAACCAGAATAAATTCAAATTTGTAAGCCTGCTTACACAATGAATGAGGACATTAGGCGATAAAAAAGAAATCCACAAAATAAATATACTGCATAAAGAATTATACAGTGCAAAGGATCATCAAAACATATAACATCTACATCAATAAAACAGGGGAGCAACCATAAACAATGGGTTAATTTAAACAGCGTTCATGCCATTAATTTATAAAGGAATGAGATGAAATAGAAGTTTTGATGTCAGTAGGTAGTTGATTCCAGAATGTAATTCCGATAAAATGTAATGTAATTCCGTAAATTTTCCATAGTTAGTTTTAACCTTGCGCCATAGCTGATTGTTGTTTTCAGAGAATCTCGTGGGGTTGAGGTTAAGCAGGTTTGATTCTGTGAGGGTCCTACCAAGGGATATTTTGTTCTTAACTATGCGCTAATTAAGTTTTGTAAGCTTATGTTCAAAAGTTTTGTAATGGTTGTACATTGAGAGTCCTGAAAATTGCATTTGCTTTGAAAGATGACTGTTAAACGTAATTAGTCTTATTACATGTCTCTGTAGTTGCTGTAAATGAGACATGTGGGTTAAGTAAGCAATTCCCCATGATGAAACACAGTATTGTAGGTGGCTATTTATGAGTAATATAAGGACATTATAATGGGGTGTGGAAAGTACCATCGTTTTTTTATTACTCATGATAACCCACAACCAATTTTTTTCGGTACCATATTAATACGTTGATAAATTTGAGATGAGTGTCTATCAGTACACCCTCAACATGGCAGCAGGTGATGTGTGAATGACATGGTTTTGCAACGTTATTGATGGTGTGGGATCAGCATTGCGCATTGGACTACGAAAAAACGTGAAATGGGTTTTTGCAGGGTTAATATAGAGTTGATTAAGTTTGCACCATGATATCCGATTATCTGGGTCTGAATTTAACAAAGATAATACTTCAGTTAGAGATTTTTTGTGAGCAAATATAGTAGTGTCATCAGCATATATGTTATTAGTAAACTTAAGACAATTTGGAAGCTTAATTATATACACTAAAAATAATAGTGGCCCCAGAATAGAACTTTGCAGAACACATTTTATTAATAATTTGGGTTGTAAAAGGCAACCGTTAATTTCCACGGCCTTGGACCTATTTGTTAAGTAACTGCGATTAAAGACAGAGGAGGACCCCCAGTTCCATGTGAATCAAGCTTGTGAAGAAGAATGGTATGACTTATCGTATCGAATCTTTAGTAAAATCTACAAAGATAGCCCCCCGCAAAATGACCCATGCCTATAGCACATTTTATGGTATCTTTAAAAGAAATTAGGGCAAGTTCTGTCGAAAACCAAACTGATGAGGGGAAAGAATATTGAATTTGTCGAAATATTTTATTAGTCGTGTTACAATTAGCTTTTCAACAATTTTACTAAAACATGGTAAAATACAAATTGGTCTGTAGTTTGGAACCACATCCGCGTCACCTTTTTTTAACACCAGGGTAATTTTTCCTGCTTTTAACTCGTCAGGAAGTGTACCTTCTTTAAATATACAGTTTATAATATGACTCAGAAAAGTGGAGACGTGGTTCCCAGTTATTTTTGATGACGACAAGAGCACTCATGCAGCCCGGGGCCTGTAGATTTTAGATTAGATATTATGCTGCTGATTTCGGAGGGATTCGTAGGCTAAAGATAAAATGACTGCAACGACTGCACACTGTACGTAGGAGAGGCATTGGAGGCGATAGGTATTATATTACCAATAAAAAACTTGCTAAATTCATTTGCAATATCCTTTGGTTGTGTGAGCGTTGCAATGCAGTGTTGATTTTAGAGATTGTGTGCCTCGTTGATAGCTGATTAAGAAATGACTATCTGTTCCGACGTTTTTCTTGAATCGTTTTTACGGTTCATAATTTCCTCGTCATAATGTTTACGCTAGTGTCGTTCAAGTATTTGAATAGTTATTGTATTGTAGTCTAAAGTTTAGATTGAATGGTTGGAGCTTAATTTTCTTATACAGGTTGTGTCTTTTAGTAATGCTACGCAAGAGACCACGTGTTGTGCTGGGATTTCACGGCGTCGAAAACCATTGCGTAACCTTGATAGAAGAACTAGATTGCTGGGACGCTCGCTCAATAATGGTATTGAAATTGTAAAGATAGAATTGTTTTTATCAGCCAATGAAATTGAACACCTCATTTTAAATCCATCAATTTCAATTGCGGCTGGTGTGAAATTGAACATCTCCTTTCAAATCCAACAATCTTGATTCCAAGCAGTGTTCTTATTGATAAACTGCACACATTCGTTCTTTAATATATTTAGGGTACAATGTTTTCTCGTTTACCCAATATTCCCAGATTTCTTGGCCTATATAAAATTTATATTAAAAGGGTTAAACATGACTTTGCCCTGAAATTTCTAGTGGACACAGATTCTCGTCATCCTTACAGGGAGAGAAAAATTCACTGAAAAAACAGTGCACTGGAGAGGTCTGAAATCTAGACCAAAATGTCACCGCAAGATAATTTGACAATTAGACATGTTTTATACTGTTCTTAAGCACCTGTAAACTTACCCTGAAAACTCCTGAAAACTTACCTTGTTTATCCTGTTCTTAAGCACCTGTAAACTTACCCTGAAAACTCCTGAAAACTTACCTTGTTTATCCTGTTCTTAAACACCTGAAAACTTACCCTGAAGTAACATTTGTTTGTGGATGCATGAACAGAACTAGTACGTGTTCCCACTAGCCTACTGGGTATGCCACACTGATGTTATTCTTAATCACAGGTGTATCAGCCAGAGGAAACACCCTTTTGACACCGTTATGTATTACCAACGGCAGTGGGGGAGAAGAGGCAGAGCTCTCAGTTGTGCATTGCTGAGGTTACTTTTCTTCAATGCATGTAGAGATAGTTTGAATAAGAAAATGTCTTTGTCCACTGTTTACAGTTATTTTAGGCACATAACTAAAATTAATTTTTTGTGTATGTGTGTGCATGGATCAGGAAGAAATATTATTGCTCAATGTTAATTGTATTGGTAAAAAGAAAATCTACTTTTCTTCAGGAAGGTAATGAAAACCTGTGTTCTCGTGCTGTAATATTTAAAGGGGCCCATAAAGACCAAGCAGAATTTTGTTCATTTTGAAAGAACTAGACAGCGGTAGCTCACTCAGCTCCATTTCTGCCATGAAAGATGTTTTTTTAACCAAAAAACACAAGAACATTGAAAAACTTCCAAACTTTTTGCAGGAATGATGTACGGGCGGGCACTAGAAATGTTTTTATCAATGTGTTTGTTAACTGCGTGTTAGTATACAAGTGATATGCAGTGGCGTAACTAAGGGGGGCAGGGGGGGTACAACTGCCCCGGGTGCTACTTGGGAGGGGGCGCCGAGCCGAGTACGCCCAACTGGTGCCCGAGGGAAAAAATCGCAGCAGGGCGGCGCAGCGCCAAAAGTCGCCGTTGAAGAGAGTGCTAGTTTGGACTTGCCGGTACATTGTAACAAACCAACAGTGCTGAGGAAGACAACAACGAAAAGGTGGGACACACAAGGGACGCTGTGCCGGGGTGTACACACTAGAGTCGCTGAAACTAGGAAAGTACTGCCACTAGCAGGCAGTAGCAGGCAGCAGGCAGTTGGGCGTGTCGCCCAACTACGTATAGTGCCTAGAATTGTTTGCACTTACATTAATGTTAAAAATTCAGGAAAGCTTACACTCAGGCTTAAGACATGAATGGTGAAGCTGTTGTAGGTGACCATTGCCGCACTCGTAGTAAAGTTTCAGTATAATTGTTTATTTGCACAGTTGCGGTGCTAGTAATCGTCATCATATGCATCGAAGAAGTCTTCTTCGCGGCGAGTGGTGGATGCAAAGTCATCCTCAGCATTGTAGACTTCCGCCAGCTCAACTGGCCATGCTTGCACTAAGTCGCGCAAGGCTTGAACCATAGGAAAGCTGCAGGATTTCTTTCTTTGTGAGCCTTGAAGGACACATCACCATGCATTATTTGCACAAGTTTGAAATTGTTTATTTGCATGTTCCGTCGTTACTTTGCACTGTGCTTGTAGTAGTTATCGTCATATGCAACGATATCCTCGTGTTCCTCATACCAAGAATTTCATGCATGGCAGCGCTTGACGACAGCGCTGGAATTTGTTTGTTAAACCCACTGCGCGAGTTGGAACTCTGCGGTCGCCGCGAGGCACGCGCTCACGAGCGCTCAGCATTTTCTTGGCATTTTTTTTCCCTGCAACACTGAACTTAGGGCTTCTACAACAGCTGTTAATAATGATGATATTGTGATATTTGTAAGTACTATCATTGTCGTCAGGAGGGGCGCGAAAATATATTTGCCATGGGCGCCGTCCCATCTAGTTACGCCACTGGTGATATGATCACATGTAGGATATGATCAAACGCTACTACAGGCCCCCCACCAATTAATTGCTCAGCCGCCTCTTTTTTTTTTTTTTTTTTTTCGGTAGCTTAGTTTGGCGGCCATCAATTGCAGAAACAAGATTCTGTGATGTAGAAAATTCGCTGAAAAGTGGCTGTGGAGTTGCCACTGTTGAATAGGTATTCTTTAATATCTCGATTATTTGTGTGAAGTTTGTGGTGAAATTGGCGTAATAGTTATGGGTACAAAACAGCCTTTTTAATGAACCAAAGTGGTATTTCGTCTTCATGGCCCCTTTAAAATAGCGCCTGATTCTGCCCCCCTCCGTTGGTTTTCAAAAAATCATAAAACCCTAAATAGACCAATGATTTTTTGCTTAGTGGGTGTGTTGGAAGCTTGCCTCTCTGCTTTGTTTTGAGGGAGCTTTCCTGGTGGCAGGCTGGTAGCCAGTTGTGGAAGGCATCGCTGATCAGAGCTCTATTATTTATTAGCAGCTATTGAGGTAGTAAGACCGTACCAACCACAAACCAACCAACCTTATCAGAATCGATGCGAAAAAAAAAAAAAAAAGAATCAAACATGGCCCAATCAGTGTACAGCTGGTAGCTGGTTGTGCAGTTAGTGGTTGGTGCCTTTCTTTGGTTGGCTGGGCCTTGCAGAAGACATGGGCCAAACCTGTTTGGGCCTTCGTGCCACCTGTTGCCGGCCCCCTTCTCTGAAGGAAGGCACCCGGACGAGGTGGGAAAGCACACTTAGTCTCTATTGGTCCTTCCCCGCGACAGGTGATGAACAAGGGCCAGTGCTCCTACAAGGATGCGGAGACGCTGAAGCCTGCGCCGAAGAAGAAGGTTGGCCCTGTGTCAGTGGCGCCATGTGGGAACCGGGCGCGTGCGGCGGCTGTGGCCGCTGCCGCCGCCATTGGGGCGGGCATCCATCGGCGCACGGACCTTATGCACTCTGCGGTGGAGGCCGTGCGCGCCCTGGGCGAGAAGGGGGGCTCCAGCTTTCGGGCCATAGTGAAGTTTGTGCGGCAAGCCCTGCGGCTGGACCCTGGGGTGCGACTGCGGCTGGCCGTCAAGCGCGCCGTCGCGGCAGGTCGGCTTCTGCGGGTGGGTCGCTTGTACCGGCTGCCCTGCAGCGACAGCGACGAGTCCAGCAGCGACTCGGACGACGACGCCAGCGGCACCGAGCGCCTGGGCTTGGCCGTCAACGGGAACTTGGCGGGGAGAGCAGGCCAGAAGGTGGGTACCAGCCATGGCGGGCGACGGACAGCATGCAATGCAACTGTTCGGGGATCTCTAGGTTCAGAGGTATTCGGGGCCTCAGATTTGGGGGCTGAACACGAATACGTATAAATACCTTTTTTTTCGTAAGATAATGCTGAAAGCTACCAGTCAAAAAACGTGACTTGTCCCATTCGCTACTTGTGTTCTCCCTGATCATCGCCTCCTGTATTTTTACAATGCCAAGCGCATCAACCCGGACCAGCCAACCAAGCCTCTCCTTCTACTCCGGCCACTCTCCCCCAATCGCTAGCCTTCCCAGCGCTTTAGTCACGTGACCGGTTCATCCCGGCGCGACGCGGGGTGGAGAGCGGCAACGTTGGCAAAACGTGCTCCGCCGCGAGCCTGAGTTTTCTGACGCTGGCGGGGGCGCCCCCTCCTTCGATGATCTCAAACATAAATTGCCTTGGCAACCAGGCACAAGCCACTCTCTAAATTAGTTACGGTTGCATGATCCTGGTTCAGCTCGGGGCCCCACCTTGCGAAATCTAGGCACTGCAGGCGTACCAGTCACTCCCATTGGGAAGCGCGCAATGCGTTTGGCATTGTAAAAATACAGGAGGCGATGCCCTGATTTATTTGCATTGTGTTTAAGGTGCATATGGCTTCATTTTTCTCTCTATTGCGATGTTGCTTTTTTATTGACTCTATGACCAAGTCTTTTAGCTTGCATATTCTTTCCATTTATGCAAGTTGCAGTGCGAAAGCCCCATGACAGCATTTTAATTTTTCTGTGAACTCCATGAATTATTGTGTCCGTACTCCTTGCTTAAGTCTAATCAGATTCAGCATGGTCTAAACACATAATTTTTGTCACTAAATCATGAAAGGGAAACCCTTGCCGTACCACTGTTTTGTGCATGTTTAAGTGGTGGGTGGCTCAAAAGGACATAATCTCATGAAGTCTAAATAAAGCCAGTGGGGGAAGTGTTTCTGCACACTAAAAAAAACGTGCCTGCACTTACGAAAATGCCCAAAGCGGTGCAGCTGATGATACTTGAAAAAAAAAAAGTTTTTGCGTTTCTGGGACATTGTTTGCCTTTTTTCATTCCACAGAGGCGGTCTACACTCCATGGGCGTTGCTCAGTGTGTCATGGAACCCAGCGGAATAATAGAAATGGTGTGGCCGAAGAACTTCTCTCTTGTCATTCGTGCAGTTTTTTGGGTGAGCTTCTCAAGCTCTTCACTATTCCGGCCACAGTTATTTGCTCTTTACATTTATTACAGTTATTTGCTCTTTTTATATTTATTCTCAGTACACCTTTGCTGGTAATGCCCCGACCTTTTTGACTTATACCGCAAGGTTTTTAAAGCCTCTTTCGGGCTGAAATGAGCATGTCACCACCTCATGTGTTATTGTTCCTTGAGTTTCAACCAGGTTGAGTTGGCAGGTGTGATTACAACTATCTCTATGCTGCCAATGTTTTCGCATCAGTGGCTTTGCGCTAGCGTGCAGCCTACTGTGAGGGTACTTGTGCCTACTTTTAAATGCAGTCGCCAACCGATTTTTTTGGACGTCCTATTTTCCGGAGTTGCCTGAAAATCCGGACTCTCAGTGGCATCATCAGGTGCTCCATAGAGTCAATGTACAACACTGACCAAAATTTCTGATGTGTGAAACTCTGCTCTTTTGATTTTTCAGACGTTGGGTCCATTCGATTTAGCCTGCACCTCTTGAACCAGTTCATAGCGGTGCAAAGTAGGTTCTGTCATGTAGAATAATCAGCGGAACCACACCTGCACTTTTTTCGTCTGCTCCTGCACCTCCTCGGCAGAGAGCGCAGGCAAAGCCATGAACTCGTCCTGCCCCCGCCGGCACCACCGGTGAATCGAACGGCGCGGTTCAGGTGCCGTGAGCTGCACCGCCTGAACTGGTTCACGTGGTGCAGGTGAAACGAATGGGCCCGTCTTCTTTCTATCGCGAGTCAAAGCTACCAAAAATGCAAACATCGCTGACATTTTGTTTTTCTGGAGCCTCGAACCCGCATTGCATGTGTATCGCCAGCAGATCTTGCCTCAATAGCAGGCACCACTTCCTGCGCCGTCCCGCGAGCCGCATGGAGGAAGGAACTCATTTGCGGCGGTGGCTGTTAAGTCGGATATGGTCGGTTGTGTTTTCTGCACCCTCACGGGGCTTTCTGGGCTTTCTGCTGCTTACAGTGAGAACGTCCTGCCTCGGCCGACATGCAAACTGACCTATTGGTTCGGCAGCATAGTGCCCCGCAGAAACAGATTGACGAATTTTTCAAGCTGTTCAGTAAATGAGGTGCTTTTTTTATGTGAATTTGTTTTTCGGACTGCCTGATTTTCTGGATGCTTTCTCGGCCTCTTGAGGGTCCAAAAATCGATCGGCGACTGTATGAAGGAAATGGTGTGGCTCTGGGCCTCCATGGTTACCCTAAGTCCTGTACTGTCCTCGTGGACTTCCTGGGACACGCCTCCTTGGACTGGCCAGGAACTCTGCAAGACCAAAGTGTCGAGCAGGCACACTGTATTTGCACCTGACACGTTAGAGTGAGGTTTTGGGATGCCCGTCAGGATGCCTCCCCCTGGGGGGCTGCACAAACTGACCTCTGCCCGTTGTGCCCTTCACACGACAGCCCATCCGTCCTGTCTCAAGTACCCGAGGGAGCTGGCAGGGTCCCTGCTGAATTCCAACTGGCAGTGCGCCCATTGCAGAAAGTGCTCCTACTGTGGTAGCCGTAAAGAAGGAGAAGTAAGTGTTGGCACATTCGCCCTCTTAGTTAAACCGTGTGTGCAAAATGATCACCCTTGCATGAGCGCTGCTTTTTGCTTGTATGAAGTTGTGAGGGTCTTTCTTGCACAGGCAAAATAGTTTCGTACACTAGTTCGGGTGATGACTGGACGTGCATCACTTTTGTTCAGAGCATCTCTTTCACCCCTTTTTTGAAGTGGTTATTTAATGTGGCTATCAAATGCTGCATGTTATCGAGCACAATAAGTGTCTGTGCTTATGATGCCTTGGCAACAACAGTGTTAGCCATGAGAAGCAATTTTTTTTGTTACTTTGGGTCAGTCTGGAGACTTCACAATTATTAGGGCTAAGATGGGCAATTAATGAGATATTTCTTTATTTTAATGGCTGAGTATGTTCTCTGTAGCAAGCATGAGTTTTTTTTTTTTTTATTATTTCTGCTTAATGTTCATTTGCCTCTTATTTCCATGCAAGTCTGGGAAATTTATATGGAAACTGCGAACAGAGGAGCAGGCAAATGGTTTGTCTGCATACCAATTTTGTAAACAGTCCGTAGCCCTGCAGAATTAGTCAGTATATCACTTAGTTGAGAAAATGGAATTCAACATTCAAGTACCTTTAGTAGGTTGCAGCTGTGAACTGTAATGGTCTAGGCATTGGTTAGCCGTACCCGCCGCGGTGGCTCAGTGGCTAAGGCGTTCTGCTGCTGAGCACGAGGTCGCGGGTTCGATTCCCGGCCACGGCAGCCGCTTTTCTGATGGAGGCGAAAGGCAAACACCCGTGTGGACGAGATTTCGGCGCACGTTAAAGATCCCCAGGTGGTCAAAATTAATCCGGAGCCCTCTACTACGGTGTGCCTCATCGCTTGCGTTGCATCGGCGCGTTAAACCCTACAATCAATCAATTGGTTAGCCATAATTGTTTGTTGTGGGTATGCTTTGACCAGCACAGTAGTACAGTTGTTTCAAGAACTGTGTTATATTTTATGCAAAATTTATTTTTATTGCAATGTAGTGAAACAGTGAAGTATTGCGAGCTCCGTACTGACCAATGGACTTTGAGCCAGGTTTATAAAGCAGTTTTGTTGCATCTTTTGGAATGCTACCTGAGATGGGGTATTTCAAGAGTAGAAAAACTGTGCATCAAAGTAAGGATGGACAGGATGGGCGCAGTCCTGTATATCCTTGCTGCCTTGTCTTGGACACGCAGTTTTCTACTAGTGCAGTGCAATGCATTTACATTAATCATCATGTGTCAACTCTTGCAGTGTACCATGTAAGTGTGACTGGCTCAGCTTATGAAATAAGGCGTGTGGTTTTTGCAGTTCACAGAAATGTTGTATGCTGGCCACATTCTGTTCCTTGTTCACTTGCAGGAGCATTTATTGTGTTGTGAAGTCTGTGATTCCCATTTTCATCTTGGATGCTTAAAGCCTCCCTTGACCAAGGCACCAAAAGGTAAGCTAACCCACTTGGATGCTATATTTTGTGGAGGTGGAGGCAGTAAACAGGCTGCATTGCCCGGCTAGCAAGCTAGAGCATGAAAACCAAAGGCACAGTCCACTTTGTGGCCGCTGAGGGTTCGATCAACTCGCCAAAAGTTGTCAATGATGCCTCGGAAGCAGGTGAAGTCAACAAATCACACTTGATTAAAATGTGGAATGACCCTTCTTAACTCTTTCGTTACGGCGGAAAAACAGCCGATTTTGAGTGCTGCCACAAAACTATTTCTTTCTCTTGAGCTAGTGGACACATTTAGCATTGCTATGCCTGGAATTGTAGCTTATAGATTGCTCTTACAAACACATAACAACATTTTTGTGAAAGGTACAATTACCTAGTTTATTAGTGAAATAATCAGAAAAAAAATGCACAAAAAAGTATACACGCAACGTATATAGACGATTGTAATGAGCCTGAAAAAGTTTTTAGGAATTCTAAGATATGCAAATTGTTCCTACATTTCTTGTCTGATTCAATATATATATATATATATATATCAACGCTGTACACAAAGTTTTGTATTTTCGTGGGCCCGTCAACTTAGCGGAACTGACGGCTGTGCCACTTCTCGAAGCCACACGAGTGTAAGTCGGTCATGCATCCAAGCACACTTTTTTGTGTTCTGACACAAAATCCTTTTCACTTTAGAGGTAAAGAACCAGAAAAAAAATTCAGCACTCTTGAGAAGTGTCGCGCATCACTCCGTAGCGGTAATCTGACACGAGTGCCAGGCTATCATGAAAGTGATAATGCGATATGACGTGGTGCATTTGTCAAAATATCCCCACCGTACGTTGTCCAGACCCTACACATCAATGTGTAAAACCGCATTCGTCAGATAGGAAGCCCGTTTTGTTTATAAATATAGCCCAAAGTCAAAAACGGACCTACGGGGCAGCACCTGCCGGTCTGAGGCATTTGAATGAGAGCGTCTTCATCAGAACTAAAATCTAGCGAATCCACATCGTTCGTGGAGTCATCACTGCCGCTGGGGTAACAAAAATCAGCAGCAGCAGCTGCCAAACTCCCTGCCACAGCTGTCCGCTTTTGCCGCTGTTTTCACACAACTCGCCACTATCGCGGGTTCAAATTTCACTCTTGGCGCGGTCTCTGCACGCGAAATATCAACAAAACATAATAAAATCGAAAAATTAGTTGTCAATAAATACGCCAGATGGCGTTAGTTGTCCGCCAGGCTCTTTAGCTTTCGCGGGACAGGAAAGAGTTTAACATATTAGGGGGAATCACAAGCTTTGGCCACCCATCTGACCATTTAAACGTTATTGTTCACGCTTCATTCGACCACATCCTCTTCTCATGCCCTAAGTAGAGGGCACTTCCAGTGTTAGAATGGTCTTGCGCTGGAGACTGACATTGAAGCCGGGATATTTCCTTGGCTCCCCTTAGTATCTGCACTTCGATGGTGCAGGGGTGAGACAGCTGCGCATATTGCGCACTTTTGATACAAATCTGCTTTCCAGCGCCAGGCTGCTCCAAAAGCTTGAAAATTGCAAAAATTGCGCCAAACTGCTCCAAAACAGTCTGAGCCAAGGATTTTAACGCTCCCGCCAGTTTCAGTGGTGAAAAATGCTTACTGACGGCATAATTTTCCAGCACCCCCAAGGTTATCCTGTTTGTAAAGGTTTAATTGATTGATCATACAATAAAAAACCCGCATAAAATTGTCCCCAAGATAGTTTTTCGAAGGTCACCATGTCGGGTTGCACATGTTATATTCTGCGAGTTTTTTAAAGTTTTCCCATGGAAAACAATTGCAAAGTCCTGTAGATAAAATACGTATGTGTACTCAGGTGACAAACTACTGGTGAAAATTGATGAAAAGACGGCAATTTTCGGAGCGCTGTATCTGCAGAACGACATTACTGGGCGCCGCCATCTTGGTGTGGTGAATATTGGAAAACATGGCCGTCGGGCGAAGCAGTTGCTCGTGGTTCAGGCAGAGTGTTCGTTGCCGATTTCTGCTGTGGTTTTGATTATGGGGGTGGCTGAGTTTTCATTTAGTCGTTTGATCTGTTGAGGGAAGTTGCGTGACTCGAAGAACGGGAGTTCATCAAAAACAACGTGGGGCCGGTGAATTCCCCGTGTTTTGGCCTCGAGTGAGAGGCGCGATGCATGCTTGAAGTGAAATTTCGGACTCATTGCGGTGTTATAATAAAACGCTGAGTTATTGCTGCCTTTGACAGCAAGCTTGCGAGTGGTGGAAATGAGACGATCGACACTGCAGAAGTGGCGGCGCAGGCTACATCGCCCCAAAACGTTCAAGCAGTGGCCGATAGTGGGACGGGCTATTATTGCACGCTAGTAATAATGGTAATCTATCTTAAGTGAAATTTAATGCCAAAAGGGAGGTGGCTAAACATACCAACGTTGTTCAAATTGCGATCGTAGTGAATGCGCACCTTGGGGATTGAAATGGGAGGGCTGGTGGGGTGCGAAGATCGTCACCTCGCTTGCGCAACTTTTGCCCTGCCTCTACAATTGTGTGTAAAGCCGAGTCTGGGATTACAAAAATAATTTCAGCATTCACATGATAATGAAAATGCCTTACGATTGCTTAGTTTTTCGATTCAATGTTTTCAACGGTACTCCATGCTATCTATGCATAGAGCCTAAGAATTTATAAATGGCTTGTAGAAAGGTAGTGCAGTTCGTGCCTTGTGATACTCTAGTAGAAAAAACTTAATTGAAAGGCTGTTTCAGTGTTATGTACGTTCAAAACCGGGCCCATTAAAAAGTGCACCCCCTCCCCCCCCCCCCCCCCCCCCCCCAGGTTGCCCCCCCCCCCCAGGTTGCTCCCCCCCCCCAGGAGAGAGAGAGAGAGAGAGAGAGAGAGAGAAGAGAGAGAGAGAGAGAGAGAGAGAGAGAGAGAGAGGAGAGAGAGAGAGAGAGAGAGAGAGAGAGAGAGAGAGAGAGAGAGAGAGAGAGAGAGAGATGTGCCGCCACTTGCGTCCGAACTGACTTGTGCGATTTTGGAACACTGCAGCTGCGATAACTGCGGTTAGCGTGACCGAACTGAAGTGGCCAGGCTCAGTTTGCGTTAATTATGTTTAGCAGGGTAACCGCAGTTTTGTCTGTCGTGTAACGCAGCAAACTGCGGTTTTGTCTACCCGCGGTTTGCTTAACCGTGGTTAACTGTGCCTGTGTAACTAGGGTATTACAGTCTTGCAGTGGTGGGCTTCTGAAAACATGCACAAAAAACAGCGTTTTTTACCAAGTGAACCAGCAGGTAGGGGGGGCGATGGCACTTGCTGGCCCAAGTTGTATTGGTCGGTTGCTGTTTTGCTTGTAAGAATAGCCTTTCTGGCTGAACGGGGTTCACCCTGCATCTGCGCTAGGTGAGATAAACCAACGTGCCTCCTCTAGGTGTGTGACTGAGGCTAGGAATTCTGTCTGAAGCCCCCCTCACTATAAAGGGAGGGGGGCAAAAGAAGCCTGCCACAATTGCCATTGCACTGGGTTTGTATGTGTATGAGGTTGCTAATAGTGTGAGGAGGCAGCAAGCTGGCAAATTTATCAACCCCCAAATGTGGACTGGGCTTTCAGCTGAGGGAAGGAAACTGCGGCATCAGAGCAGGTGGCTGTGTGAGGGTCAAGGTGCCT